>NC_045482.1:35423345-35756158 GCF_009650955.1 Corvus moneduloides | reverse complement strand
TTCAGGAATGCAGCATATTAAAGAACTGAACAGAATTAGTAATAAATTTGTTAATTACAAATTTAAGCAACACAACTGTGTTGTTTTCCCAATATGTTTTTTTTCAAAAGCAGAATTGCTAATGCATTTTAATCATTTATGTATAAACATTTGAAGATAAAATATTCTGAAGTTTATCAATTTCAAGAGCTGTTTATTTGCTGGCAAAATAGGGCATGTTATACAACATATATCTTATCATTTTTGCTCATCAAATCCCCATTTGCTGAATGCAAATTTCTCTGGTCTAAGTGCTCTTGCACCTCAATTTAAATGAATAATAGGATAGACTCTATTAAAATCGGTTTAAGGTTGCCATGGGTGACATATCAGTAGGGTTAAAATGAGAAAAAAGGTCACAGAGGCAGTCCTTACAACCTGTTTTTTTTATTATTATTATAATGAAGCATATGTAAGTATCTATGTAGGTTTAAATGACAACATATTGATATTGTAGACAATACTTAGTTTGGGGGTTTTTTTCTATTTTTTTTGTTTTTTTCTAAACAGTGCAGTACACACCAAATAAATGTGAAATTATAGTGTCATCAATAACTCTGGGAATGGATTCAGTTGCACTGAAAATTAGAGAGTAAAGCCTCAGTGCAATAACACTGTAGACTGACAGATTGTGGATTTGTAGAAATAACAGAGAACTCAGAAAAAGCCTGTACTTTTGCTGTGGCAAATCCTTCATTTCAAGGAACCAGCAAGGTACTGTAATCATATTAACAAAGCAGCCAGAAACTATACCCAAACACCTCATTTAAGAAGAATTTGGAGTCTTCAGCTAACCTGATTTATGGGATTATGCATGCAGTTATTTGATAAGTATTGAAAATACTACCACTTCACACTGAAGCCTTCCTTGATCTATCTTTTTGTGTCTGTGTCATAGTCTTATCCTGTTAAAGCTTAAAAAATACCGCTTCTGACCGTTCTAAAGACTTAGAGAATAAAGTAAAATCACAACTTTCCTGAATTTTTTTTGATCCTTTAAAAGTCAAATTTATTTATTTTAGTAGTCTCCATATTACAATTTTTTTTTTTTTTTTAATATTATGCATGATTTTTGCTTGGCTCTCACAGAGTCAGATTTTTGATAGGAGGAAGGACTATATTTCCTTTTTTTTTTTTTTTTTTTTTTTTTTTTTAACCTACAATAAGACGAAAAATCTCCTTATTTGCTAAGGTTACAGTGTTGGTTTAATTTTCATAGGAGCAGTGGAATATTTTGAAGTGAGTAACATTTACCAAGTCATTAGTTTTATGCAAACTAGGGAGGAAGATGAAAGAAAAAAAATTATCAATTATTTATAGATTGTTAAAATGTATCGTCGTGCAGTGCTACTGTATAGAAATGACAATTAGCCAAACTTACCTTCTATAATTAATAATGCATATATTATGCTCTTTGGGCAACTAATCACCAGTCCTAAAAATTTGTTTGACGCTGATAAAGATACCTAGGCACAGGCACGGGTTAAAGCAGGGAAGGCAGAACAATGTTCTCCCATTAAGGAATGGCCAGCTGGAGCAGGCTCTCAGCTATTTCAGCGCTCCTTAAACTCGCGCCGCGCTTCCAGTTGACAAAATGGTGGTGGGGTCTACCCAAGCGCTTGACAACCTGATTGGCACATGTGAAATTAAAATCCAAAGGCTCCTAACGGGAAAGGTCTCCCAAACTGGCGGTTTGACTGATACACTGAAAGCAACCCACCGCATTTATCACCCTCTGCCTCGGCTCGAAACTTCGGGAAGACGGCGACAGCAGTGCTCCTTCTGTCCACGCTACTGGCCAGGCAGGCGCGGATCAGCAGGCCACGCTGCGCAACCTGTTTCCCCGGCGGTACAGATTTGGAAGCGGCAGAGATAGCTCGCGAGGGGCACCGCTCCATTCGCACCTATCAAAACAACAGGCAGGGCTGCCACGCTTTCAGCGCGAGGAGCCGCACGGGCGAGAGGCAGCCCCGGCGGGTGTGAAGCGATGGAAGCCTTCGCCGTGTCCCGCCGGGATGGGGCAAGGTGCTCCAGTGCTCACGGCCAGGTGGCTCCTTCCCTCCAACCTGCTTTTCTCCTCTGTGCCTTAAGGAGGGACTCTAAAGCATTGTTTTTCTCTTGAAACTGGGGGGTTTCTTTCTCTTTGAAAAGTGATTTTTTTTTTTTTTTCTTTTTAGCTTTATTTTTCCCCTTTGGAAATTCGATCTCGTGATGTGGCTATTAGTGCCAGGTCTCTCCCTGAAATGTCACTCACTGCCATCTCTTTTTTTTGTGGGCTCCTAAGAGCATCCTTGTGGCAGTTGTGGTGGGATTCAGCCACTTAGATGCTGGCAGCTCACCACAGCGGGGAGTTACCCTGATGTATCCATGTTATCCTCCAACCGCGCCAAGACGTGAGGAGCTTCTGGGACACTTTGTGCAGAGTCTCAGGTGCTCTAAGGCATATTAAATGGCACATTAGATTCATCAGAGTTTAGTAAACAGATTTACCTGATGCAGATGAGTGTTTATTTATTTGGAGATTGTATCTGCAGGCTTGCAGCCCACCTCAGCCCTTTTTGCTCTCAGGGATGAGGTGAGCTGCATCCCTCGAATTGTCTGTGGAGTAAGGGGCATGAGGAATTTGGGTGTTCATAGGCAATGTTGTCCCAGCACATCCTGACAATAATCTCTTGTCATGGAAATATTTTGATCTACAGCTACAGATCATTCCATCTATAGGGTATAGCTGCTCCCATGACTCGTGGCTCCTTGGATGGGAACCAGTGCCATGCTAAAAAGCCCAGGTAAATCATCATTTTGTGTTCACTTCACTCTGTCCCAGTGATTTCACTGCACGATTTTCAAAGGAAGATCCCCTCTGCAAAACTAAATGGTTCCCACCTTGTGTTAAGCCCTGATAAGGATTTGTTAGAAGCTTTGATCACTGTCTACCTGCTAACACACAGAATACTAAAGAGCCCTCCACACTCACAGGGGGCAGTGCAGAATTATTATTATTTTTTTGTGATAAGTATACTATCTGTAATAATTTATGGACATTCTTGCATTTATAAATATCAAGGCTTTGCCAAATATTTTAACTATCCCTCCATGGCAAACTGTCTTTAAATACTGGCAGTTTTTTTCTTTTTAACATTTACTTGTGGACCAGAAACACTTGCAGTCTATTGCCCCTGGCCTTCTGTGAGAATGTTAGTTAGCAATGCTCATAAAAACTCAATTCATCAATGTGAACATAATTTGCTATGAACAGAAAGCTCACAAAAGGGTGAATTTGTCAGATAGACAGGTGGCCTGAGATCTCTCCCTGATACTGAACGATATGAATAATAGATTCTGGTAAATGTATGCCAAGACTTGAGCTGTAAACACAGCTGCCTCCATTCCCTTCCAGAATAACAGCTTCGAGAACGAAAGCACAGGAACCACAGTTCCACCTGAGGACTAAGCCTGTGCATGTACACACACACACAAACACACTCACACACTCACACACACACACACACACACAAATGCAATGTACTTGCAGGCTCACAAAGAAAACAACCCCAGAAAAAGGACAGAGCCCTTTCCAGCTCCTTTCGCAGACCCTTGCTCTGAACGGATTTTAACATGTGTGGAGAGCAGAAGGAGGGAATAATAGAAAACATTTAAAATATATTTTAAAATATCTGCAGTCACAGAAATAAATCTTCCTCTGATCCAAAGGCAAAAAAACCCCCCAAAAAACCCAACAAACCCCAAACCCTCAGCTGGCTTTTGTAGGTAAAGGATCCAGACATAAGATGGGGAAAAAAGCATCGTAATGTCACAGCTGAATATGTATAAAATAAAATTATAGGGCTTTTTTGCTATGATACTACTTCCAAAAATTAGTTAGCTGTAATGATCCTTGCTAGACATGCACAATTTTGGAGATTTTTTGTTGCAGGTTACTGGTATTTATTTCTACCGTGTTCAGTTTTCACTGGGTTTTTTAGATTTAAATCATTAATTACTGCCCATGGACTGGGATAGAAAGATATTATATGTGCAAAAATGACCTTTCAGCTTTTGTAATGAACAGCTTTCTGCTGGATGTTTGCCCAACATAACTTCAGAGCAGGCTGAAGGCTGTTCCAGGCAATCCCAATGACCGATGGTACAAAAGGGGTTGCTGTAATGTTTGGAGACCAATGGGAAGGACCTAATCCCGGGTCAGGCCTCTCTGGCAGCATCACATAGGTGGGAGGAAAAGAACCACGGGACAGTGACTTTATGTTACTAAAAATCCCCAAACAAGTCTTAAAATGGGGCCAGCCATGTTCATTTTGAGAGCATCTGAATCAGTTGACTTTAAAGGGCAGAAATGGAATGTATTGCAGGAGAGAATGACTGAATTGCTTGTTTTGGGCTATCAAACTCTCTTATTTTTGCAGTTCTAGATGAGGGCTCTCTGCTTTAGTCTTTGCATGGTAAGGGTTTAATATATTTTGCTCTTATAGGTATAAAACAAAGGACTTTTCCCACACTAGCATGCCTTATTTTAGGGATCAGGCAGGCTCTTAATTTGATCCCTATCTGGCAGTGTTATAGCCCAGGAAATGAACTGGGAATTGTATCATCTGAAGTTCATACATGTTTGTTAATATTTGTTATTTAGGGAGGATGCTTCTCTGTAATGAGCTGGCGAAGGTGAGAGACAAGCAGGCAGAACCAGCACATCCTAAAGCTCCCAAAATGTGACCGCATATGAGATATTAAAGGCAAAATGGAAGTTCTGAACAAATGAAATCACTGTCAGAATAATAAAAGAGAAATGAGCTATGATCTAATCTGTTTTCTAGCAGTGTCACAGAGGAGCTATAATAAAAGCTATTTGCAAAGTTCAGAATCATTTCCCGTGCAAAGCCATTCACACACTCTGCGACTCTGGACAAATGGAGGGGGTCTTGGCTCTGCCAAAAAAATGGTGTGTGGATAGTTTACTATTAGTTTTAACTTCGTGCACCTAAATTTCTCAGTTGGCTGCAATTTAAGCTCCCTCTTTCTCTGAGATGGCACATGAACTTGTGCACCTGGCTTTCTCCCTCTAGTTTTGGTGCCTCATCTTCACACCTTTCCAATTACACACTGCAAGTGTAAAGGACAAACAGAAAAAGGAAAAAGCCATATCACTGGATGCTTATCTAACCTGGTTTTGCACCATGCATGCTTTAAACGAGAGCACAGCAAAAGATGTGCTGTGTCCTCATTGGAACTTCTCACTCTGCTCTTCTCCTTGGAGTGAAATCCCACTTCCCATGCCCCTCTCTTTCTGTGGCATCCTCTGTGCAAGCAGTGTGTGAGGAAGACACAGACAAAAGGACTGCAATGAAGGATGAAGTCAGTCTATAAATGCCTGTTTCTCCCTTGATCTTCACAATGAAGTGATAAAATATTGATGGTGGTGTACCCAGAGTCTTGCAGAGAGCTAATGAAGGCCTTACTCCGTGTGCTCCTCCCTTTAAAGCAAATAAAACAATTAGTGGCAGTTGCCTCATATTACTTGTTTGCATTTTAAAGGAGCATAGGTTGGACAGCTGGAAATGGGACTGAACCAAAGGGAAGAGAACATGGAGCAGAGCAGAGCTGACCTTGGTCTAGGCTGTGGGAAAAACTATGGACAGGTGGAAATGGAACATCCTCCACTGATTTCTGCAGAAGTGGAAAAACAGCAACAAAGCTCTACACAGAAGTTTCTCATTTCAGTTCAGTGCATTTTGTTACAAGTAGATTAAGGCGTGGCAGAGGGAGGGAAAGAAAGAGAAATCACTATTTCTCTAACATGACAGCCACCATTTCAAACAAACTGCAGTGGAGGTTTAAGAGCAGTGTGGACCTCTTGCATATCTGCAAAAACTCCCTGTTGGTCAAAGGGACGGATGACCCAGAGATCTACTCACTTGGAAAGAAATGAACAAATGAACATCAGTGGGAAGGGCAGCAATTACAGCAAACTGGGATCTCCCTGGCTTCCTGCCTGTATGGCTGGGAGGTTTCTGAACGTCCTGGAGTGTGTGCTTACAAGTTATCTCCTGTCCAGGATGTCGTCTGCTGAAAATGAGGTCTGATACAGTCACTCAACATGAAGACCTGGTGATGAACATTAATAAATTATCTGGATTTCATGGGCTGGGCACTGTCCGCTCTTAGAGGGATCCTTTCAGAAGAAGCCTGCCCGTGTTGCTTAACAAAAGGCCTGCAAAAATCCACCAAGGATTCGTGTACACAACCCTCAGAAAGTCTCAAAATGCAAAAGTGAGCAAATCTCTTATTTGTACCCAAACAAAATTTGTACTTGTTTGTCTTTGCACAAGTCTCTCTAATCCTCCCAATTCCCTTTGCACCCATCTTTCTTGTCTCCCTTTCTCCTTTGCTTGCCAGTCTTTATTTTTCCCTTAAATATATCTTATGCTCCAAAGCAAAGGAAAAAAAAAAAGTAAATCACAGAGTGAAGGACTTACTAAGTAGCAATTAATACATTACCTGGTAAATACGTAAGGTAAAGAATCAAAATTTTTTCATGTTTTACTGGACATGGGAATTACTATACATAGTGATGAAATAATTCTCCTGCTGGCTGCAAAAGCACCACTAAGCAGTCAGTGTGAGTCACCAGAAAAAGCCACAGAAGTCAAATAAACATATGATGCACTGCTTCTATGTGGGAAAGACTAATGTGTGGAGAAGACAAATATTGAGGTCTCTGCCTGGTGGAAGATAGCATTGCTGTACCAATGGAGATGACTGAGTAACTGGTTTTGGTGAACTGAAAAGTGGACCTGACCCGAGAATTAAACTTCACAGGGTAATTTTGGTGATTTCAGATGTGCTGAAGTTGAAAAATTAATGGACATTTTAAAAATAGGATGTGTAATTCAACCCTGCCAGCCACCCTATAATAATGGCGGTATTATTTGGGTATGCACCAAAACCCCATAATATAATAAATATAATAAATATAATAAATATAATATAATATATACTACATAGTACACAATGCATTACATATATAATTATATATCTATATATATAGCTAATCAAAATACAGGTCACTTCCATGGCATTTTTTCAAGGTTCCAGTTTCTAGGTGACTTCTAATAGAGCTAAAGCTCAGGCTGTTGGAAAATATATGAGATTATTTATGCAACTAAACAGGCCTAATCTGAAAAAAGGAAGCTGATTGGTGTATCCTAGAGTTGATATTATTGAAACAGAAATTGGGATTACTGAAGTCACAGTAAAGGTACGTGGCTCTACAAGTCAGACATGACCTTAAAGCCACAGGTGGACCCCCAGATCGAGAGGAGCCTCTCAGTGACTTAAAGCTGCCACACTGATTCTTCTGAATTTATGACTTGGAGTCAGCTCAGTGGACCTCAGCTTTTTGTCCCTAAACCCACAAGATGGATGTGCCACAATAGCCACAAACATCCATTAGGATGTTAATAAAAGCCATTTAAAACAACAACAAAAAAAAAACGAAACAAAACAAAAAAACCCCCACCAAAATAAAAGGAGAATATACAGCCATATTTTTAATTGGGAACAGGAAATCATAGGAAATTCAAAATTGCACAGTGTACTGGGCATCTATGGCAAAACAACACACAAATTCAAAATCTGGTATGGTGAATGAATTAAAGAGCAAAAAAAGGCCAAGCTCCCTCCCAAGGATATATAACCAACCTCCTGGAAAACACACTTTGATTGCATCTGGAGCAGAGGCAGGCTGGGGCACCAGGGGAGCACGGGGCAGGGGTTTGCTCTGGACAGGCTGCACCTCCTCCTAACACGCAATGGAGGTCTCAGTGCAGCCTCTGAGCCTCTGGACAAAGCATTTCCTGCACTGTTGCTGCAGCATAAAGTCTTCAAGGGGACACCTTTGTTACCTCCTGATGCAGGAAAAGACATCACAGGCACCCAGCTGGGGTGAGGGAGTCTGCGGTCACAAACCAGAGAAGAGCTGCCTCTCCCAGATCACAGTCCCTAAAATTCCTCCTATGATATTTGGAGGTTTGAGATGACCTTACCCTTGTCCGAATGTTTTTTATCTTTTTTTTTTTAATGGAAAATTTATAGGTGTTATGTATACACATTCGCAGGCACGCACACATATTATGGTAGCTGACAAGACTGAAAGAGTACAAATGGAAACTTTCTTCTCCACTAAATATGCAGTTTAGTTCCTCATGTACATACAAAAAAAATTAATACCACTCCTCCTTCCCCCACCAATAACCAGCGTTTTGGCATTTTGGAAGAAAAATTTCCAAGTACCCCAAGCTGCTTTCTATGTTTAGTGGAGAAGCCTGAGTGCACCACTAAGTCTCTAACTCCACTTGAACTCTTGCACTAAACATAGAGATGGCCCTTTCTTCTCTAAAACATTCTGGGCTACAAGCTGGATGTGTCAGCAATATAGCAGATGGGGAAAATGTATACAAGTATATTAATTTTGTGGCCCAGATTTATGCAGAACACATATTTGCACAGATTTCATATAGGATTTAAAAATCTTGCTTTAACCCTTACTAGATAAATGTGAAGCTTGGAAAGAGCAAAAATGTTTGTAGAGTGGGGGAATGGGACAGAGAGGGCTGCTGCTGTCACCACTTGCTTTAGTACCTGATTAACAAAAATAATTTATGTGCCTCGGTTTACTTCCTCTGAAATATTTATATTAATGCTAGCAGTCTCACAATGACTTTGCAAAGTTTAATTAGCTCATATTAATTAGCTTCTTAAAGCTTCCTGTTGAAAGCACAGCTGGGTGAATCAAGCTGAAAAAAGAAAGAATTTCTTGACTTTTCATTTTTTTGTTCTTTTCCAGGTAGACCTACTGATGTGCCTGCATGGTCACAAATATTCAGGTTAGGCTTTTTATTCCCTCAAAATCTCCCAAAAACAAAAGGGCTCTGCATGGCAGGGTGGAATAGTATTTCTGAGAACATTCATAGCAGATGTGTGCTCACGACCATCCTGAAAAAACTCTTTTCATTGTCTGTACAGTGATTTGTCAACGAGTTATAACTGTTCATGAATTATTTGCCAAAGGAAAAAATAATTTCCCTGATGGCTTTACAGGAAGGTCTATACACACTTTTCCAAGTGCTTTAATTGTACTTTAGAAGTGAATGCAGCCATGTTGGTGCTAAGTTTGGAGACATATCTGTGTCTAGGATGGGGTGACTCAATTAATTTTTACTGTGGGTTGGGGAGAAACACTAATGAGGGCTGCAATTTTTTTTTTTTTCCTGAGGATTACTGGGTAAAGAGACTTGTAAGTATGACTGTAATGCTATTATAAAGTAAGTACTTGTAACACTGAGCATTGTATGTAAATACCAAGTACTACAAAGCTTCCTGAAGTGCTCTACAACCTCAGGCATCTTCTGTGCTAAAACTGAGGCACCTTTCAGATTTGCACCTGGTTTATCTGTATTTCTTCTGGTGGAAGTTGTTCCTGCTCATAACAGAGGGGTAGGAACAAGGTCTTTACTGTTCTTTCCAGCTCAAACCATTCTGTGATTCTATGGTTCTATGATTTCTGAATTTTACCCAGAAAAGCTTTATATTGGGTCATGCTCCGCACAGGTAACACTTACAGGCACAAATAATTCTGCTAGACTGCTCCTAACTGTTTATTTTGTGTAAAAGTTTTTCTTTATGTCATTATATACATGTCCACTGTATGTACCTTTTTTGTTCAAACCAACACAGGCAGAGAGGATAAAGACTGTAAATTAACTTTTACATTTAACTCATCCCCAGAAAATTGTGGGACTTAATGACTGATACACAGTGGAAGTGACAGACAGGAAAACCCTCTTAACCCTCAGGTCCAGAAGATAAGCTAAAACATTTTCAAAGAATTTGTTGTGTCTGGCATCTCAAAAGTGGCTCAGTTCACTAGGTGAATAATTTCCAGTGATTTTTTAAAGCAAATTCCATGTAAGTAATGCACAAAAGGAGACCAGGCTAAGCTATACATTACAATATTTCTGCAGTAAATTTGACAGGCTTAAGCAAAAAAATATTTGTATTGACTGAAAACTGCATTTCTGTAGTACCTTATTCAGTAACTCAGGAGAACATACAGTGTGATATCTGCAGGATAGCTTTTTTTTTTCCCTCCAGATGTCTCTTTTTCCTTCCAGAAGTTGCAGAGCATTGGACAAGCAGTAACAGATGATGAACACATGCATAACTACAAATGGGCAAGCTGATTGTTTTCAGAATTGGTATAAACATTTGCTCTTGGATTGAGATTTAGCCCATAGCAAATCTTTACATTCTCGTTATAAACCTCTGACAAAAAGAGCTTCTAATGAAAATGCTGACAGTGTGAAAACGTGGTTATGGTCAGGAAAACAAATGGATAAAAAGTGGCATTTTGCAGTTCCATATGTATACTTCATCAGGGAAGTCTTCGCTAAGTTTACATTTCAAAGCTAAAGCTTGATGATAACTGCTTCTCCTACCCTTTCTATTTAAGGCCCCCAAACCTACTTCTATTACTGCTATCTCCTACACTAAAATTGGAAAAATAAAACCACCAGGGGCTGGGATATGAACTTTCCTGAGAGCTCTGTTAGAGAGCCAGCAGCTGGATTTTTAGCATCTCTTTTATTTTTGATTGTATAGATAATAGTAGAGCCTAATCAGGACATGGACTCACTGCGGCAGGGTGTTACAGACTGAAAAACAGGGGAGAAAAGCAGACATGGAGAAGAGAACTGCATTCTGTGTGCGTCTGCGTGGGGGTTATGGAAGCTTGGGTTTGCTTTGCTTAAACAGCCCCAAACACACCGTGCCCACACCTCGCTGGCCACTCCATGGGCAAAAGGCAGCACAAAAGGGGAGGCAGATGTCTATAAAATCTATTTTATCCTTATTCATCACAGCACAAGCAAAGTGCAGGTTAGTAGGTCATAATAGCACAAAAATGTGGGTTTACAAACACAGAGCACTTGAATGATTTTTAGGACAACACACTGAATTAAGTGCTATCTGCCACAGCACTTAAGCCTTTCTTCAACACCACCAGGGCCTCCTAGGCTTGCTTTAAACTAGCAACTACAA
Source organism: Corvus moneduloides (assembly GCF_009650955.1). Taxonomy (NCBI): domain Eukaryota; kingdom Metazoa; phylum Chordata; class Aves; order Passeriformes; family Corvidae; genus Corvus; species Corvus moneduloides. The sequence goes on along the minus strand of NC_045482.1, from coordinate 35,745,010 downwards.
AATAAGCTAAAAATAGACAAAAAACCACAAAATAGAATGTGGCAGTGCGAGTGGCTACAGTAACCCCAACCCCACAAAAAACACCAGCGTCTGGACTTTGGTGGTCAGGCATCAATGTTTAGAGACTGCCTCTGGTGAGGGTGAGATCCCATCACCCCTTGGGTCGGTGATTTGCCTATTCTATGCTGGCTGGTTCTCGTTCTCCCCATCTTGTTTTATGCATAAGTCTGTAAATATTCATTTTCCTTAGTTAAATATGTATCAGTTCTAAAAGTTTCTGTGGTACTCGACACCCCATTGGCTGTCCCCTGTAATCCCTCCTCTGAGTTATCCCCACTGGTTACCTCATTGTCAGTCCCCCCTCCTTAGCCCTACCCTATTGCTGTTATCCTTATCCCCGCCTTTCCTGCCTCCAGTATAAGATCCCAGGGCCTTCTCCAAAATTGGCTCTTCATCCCTGGAATTTTCACCTGCAATAAACCTGCTCGTGGAACCCACAGGAAGAGTCACTCCTTCCTTCTTTGCCTCCACACCCCGACAGCTCAGCTCATGATAAGGTCCTTTAGGTGAGGAGCGCACCCTCCCCTCCTTTTCGTGTGGAGAGCCGCGGGTTTAGAGGGTGCAGCCAGACCTCCAGGCTTCTTGTTTCCTGGCTTAGTACACCCTCAATAGAACAAAGAAAAAAAAATAATAAAACCCTTAACCAGAGTTTTTAAGAACGAGGAATGTCAAACAAACTTGGGGCTGATAACCAGGAGGAAATTGGGCACAGTGATGGTGCAATAGGGTGTCTCCTCTGGAGCCAGTAAGAGTTCTAGCAGTGACTTCAGGGTGATACAAACTCTACTGCAAAGACACAGAGGAAATGTTCTGCACAAGGAAGGGGCTATTGGAAGGGATGCTTTTCTTGGAATCCTAGAATGGTCTGGGTTGGAAGAGCCCTCAAAGATTGTCTGATTCCAGCCCCGTGCCATGGGCAGGGGCATAAAATAACTTTGTGTAAAGCAAATTGAATCGCAGCCGAATTTCAGGAAGAACTCCCGACAGCAGGATTGCCTGTGGAACTGGAAAATCCTCACACTGCCACAGACAGTAAGCAAAGACTCTGCTCAGAGAGACTTCACTGGCTTGTGGGATAATGAACATGGAATTATATCATTGCAACAATATACACCCGCTGAATTTGACTCCACTTGAAGAGATGAGAGCTCTTAAGTTGCTACGTTGAAAACAATTTAATTGAACCTTGCTAATTAGAATATAACAAGTAGTTAAAAATTATGCAATGCTTTAAAAATATTTTAATTAATTTGAAATTCTGATGGCAAATTAGTAAATGTACGTCAGTGTCTTCCCGTGCTTGACTCAATACATCATAGGGAAAAAAAGGATATATTTTTTCAACAGGGACACTAAGAAAACATACACAAGTAGAAAATAATAATGTAGAGTAAGGAATAATTAATTAATTCAAGCTTCAAGATAAGATCACTGTGTCCTGCTGACCCTACATGTTAATCAGTTGATTGATTAATTGCTACAATCATAATAATTATAGGGTATAAATCTAAATACATTTAATGATAGTTTACACTTAGAATAAAAATGTCTTTTATGTCTGCTTATCTTCATCATTTCTTGAAGCCTAGTCATATTTTTTGTTGGCCATAAATAAACCTGAAGCATTTTTAGATGTTATCTTTGTGATGAGGTAGGTTTAGACTTCATTCATCTGATCAGCAATATTTTTTTGTGTGGCCTCCACCTCCTGTCTAATGAAAAATATGTTCCTGGATGAGAAACAATTGATTATGTGCAGTAACAATACAACTTCATCAAAAGCTCATCCTTAATTGAAAGACAAGGGGACATACCAACGAGGCCATTGTGTAATTACAGGCTGTCTGACCAGAAGAGTTTTACATATTGAATGGTTCTGCTACACAAACTCAGTCTGAGGGGAAATAGTGAAGCAGATCAGCAGCACAGAAAAATATTTTTTGAAAAAAATGCAAAGAAAATCAAGAATTCTGTTGATTTCTGATTTATAGGAAATAGAGAACGTCTTGACATCTACATCGTCCTTGAATTTGTGCTTTCTCATTAAAGTTAATTGTGCTTTATGACTGCACTAAAGGAGCAATAGAAGTCCTTGTACCTCAACTGGCACAGCTGAAATCCATTTTTTTACTAAAAGTACATGTGAAAAAAAAAAAAAAAAGAGCTACTCAGTTAAATCTGAATGCACTGTTAAGGAGTAGATCTTAAGTTACTAAGGCCTCACTCAGTAATGAGGTGTTTCAGTAGGAGTGACAGGTAGAAGTTGCAGTTGTTTGTACTCTGCATGTTCCATGGATAAAACCTCCTGTTTCTGTCATTGCCATCCTGATTAAAAAGTCTTTCCATTGAAAAACATCAGGAAACCTTAAATAATTGTAAGTTTTAAATTTTTTAAAAGTATTCTGTTAAAATACAGACCTTAACACCAGATTTCATGACCATTTTCAGTTGAGCAGTTCTAGAAACTTTGGGTTCTTCATTTGTAGAATTGGTATCTGTACACCGCTTTGCAACTCGGATTTTGCAGAGATATTTGTTAGATAAATAATTCTAGGTTAGGAATGATAGTATAAATATTTTAAAGAGCCACTAAGGCATTAGAAAAAAAACCCCAAAGCAGGCAAATTCCAAGTGAATGAACTTTTGCAGTCTTCAAAGGGTTACCTGACCTTCTGCTTTTGCAGCTTGCTTGTCTCAAAGTTACAGCAAAGGAGGAGATAACAGTGAAACTGTACTATAAAAATAAATTACTATCATGAATATTAAGCAACAAGGATATAATAAACATGACTGCTTACATGATTCTGATTTATTGATACTGATTTGCTAGTAAATTATCACACAAAGTACTCTTTTTAGTTGTTCAGGAACATGTGCAAAATAAAGCTTAGTGGACACTTCCCAAAGACCTTGACATCTGTTACTGGATTCATACAGGGGAATCTTGATGTCTCTTTTTGTGGTAGGGATGCAGCAATATATTTACTTTCCTTTTCCATGGATCTATTTAGTTTTAATTTTTGGCTGCCTGGCTTCCTTAAACTCTCTATTTTAACCATGCACAGTTTTTTAAAACTACTATCATGGAAGTTCAGCTCTGACACAGTGGAACAAATCCAGCTGCAAAATCTCCTAAAGGCTGTTCATGCTTGTTCTGTTAAATAGTGCTCACTTTTGAGTCAAGAGGTTTCATTACTATATTTATGAACCTCTTGGCACCAGGAGTTGGGATTTCCCAGTGCTAAGCATTAATGCATTTTGCATCACTTTTTAGCACTGGGAACTTTGGATCGCTGGTGCTGAGGGGTTAAAGTCAGCAAAAAAAGGTGCAGATCTTTATTTCCAGATAGAAATCTTTTATGCATGTGTGTGTGTGGATGGTCTGAGCAAATTTCAGAGAGCATAGGTAGAAAGCAGGCTGCCACAGCCACCAGCTACCAGGACCTGCAGCTTTTAAGGGATCTCAACATTAATATGGCTATATTCTGCATCAGATATTTGTTATCCAAATTGATGGAAAGTATCCTATCTGAAAATAGGATTATTCTTCTTTAAATTTAAAGCCTGCTTTGTGCTTATGTGGCTTATATCACTTCATGACATGGTGTGTTATGTCAAACCTAAGATTATTTGTGGAGATTTCTGAGACAGAATCTACTTCATTTTGCCTGTCATCAGCCTAAAGAATGTGCCAAAAGACCCCTTTTTATTTTTTTGAGGCAGCAATTCACAAATACCATCTGAACTAAAGGACAACTACTGCTTCAAAGCAAAAACACAGATCCTGGATCAAATTCTAACATCTCCTAAAGTGGTTACTCTCATCACGGTTTATTATTTCTCTGTAGAGAATTTCTCTCTCCACAGTGGGGTAATTTTTTTTTTTTTTTTAATTATACACTTAAGCTTGCAAGCAGGAATGTGGCCTCATCAGGTGCCCTGATCTGTGGTATAAAGAAAACCAAGCAACGACCTCAGCTGCAGAGAGTGTAGGTTAGTTCTGGCTGCATGTGAACATCCAGATGCAAATCGAACACAAGCCAGGGAAAAGGCTGTTCTAGAAGTGCCACTTGATAGCCCAGAGCTGGAGCTGCAGAAGCGTGTATAAACCTGCCTGCCAGGCAAGCCTTCCTGCTTCTCCAGTTTCGTCTTGTTTGAAAAGGAAATTCAAAAGAGAAGATGGGGAAAAAAGAAAAGGAAAGGAAACTGAAAGGGAAACAGGAAGGGGAAAGGAAAGTGGAAGAAGGTGATGAAGAAAAAGGAAAAAAGAGAACAGAAAAGAAAAAGGAGAAGAAAGAGGAAAAGGAAAAGGAAAAAAGAGAGAAAAGGAGGAGGAAAAAAGGAAGAAAAAGAAAAAAGAAAAGAAAAAAAAGAGAAATAGAAGAAAAAGGGAAAGGGAGGAGAAGGAGAAAAAAAACAAAATGAAAAGAGAAAGGAGAACAAAGAGAGAAAGAAGAAAATGGAAACAAAGAAAAGAAAAGGAAGAGGAGAAAAAGAAAGAAGTCACAGATGGTGCACTCACTTTATTTGCCCTCCTTGTGAGTAGGCACCCTGTGGATGTACCAGGCCAATTTCCTCCCTGTCCCTCTACTTTCAATGGCACCTGCAGGAGTTTTGGGAGAAGATGAACCATGTGAATCATGTTGGGGTTTAGTCCTGGCTACCTCACTCTGTCTCTGTGTGTGTATGTCCTTTACAGGACATGGTAGCAGTGCCAGCTTGGAAAATATTCCCCTTGCTCCTGGGGCTGTCCTGATAACAAGCTACAGACACCAGGTGTTTTGCATGAGCTCTCAGTCACATTTTGGTGTCCTAAAACCTTTGAGAGTCCTTTCTGGTTGCTCCAGTTCTTCTGCTTTGTGTGAGTGAACAATGTGCAGTTTGGTTTTCTGACCACCTGAGTACATCTCAGTGAAGAGGTTTTGTGCCTGGATTGCAGGTTTTTTGTTGCCAGTGTTAACATTATCACTCCAAACAGTGACCGAGTCAGGCCATGAGCTGTTGGTGAGTGAGATGGTGCTCCTGGTCTCAGTGAGATTGTCTGTGTGATGTACCTTTGCAGGCAATTAAAGCCTTGGTGCTGGGGCCAAAATGTACCAGCAGTCACAAGGGTTAACAAGCTCGTGAATTTTACGTAGAAGGGAGTCAAACGGAGCAGTTTGATTCTCCAGGAACCAAGACAAACTGCATTTTATTTTAAAATTGTGGGCAATTCAAATTCCATACCTGTACTATCAGCAGAAGGCAGTGGATTGACCAAATGTTCCTGCATCCCAAGAAGCATCCTTAAAAGTCATGTCTGACAAGTTCCTGTGGCCTCAGTGCCACACACTCCCTGACACACGTTTAGGAGGATGTGCAGCACTACTCAGTGTTCCCATTCCCACACTATTTCTTACTTTTCTTGACTTCCCTTTTAGCTGTTGTCTGGTACAGCTGGTGGAGTACAGCTGCTGAGGATGCTTTTCTGCAGCCACATTACCCAGTTTTCCAGCACCACTTTTTCACAATTTGTGTCCCTCAAGAGACGTTATAAATCCTATTAACTCTGAACTCTGGCCCAGCCTTGGTAAGAACACCAGCCTACCCTCACATTGAGACATCAGTGCTTTCCCAAAGTATTTCAGTTTGCAATTGCATTTCCTCTGGCAGACACAGACCTGCTCAAAACAGGGAAATCGGGCATCCAGGCCTGTGTCAAGCAATGCCCCACAGGGTGATGCTTCCAGGGAAGGGGAGCCTGGACTTCCACCCTGGCAAATTTGGGCCTGATTTGAACTTGTGTCTCAACTTTACTCTGACATTCTGTGAAATTCAGTGAGCATTCTGTAGACAGAGTTACTGTTATTATTCTCATTGCATTGATGTATTTTTTTATGCCCTTTAGTATATTTCTGCTATTGTGGTAAACTGTGAGGTCGCTTTTGTGACCATTCCTGACTTGATTGTGCACCTGCCTACTTCGTGGAATTTTTAGAACTTTTAATTGATCCTTTCTTTTTCTGTGCCAAACAATTTCTAGACCATTTCCAGAAAAAATGAGCGGCTGTAACTCCTTTCTGATTAATTACTGCTCAATGATAAAGGTACGAAAAAATATGGTTTATACGACTTAATTTTTCGTCTACCAAATTCTACCCAAAGGTTTTTCGTAGTCCTAAGTGTGAAGGCTAAGTTTATGCACTTTCCCCTAACTCAGTTGCTTGAAACATTTAGACTGCATAGAAATACTCCATAAAGTTAGTACCTACTCTGAATACCACAGCTGTAGCAGTCTAGGTCTTCAAATAGTGTACCAGGTTCTCAAATATCTACATGATGAGGACCAGAGAACAACTCAGTTGTTACCTTTTTTTCACCTAGGCATCAACATGCTAATCTTTGCTGCTTCAGATCACACCTGTCATCACACAGAGGTGTGGTGCTACTCTTATTTGAAAAGGTAGAAACTTCTGGATAGTAGAATGGAGTAGGGAGGGAGGAAGACAGCACAGCACTGTGGGTGATGGCTTTCAGCATCCCCTTCTCTTGTTCTTGGAGCTTCTCCTTCTCCCTCCCTTCTTGGTCTTCTCTTCCCACTTCCCCTGCCTCACTTCTTCCATTTTTTGCACCTCTGAAATTGTGTAACTGTGGCATTATAGGCTGCTTCTCCTCCTGTTACTACTATCCCCAAGTGGAAGCTTCACTCACAAGCCTGATGAAACATTTTTCCCCTCGAACCCAGAGTGCCAATTCTCACTTTGTCAAGAGCTCCAGATAACCCTCAGGGGAAGTTCCTCTCCCCCTGCCTCCCCCAAACACTCCAGGTTACAGGGTCACTAAAGATCTCCTCCTCTCTCTTCTTCCCAACCCCTTCCTGCCCGGTGTTGTTGCTTGGATTTCTCAGTTTCTCTTTCACCACTCTCTCCTGCTTGATTTTCACCATGGGTTTCCCTTATGTTAACCCAGATACAGACTCTCAAATTGGCTTTATTCTTCCTCTGCCCTTTCTTTCATAGAATCACAGGATCGTTTAGGTTGGAAAAGACCTTTAAGATCATCAAGTCCAACCATTTCCCCAGCACTGCCAAGTCCAGCACTAATGCATGTCCCCAAGTGCCCCATCTGTACCACTTTTAAATCCCTCCAGGGATGGTGACTCCATCACCTCCCTGGGCAGCTGTGACAGTTCTTTACCCCTGAAAAAAGTGTCTCTTAACCACAGATGAAATTTAAATTACACAAATAGACTGCTTCCCATGCCCCAAAATTTAGTGGAAGAGGAACAAACTGAAACCTCAGTCTTTTTCCCTTTGTGTTTGATTCCATCCTCTGAGAACCAGCAATCGGTGTAAAGCTAACAGAGTTTCTGGAGCCTCTGTGATTAATCTGGTCATTAGTCACAAATATAAACTACTGTTTTGCAAGTTGAAGTGAGGCAGATGACATTTCCACCGAGCATCTAGTGACTAGTCCACCTTCCCATAAACAATAATGCTCTGAACACCTGCATCCCATGGCAGGTAAGAACCCAGAAGAAGACCTTTTAGCCATGTTAGTGCTCATGCAATTCAGGACAAGTCACAGTTTAGACATAAAACTCTCTTGTAAGCGCTGCTTGCAAGCCCTGGCTTCAAAGCACGGTGTTGGACCTACCACGTACATCAAAGTTCTTGAAAAGGGTTCTCCCTGTGTAGATTACTGCAGATTTGTATCCAATAATTTATTGTGGGAGCATTAAACCATTCCTTTCACAAACACCTGTGCAAGCCAGTTGGCCTAGTCAATTCTTGTTTAACATTTAATTATGAATATAATTAGCATGAGTTAAGAGACAGGCCAGGCATCCGCAATAAAATTTCTGCTATGCTAAAAAAATTATAACTATAATAACAAATCTAAACTGGGGGAGAATATGTCCCTCCTATGCAAACTTTTGCATGATAGAAAAATCCAAGTACAGATTCTTTTAAAAATTTCTGATTTCCTTTGATGATAATTGGAAAGCATCCACCATATTTATAAGAGCAAATTAAACTGTGTTTCTGTCCCTGTAATAGTAAGACAATTTTAATCACTGGTGTAGCCCTTTCAGTGAGGTTCTGCAGGGCTTCCTCTCTTCCTCAAAAGGTAAATTTTATTCATTAAATATAATTTAAATATTCTTTCATTTGATGGGATCACCAGAACACTGTGTTAGGTAAAGTTTACAAAGGGGAAAATCCTGTTAGCATGTTGTTTCAGAGTAGATTTAAGAGTTTTATGCCTTGTTCTTTTTTACCAGAATTGTGTGCTATCCAAAGAAAAGGATTAGTAAATATCACAGCATATCTTGTTTTAAATCCAGAGGGTCTTGTTTAGAGAAATAAACCCCAAATCTGGAATCAGGCTGCCTATGGACAGGTGTTACCTGAGCATCCTTCACAGGGAAAAGCCCTGCAGAGGAGGTAAATTTTCCTGCATAGGTTTTATTTTCATTTCTCAGAGGAAAAGAAAAGAAGAAAAGTCTTTCTTATTAATTTCTTTCCTTTTTTTTTTTTAAACGTTTCTTAATTTCTTAATTTGGGCTACCTGACACCTCAAAAGTAAAAATCTATTCAAAGACATGACCTCCAGTTTTTAATTTTTTTTCCCCCTAAAACAGTTGCTTCCAGACCTGAAAAGATCTGTTTAAAAGTGCTGTTGAGCAGAAACAGTTTGCAACCGCGAAGAAAAGGTCACTGAGAAAGAACTGGGAGGTTACCAGGACACATTGTTCCTTGACACCTCCTGGGAACAAAAAGCCTGGAGTGAACCTTTGGTTACCAGTTTGCTGCTATTGCAAGTACAACAGCCTCCTTTTACCTCTTCAGTGGAGATATTCTTTATTATTGCCTTGAATTTAGGTGAAGACTGTGTTAGAATATGGAATCTATAATGCTGGGAATGTTACAGCTTAAATATATTCAAATATTTTGTACTTTTCTTTTACTTACTTGTCTGACTCAGGATGATCATGTACACTTCTAATCTGTATTTTGTTAACACCCATAGATTAGAAGCCTTCTCTTGTAGTGTCGCTGTCTCCTGTATCATCTAACATCTCTTCTAAAATGTGAGGGCTTTTTCCTTCGCTGTCAATATCAGTTAATCATTCTTGAATCAGATATTCACACAACTTTCCAGATAAGGCTTCAAGAATATTTCAAAAATGGATTTAACACTATTCAAATCCCACTGAAAATGCCCAGTGCCCCATTCTGAATTAGCTGCTATTATTTTTAGTGTTACTGTGTTTTGGAGAATGTATATACCACAGGCGTATTCCTACATTTGCATGGTTGGCAATCCCTGAGATTATGCTACTCATAAAATCATTCCTGTTTTTTTAAGAAATTTTTTAAAAACTTGCACCTTAACTTTTGATTACTTCTTGTTTCTACACAGTTGTTGTTTTCTGTTCACATTAGTTTATGGATCTCTACTGTCTTCTCGTATTTAAATTTGGCCAAAAAAGTGTATTAGTTATGATGTATCATGTGAAATATATTGTGGTGACCTTGGATTTGTTTATAAATCACCATGTTCACATGAAATTGAGGCTTTCTGATGCCATGCCAAGCCCCAAAACTTCCTTGGACAAGTAAATGGAGGATAGAGAAACGATTTCAATAGGAGGCTCGCCAACTGTGAATCTGAAGGCAGTTTGATTAGGACTCGAAGCCCACAGATTGAGATTATGACAGAAATTTGCATAATGCCAGAGACTGATAAGATTTGGTTTCTCAGGAACCTATTACGTGATGATGTTAAGAGACTGTCATGGATTTCTTACAGTGCAATATGCTGACTTGTCTTTCCAAGACGAGTTGGCCTTGAGCCTTGTTCTTTGTAAGCCTCGAGTGAGGTTTCTTTAGATGTCTTTCGAAAATCTCTTTAGACATCTTTTGTAACTTTCCACCAAGATGATACAAGGATGTTATGACTGTCAGAATAAATGAATGTATTTACTTCCTTTCTGTTTCCCAGCTACTATTTTCATAACACTGCATAGTAGTTCAGAGCAGGTCCTTCCGACATTATATTTTCAACCGATGCAGCTCAGTTCTTTGGTCATGATTATGTATTGATGACTTGATTTGTTTATTGTCTCCTGACACAGTTTTTTTTTTTTTTTTTAAATTTTTGCCTGATTTTGGTGCAGACAGCTTCTGTGCAAACTCCTCAAAAGTTACATTATTCAGTGCAAAATTTGCTCTGGTCTGCTGAAGACCGAAGCGTGATCATTGCCCAGATAGATGTGAGTTTCTGCAACATGTTGTTTCAAGCCACGCAGGCAGAGGCTTCTTGGGGGCCCTTTGTGAAGCAGAACAAGAGCCAAAGCTCAGAGGAAAGCTTTTTACTAATGCCAGCAATGCTGGAGATGAAGACAACTGACCAGCATGGAGAGGACTGACAACTACTGATAGCACAGGTAGCTTTTGAGGGTTAAAATAAAACAAGTCCATTCTTCCCATGGAAGGAGAATTTATTGCTTTGCTATGTTACTATCATAAATTTTGTCAGGCCAGACCAGTAAAGACCAGTGTCACAGACGAGCAAAACTGTAAAAAAAATTTTTATCTAATAACTTTTGCTAACCAAAAATGTTACAAAACTCTATCGTATGTAAATGCTAAATAACCATCTTCAGTTTCTGTATAGTAGGGTAACACATAACATTGTAGGATTGATAGGAATGACATTGAGAATTCTGCTTAGCATGCACCAGGAGACCTTAATTGATATATCGAAAGGATATGTGTGAAATCATTTGAAAAAAGTGTTAATGGTCTATCAGAGCAATCAAAGAAAAAAAAAATCCAGATCTTGAAAAAACAAAAATTAAATGAGTATCTAATGTGGACCTTAGGTGGTGTCTAGGCACTTAAATTCTGAAAAACTTTATTCAGCTGCCATCTATCCCTTCAGGTGCACAGACTAATTAGGTACTACAATTGTGACCTTTGAGGATCTTTGGGTGCCTATGGCTCTGCTTCTCCCCTTGCGGAGAAATGCTTCCTTTCCCGTCAGGGCTGAAAATCCTGAGCTCCAGAGATGGGGGATTGCTTTGTCTTCTAAGTGGCTGGGGGGCTTGATCTGTGGGGGAATTACCAGGACTGAAGCCACATATGCTGACTGGATCTAGTGCCCTAGAAATCATAGAATCAAGTGATTTGGGTTGGAAGGGACCTTAAAGATCATTTTGTTCCAACTCCCTGCCGTGGGTAGGGACACCTTCCATGAGACCTGGTTGCTCCGAGCCCTGTCCAGCCTGACCTTGAACACTTCCAGGGATGGGACATCCAGAACTTTTCTGGCACCCTCACAGGGAAGAATTTCTCCCTAATATCTAAGCTAAACCTACTCCCAGTTTGGATCCATTCCCCATTGTCCTGTTACTATAGGCTCTTGTAAAAAGTCTTGGTCTCCATCTTTTTGTAATCTCCCTTCAGGAATGTGTCCCTTCACTGGAGACCTGGTGGCAGATGTGAACCCCTTGTTTTCTGTTCCCCACACTGAGACCTGAGACATATCAGACTGTGGATTCCACTTGAAAACCTGCAAATCAGATTTTCAACACTACGTTTTTTTTATTAATCTCATTCCGCTGTTCATCTGCCTCAAGTGGGAAACCCACAGCAGTAAGCGTTACGTTCATTCAGAAAACTGTCTGCAGGAGAATCGTAATTCTGGCAGAAGGATTTCTATTTAGAGTACATATATATATAAATACACATCTGCCTCTGTGTGTGCATTTTAAACAATAAATCTCCTATTTATCTGCAGAGCTTATGTGGCACCTATTAAATTCATATTAGAGATAAGGAACTGAAATGAAGGCATAATCACTAGAACTCATTGAAAAAAATCTTTCCAACGTAGTAATCTTTCCAACCTGTTGCAGAGAAAATCAAAGACCTGAACTCAAGCCTCCCAAACCAGAGACAGATGTTGCAGCTTTGGGAACTGGGTGGAATTTTCCTTTGTGAAATATCAGTGAGGTTTTTTCTTAACTGCAGTTGGACAGATGCACTGTCTATACAGATGCAGAGTCTATACAGCTTGCTCCAGCTGAAAAGATCTGGAAGGACTAGTGGATATTTAAATATTTCCTGTGCTGTGGATATCAGCCATCAGTGTGCAGAGACTGTAGTAGACAAATTTCTTTTTCTCAATGCCTTTGCCTGAGACATTTCAAGGAAACTAGTTCAATCAAAATAAAGATTTAGAATCAGCTAGCACATTTACCTGTTAACATTTCTAACAGATTTTAGGGGTAGGTTTTAGGGGCTGAAGTCCTGCTAAAAGTTTGTATGGCCATGAGGGTTGAATTCTGTAAATAAGGTGATTGTTTCAGTTATTGGCACTTCTACCACCTTACTCACATGAAGCGCAATTTTACTTGCGACAATCTGTTGAACTATGTCTGTTGATCTTCCAGAAAATCAATAGAACTATTTGTGGTACTGAGTAATCTAAGTGTGGCTGAACCTGACTTCATAGCAGCATTTGGGCACACTTTAGAAGTGCATATTTCATCCAAAATAACACAAAATGACTTGCCAGTAATACCAGAAAAAGTCGTTAGGGAAAAAAAACAAAACCACCCTACTTTCCAAATCTTAAGGAACAAAATTAGTATTGGGCCAGAGGTTTTGTGGCCTTCCATTTATCATTTATAAGTTCTCTGATATAAGCTGTATGGACAGTTATTATCCAGCTTCAGCTTGGCAAGCAGAATTCCGAGATTCTGTACTATACTGAATTATCTTCTAATATTCTGGTCATATCTAAATTGTTCTAACAGTATGGCCGTATCTAAAGTTATTTGCAGGGGAAATTGAAGGTGGAGAGCAAGTGCTTTGCCTAATACACAGTACTGTAAAGTTTTGTTCCCGTGCACGTAATTAAAATGGCAGTAGCATCCAGGAAAATTGATACTAAGCTTGCTATGGATTTTTTCCCACATAGTCTTTACAATAGTATCAGCATAAGGAGTCCATTGCACCTCTTGGGTTCTAATTCCTCCTGAAAACTCCTGCTAAATGTCTACGTCCCCATAAATGTTATTGGGAACTTGTTACTGCCTACTACAGGTAGGTTTTTAGACCCCTTCATCTTACTTAACCCATGCAAGGCTCTGACGAAGGGGGTCTTGAGTGGCGGAGCAGGGATCACCATGGCAATCCGGGAATCAAGTTGCTTTCTTTCTGGCATTATTCTAACTGTAATGTGCACCCATCCCTGCATGCTAATAATTCTAATTTTTGAGGAACAGATACTACAGTCTCTTCTTTACAATGAACTGGAGAAGAGAGGAAATTTTCTAGCGGCTCAGTACCGACCAGGCAAATTAATTAGCACAAGTAGCCAAAGAATCATCTGCAATGGAAATGATACTGGAGAAAAGAGATTTTTTTACTTTGCTTCAGGACTATTAGCATACAGAAGAGCTCCAAAACCACTGAAAACACCTAATTGTTGTTTATAGACGTTTTTTAAGTAGAGTTGGTAAGAATACGGATTTGTAGATCCTATGGCAGTAAAGGCCAAATAAAGAGAAGATTGATTGGAAATCGTAGCTTACTTTAGACAGTTGCATTAGGTAGAAATCACCCTGATGTGCAGTAAAGCAAGCAACAAGAATTAGGGGTTTGAAATAGTGCAAGGCACATCTTAGAGTGCTAGCATTTCCTTCCTAGGAATAAACTGTCTTAAAATCTCTTTATAAATGACTGTTCATTAGCCTATCAATGTGTATAATGGCTCTCAAAATCATAATAATAAGAATTAATAATAGTTCAAATAGCAGAAAGGGACATTAATTTCTCACTCATGAATATTAATGCTTTAGTAGACAGTCTCTTCCTGATGTGCTTTCAAACATAATTCTCAAGTCTGCAGCCGGTTACCTGGTACTTCCACTATCCAAAACATCCCCACTGGGCCGCCAGAAGACATCACATCACCCTGACTTGGACACTAGCAGAGAGGATGAGGGCAGAAGACAACAGAGGTGAGATCATGGTGTCCTGATAACTTTCTTCAGAATACAGTAGTGTTTGCACAGCCAAAACATGCCCCAACGCGCAATAAAAGTAGGGATAAGGGGGAGGATAAATATGGAAGACCAGTGTGATGGTGGACTATGATGGCAGAGGATGGATCACAGAATCACAGGATAGTTGGGGTTGGAAGGGACTACTGGAGATCCTCCAGTCCATCCCCACTGCCAAAGCAGGGTCACCTGGAGCAGGTGACAGAGGAGTCTCCAGGCAGGGAAACTCCATGAACTCCCTGAGCAGCTGTTCCAGTGCTCTGCCACCCTTGACGTAAAGAAATTCTTCTTCAATATTAAATATTGGACTGCAGAATTAGCTTCATAGGAGGTGTGGATGACCTGCCAGGCTACGCCCCATGAGCTGGCTGAGAATCCCTCATCTACTCCTTTCCAAGAGGGCAGAGCAGATGGATGGAAAACCACCTGAAGGGCATGTTCAGGTGCTGGTGCTTCAATGAGCATCTTATCTTGAGGCATACCAGAAGCTGAATAATAAGAAATTCTTTATTGTTTCTCCCTCTTAGCACTGCATACGCTGTGCAACAGGAACTTAAATTGAGAGATGATGTTCCCCACGTGATTTCCTTTGGAAGGAGAAGAAAGTGAGCTGCCAAGAGTAAATTTCAGGTAATGCATTTCTTTACGTCGTGCGTTTAACAGCACTGCACTTCCAAATAACTGAGCAGGGAAGGATCTTGTGAGATGTATTTAACCTCATTATATCTGATGCTGGGTCTTGAAAAGCTTTAGTTGAACTAAAGACTCTTATGAATATAAAATCAAAGTGAGCTGTACATTAAGGGTTTCGTATTCCCTGGCAGCTGCGCATGTGCACACCCAGCTCTCATTAACAGCAATGGCAAATATGTGTGCCCATCACTCAGAAATCAGACCTCTGAGTACTTTCTTGGGTTTGTTTTTTTCCTAGAGATTTTCTCTATTGGATCTTTAATTAATCTCCTACTCGGCTTTTTCCCTTTAAGCTATCCCTCTCCCTCCCCTCCCTTTCCAATGGGAGCAAACCCCCAAATCACTGGGTTTTTTTGTCAAGTTTTTCCAAGCCGATACAGTTTTACAAAATGCACCTGCATATATTAACTACAATGGAGGGTTTGCAGCACATAAACCACAGAGACGTGGAACGGAATAAATGCCTGGGACTTTGAAAATACTTTTGCTGCCTGCCAGCTTTAAACAAAAAAATAATAATCAAGCAAAGGTAGATATGAAAATGAGAACATGAATGTTTTTGCATTCTTTTTGTGATCACTGTAAGGCAAGAGTCTGCAACCTTGTGGAACAAAACACACGCATTTCATTCTGATTAACATAAAGACAGCCCCTTCTAACGTGATTCACAATTATTAGCCTCTCTTGTGTTTGGGGATACATGGATTATCAGCCTAGCATATTTTGAACACATACACATTTTAATTCCTTTCCTAAACCATTTTAGGCACTGCAGTCAAATTGCAGAGACAAAATTTATAGATCAATAATTTGATATTTTTTTCTTTCCTTCTCTCCAGTTAAATTCCTAAATGCTGTGGGAGATAAAAGGCAGTCAAAAACAATAAAAAGACAGGATCATGGATAATGGAAGGTAAGTCAGATTTGAGATGCCCCTGCTCTTCTATTTTTAAGTTTATTATTATTTTTATATAACAGGCTATTTCACTAGCTGCTACTGTATGTGATGTACTTACTTATCGCCTCCACAAACTGTTCAAAGAAGCAGTATGGGAACAGCGGCTCAGGCAGCTCTCTGAAAAACATCTTGAGTGCTCCGGTGACAACGTGGATGTCCTCCCACTGGCTGTCGTCCAAATTCAGCTTCTCTTCTGGGAAAACACGAGGAGAAATGGAACAACTGGTTTTAATGAAACAATTACAAGACACTAATTATTATGTTAATGTTTGCCTACTATCATCAGCAACCGTTAACAGCCTTCTGCACCTAGAGGTTTGGTGCTGTGCTTGTTTTTTTTTTTTTTTTTTCCTTTTTTGTTTTTTTGTAGGAAGAGAACATTTTCAATGGAATACCATCTGTAGGAATGCAGCTAACAAAAAAACAAGAGACACAAAGAGACAGTACCATTGACACAGTATGTCAGATACATTTATTCCCATAATGCATCAGTATGAAAATTAGCATCACAGCTCAACATGATTCAAAGCTATTTGGTTTTGAGGCCGAGGGGCTAAGAGTTGCCAACGATGGACGGCTCAAGGGACCGGCCTAAAGGCCTTGCAGAGCCAACAGGAGACATATGCTAAACATGGCAATAGAAAATGAGTTATTGCTTTACATGTGTTAGCCTTGCTATGTACAAGGGAATAATGGGGGAATGCTTTTCTGCTTTTTTTTGCCTGAATGTAATGTCAGCAAGGAATAGAGGACTGTGAGAGAAAGGATATTAATTCCTTCTTACTGCTTCAAAAATATTTTGTTTGGTTTTCATCTCTGGGAGGAAGATTTGCCCAGCAACAATATTAGACAGACCCCTGTTGGCCTACCTAGGCTATGCAAAGCTGTCAAAAATGATAACACACTAAAGACAAACCACAAGTGCCTCCAAAACTGTTTTGCAAACAAAAAAAAATGTTTTCTTTTGAAGCTTGACTGAGCTAAGGAATTTAAATATAAAAGAAACTAAATGCAAAAATAGAGTTTCTAATAAAAATAAAACAAGATTGGATGATTATTCTATTTTTCTTTGAGGGTTTTTTTTGTGGTTTTTTTTTTCTTTTTAATTCTAGGAGAGTGATACTGTTAGAACATAATAAACAGTGAGATCATAATCCATGTAAAACTCGAGGAAAGAGCAAATCCTTATTAGTCCAAATTAAAATGATACAAAATGACACACACTTTCTCCAAGTTCTATTACTCCAAAAATGGAGTTTGCTTTTTTTCCCCCCTATGTGCTATGATTTTCTCTTTTAGAAAATTTCAGTCTGAATGTAAATCGGGGGCCAACCATGAAAACTGCTGAACAAATTTAATTTGAAGCAACATAGTCCTGAAATGTTTTACTAAATGTCACTGAAATTTCATGTGTAGCAATTCAGCTGGCTTCAAGAGCAGCCTCTTTACTGAACTGTTGCTAAACAAAATGGTAAAATCATTGAAGACACATGGACACCCACAACTCTGGATCCTGGTGCTGTAATGGTTTTCTCTACTTAAAAGGCAGAAAATCTTATTCAAAATGGAGTTGTCTTTCAATTTTTATTTAATAAATGTTATTAAATGCTTTCAAAATTTCTGGATTTGGGAGATGTATACAAATGAAGAACGGACCCAGTTCCTTAACTTGGAGTAACGTGAGACAAAGCTGGAACAAAGGCAGACTTGTGCATTTCATTTAGATGTCTTGCTTGCTTCTTTGGTTTCAAGCCTGTTTTTTTTTTTCCCCCTTTCTTTCTTTTTTTCCCATTCAATTACCTCAATCATAAAAGTAATGATTTGATCTCAAATGAGTTACCAGAGGGGATCTTCTTTAGACTCTGAGATCATATTTGATTGATCGTATTTCAACAATTAGCCTTTTATTTTGCCACACACTATTGAACTAGATCGACAGCATCTTAGCAGGCCAGCTTTAAACAGTCAACTGTTAACAATAGCATCAAAAAGAGGGACCTGATGGGGTTTACTGTCACTTTAAAGAACAGGGTGGGTTTTCACATTGTTGAAATCTGTCAGATATTTTGAAATGTCCCTCTCACTATGGTGCCACACCCCCTGCGTGCCCTTATAATAAAATTGGTTTTACTCCTGATTAAATCATTTTCTCCCTACCCACTACCATACTTCTCATAATGGACCTGTGTGCTCTACAGCTGGTGTTCTTCCCATGGTACCAATTCTTACTTTATCTTTTAAGCACTTTGCTGCTAAGATCTCATGCAGAGTGCTTATGTTTTGTTAAGAGCTTCATTCTTAGAGAAATAGCTTAACACATGTTCTAAAAATGTTGTACAACTTATTGCTTAAAACACATTTAGAAAATGTATAAGTACTGTAGCTTTGGCACAGAACTTTAAGTAGAAACCTTAAAAAAAAAAAAAAAAAGAAACACAACTTGTTTTTGCCATGCATTTGTCTTAAATGTCTAAAGTGGAATGCTTGACTTCTAAGGCTTTGTAGAGACTTATCTTACCAGATTTTTGCACCATTTCCAGCTCTTCAAGGAAACGTGTTAGGAATGTATCATCGTGAAAGCAAAGGGTGTCAATTTTCCCTCTAGCAATAAGAGAGTTTTTAAAAATGTTTGCTAGAAGGAACAAATGCCAAGTCAAAAAAAAAAAAAAAAAAAAAGGCAAAAAAAAAAAAAGGAAAAGCAAATAGAAGTCCATTGAGTGTAAGACTCTCATTTGGTTCCCACTGGTTGGAATCTCTCACATGCCATGGTGATAGGGCCATAAAGAAACACACACACACATTTCAGGCTGGGTTTAAGGCGAGGACCTGGCTTTTTGGCTTTACTCAGACATATTTCTTATTGGGGTGTTTTGCTTACATAAAGATTAAGTCCCTAATCTGGTATTTAAACTTGACAGTCAAGGACTGCTTTCAGTCAGGAGATACTGTATCTGGGAAGATGCTCAAAATCTCACAGTCCTAAAAATTTGCTTTAACTTGTCAGTAGTATTTGATTAGTTCAACCATCACTGCCAGTTGATATCATATATCTTAGATACAGACACAAATATGCCCAGAAAATCCCATAAAATTTATGCTAATACTCAGGCTGAAAATATAAAGACCACATTAAGGGAAAAAAAAGAGTGTGGGCACTTGTCAAGGTTATTAGTTTAAAAAAAATCGATATGTAATACATTTGTGAAGGGAACGTGTGTTTTGCTGTGTTATTATCTAGCCTTTTCAACAATTCACATTTTTAATGGCACTTGTAATGTCTGCAGTAGAACCAAACAGGAGTTCAGCATTGGTTTAAGGGTGCCATTCTGAGGTTCAAAAAGGAAGAAGGTAATCTATGGAAAGATCAGCTAAAGACAGGAAAAAAAAAAGAAAAAGAAAAAAAAAATCAACGAAAGCTGTAGAGAGAGCTGAGTTTTGAAAGAAAATGGATGTGGTTCCTCTAACCACATGCCCTGCCTGGTATGTAGACTAATCTCTAGGAGCAAAATGCAGTCATTTGAGAGTCCTGCTCCTTCACTTGTCTTTTCAGATAGTTCATAGGTTGTATTCTCCCAGCTCTAAGCTGTCTCTCGCCCATGCTGCCATCACATGCCAGAGCACCACCTTCAGAAGTCCTGCCCCACTTGGAGCATTCCACATTCTTGCAGCTCATGGATGACCCCAAATCACTTGGGAAGCAAGTCCTGCAAACCCAGCTGGCAACGCCTGGTCTGCTGTGGAGGTTGTGCCCTCAGAAAACTTTCTAAAGCCTTTGGTGAGACAGGCTCTTTTTGGGTCTCATACTGTGATCCGTTTGCTGGCATTGCTGCCTTTTCCATCATTTCCCTGCTGGGGACTGCACGCAGCAGCACTGGGATGAAAATTTGGCATTCGGGTATGTCAACCTCCAGCTCCAGTGTGGGAAACCTCAGAGCACTGGAGTTTTTACCCCAGTGTATGCTGAGGGAGATCTCCCCTGGAGAAAGTCCTCTGTGGCACTGCTAGCTAATCCTTACAGTCACCCTCACAACAAAATCATTGCAGAAGAGCTGGGTGCGCACAAAGCATTTCCAATTGGCTTAAACCCTGGGAAATTTTTGCACTCACTCATCCCAATAGGCATTTTACTACGGAGAGATCCCAAACAAAGTCCTGTGGTTGAAAGAGGAAAAGAAAATTCCTCATGCAAACACTAGGAAAAGACCAACTGACCAATGTCATTATGCTTTTTTCTCCAACTTGAAGAACCTTTGTATGAAATTTGAAGACACCTCTTTTTCCTTTCTTTTTAATAGTTATATTCATCAAAAATATTTTTCTGATCATTCATACTCTTCAACTGGAAAAAAAAGGGAAAGAGCAGACTCAAGCAGAAGATCTCTGCTTGCACCAGCACAGTTCTTCATGACAAAATCCCTTTGTGAGGGCTGTTCTCATAACTGACAGCACAGATATCAAATTGTACACTGAAAGGTGTGTGTGTGTTCCATTGTTGTACCTGCATTTTACAAGCCAGAGCTTCTCTGATCACCAGTGCAGAGACACAGTGGTATTGTTTGGGCAAACAGCTTCTTTCAAAAACTCAATTTAGAGCAGCAGTCGAGCACAGAGATGTCCAGAGACGTGACAGCAATGGGATGCTGTGAGGTGGTGAAGGTTCTTTCTCAGTCTGTGACAAGGAGTTCAATCCCTTGGTGATATATATAGCACATGATGCTGAGCTTCCTCTGCTGAGGTAAATCCTGTCCTGGCATTGCATTGTTCACATACACCCTCCAAAGTGCGTAAACCCCCTGGAACTTCTATGAAATAGCACAACAAAGGCCTCAACTATTGTGAAACAATAATTTCCTCATTCAGGTGGAGTTTTTTGAGTTCTTCCTCTCTCCCTTGCTAGGTTTGGGAGCTCCATTGACCTGCCTGAACTCAATGCATGGTTCCTCCAAGAAACCTCCAAGAGTGTTTAAACAAATCAAGGAAAATGTCAGCTAAGCAAATCATTACATTTTGTCTGCAATGGATTTCTAAACAGCCTTGTCTGAATCCATCCAATGCTAGCACTGATGACTTATCAAGGATATAGTCAGCAAAAGAAAGCTTGTGTGCTTTTCTCCTCCTCTGCTGGAGGAACCTGGCATGCCCTTTTAACAGAAAATTTAAGCTGTGATGTTACAGTGCCTGAACATGTGTTTATTATTGGAGTGCCCATTTCCATGAAGTCCAAGCACAAATTACTGAGCCACTTAAGCTAAAATGCAGAACATCTCTGTGTGCACCCAGAACGCTGCTTATTCTGGTCCCCCGGAATGACAGTTCTCTGACCTGGGGGCACGCTAATTTAAACCCCAGCCTGTGCCAGAAAAAGAAAAGATTTCTGTACTTGGGCACACTGGGTCACATTCATCCTCATATAATTCCACAAAGTCCAAAGAGTAAGAGAGGGATGAACTATCTCATTGTTTCTGTGAAAAAGATCTAGCACAGCTGAGGAGTTCAGGGGTGGTACATCACGAAGGCATGCAGAGGAGTTCAAAGGTTTGGAAAAGTGGTCAGCCAGTGACACCACAGCCCTGGGGAAATTTCTATGCTATCAGTTGCTGTTTGGAACTGAAAGTATAAAAATGTGCAGTGGTACTAAAAGGACAGTACTTTTGGCAGCCAGAAACAGGTATCATCACCAAGGTACTCATACATTATTCACTGCCAATACCTGTTACAGGCTTCAATGACAGATATTAGTTTTGACTTAGCATATTCTATCATCGTGATCTGAAGCAATAATTACTGTGATGGGATTATAATTACAAGTACTTTTAAAATTCATTAAATTTAGCTGAATCAAGTATTCTGTATGGGAAACGGAATGATTTTAAAGAGAGAATATTTTCCCTCAAAATGCAGCTGAAAGCTCCCTAAGAATAAATAGACCACTTGTTTACAGATCAACATACTTCTGCCAGACTCTCTCAGAGGTGACTTGTAAACAAAGAGTAGGAGCAGGCAGACACAGCCCGAGCATAGAGACCTGCAGGGCCTGATCACTCTTTCTTTTGGGGCCAGAGAAATAGTCAGGTACCACCAAGGGTTTAAAAAAAGGGACAAGGAAAGAGCACAGAGGAATTCCCACCCAGCTCTTACTGTCCCACAGAGCACAGGGCTGCCCAAACACCAGGAGGGGGCTTGGCAAACTTTCTGCAACTCGCAGAAATCAAATGTCTGTGCTGAGGGGAAATTACATTTGTCTTACAGTACTAAGATTCTGCCCTCTATGTAATTCTCTCTACTTACTTTTTGCACAGTAACTTCAGCTTCTTCCTCATAGTTAAAGCACAATTTATTTTCTTCTTTCTGTTTATTCTTCCGTCTTTATTTTGAACTGGGCTAATGACCACAGAACAAAAATACCAAATGCTTGCCTAGATCAGTAACTTATTCTTCAGGATACATTTTGCTGTTCAAAGGGAAAAGTCCATTCTGAATTCTGCTTTTGACTTGATTGATCTTCTTCTTTGTTGTGTGTTGTGTATACATACATTAATCAAGGTAAATATCTGCCTTCCAACTTCAAATCTGTTATTAACATTTTTTTATTGTGTAATTGCTGTCCAGTAAGCTTCTCTGCAATCTAATTTTAGAGGTTTTATCTTTTTTTCCTTCCCCATTTACAGTCAGATCTTTTATCAGAATTATGTGTATCAGTGTCCGCAAATCTACATTTTAAATAAATTGAAGGCTCTCAAGATCTAATACAGAGAGGAATTGGACAATGACTCTCTGTCCCATTTTCATACTTCAAAAATATGTTCATATTCATATCTTTTTAATTGTGCTACTAACTCAGAGTGCTTTAGGATTCTGTCATATAGCTGTTCTGTTCTTCCCCTTCTTGCTGTTTCTAACGCTGCTTCTATTTCCATTCTTGTCAAAAGCCTTTTCATAGTCCAAAAATCTGTACACAATATTTTGTAATATTTGGCAGACTTATCTGAAACCTAATTCACTGCCTTCTTGTGATTCATAGGTCATAAATTATTTCATATGTAATGTACCCCAAAGGGTAAAAAATTCTTTGTATTAAATTTCAACCAGATACTTTAAGGGAGGAAAAAAAAAAACTGGGAAAAGAGTATTTTTCAGATACTCTGTAAAGATCTGACCTCAATATATTGTCTAGTGTGTTGTCTTCCACAAATGGCATCTCAGTATCCTTTAGTAAATATGAGATTTCAACATGCTACAAGCGAAAACACTCTGCTGTTGTGTGGGCTTGCTGTGGACAACTTTAAAGGAAAGGAGAAATACAAAATATGAAGCACTGGATCAGATGAGTGATGCATTAAATCAGTCCTGTCTCCAGTGATTGTTAAACTGAAAGGGTCTGCATGAAAACAATTCAAAACACAAGAATACCACCCAATCCTGACTTGTTGCACGCAGCCAAATATATTATTGAGACTGACCCCAGTAACAATGAGCTTGTGCCTCAGTGAGTGAGTTTCAATAATCAAAGGAAATAATTAACAAAACAATAAAGATCATTATAACTTCCTTTATGTAAATGACTTCCAAATGTAAATAGATCAAAGCTCAAGCTAAAATTAAGCAATTCCCCTAGTCCTCCTACAATACTAGAAAGGAACAAACATATATGATTTGTTTACAGCTACAAGGATTATCAATGAAATATTAGTTTGTTGTTTCATGAGAAAAATAGAAATCTGAAAAATTATCA
Organism: Corvus moneduloides; assembly: GCF_009650955.1. Classification (NCBI taxonomy): domain Eukaryota; kingdom Metazoa; phylum Chordata; class Aves; order Passeriformes; family Corvidae; genus Corvus; species Corvus moneduloides. The sequence continues at coordinate 35,721,508 of NC_045482.1, read as the reverse complement.
AAGTGCTATTCATATATTCCTCACATCTGTAACCCCATTTATTTTGATGGGGCTATTTCCAAGGAAACTGGTTACCCGTACATGTAAATCTGTGTTCTCACACCTTGTTTTTTTCAGGATGCCCAGAGAACAAAGTTTAGATTTTTATGTTTTAATGAACAGGCTCTTTGAAGTAGAGCATCTGAAAGAGGTATTCTTACATGAAGTCAGGTGCACACAAGCCCTTTAGATGTCAAGGACAAAACATTTTATTTTGTATAGAATTTATCTTTCGGTTCACTAAAGTCAAAACACTTCTGTTCATCAGAACTTTTATAAAGGACTGTTTCATAATATGAATCCATTTGGATTATCTGACCAAAGATAAGACTTCAATGGACTTACTATATCATTCACCACTGTACCAGTGCCACAAAAGGGAATTACAATTAATTGGATTATGTTGGTCTCCACCCGCTGATTGTAGAAGAGAAAGTCTGAAACTGTAACTATTTCAAACGAACCATATCTCTCATCAACCATGGGATTTGGGCTTTAATTTACCAATAAAGCTTAATTTCTTCTCTATATTCTCTTCTGGTTAGGAAGAGGTCATTTAAACACTTTATTCAAGTTATTCACAAAGAAAGGGCACTTTTGTTAAATACTTTCAAACTAGCACTTTAATACTTGCACCTTGCCTTTAAGAATTACTTAATTTTTCTATGAGCAATAAAGAGAGTTGCCTTGAAAAACCCCACACAGAGGACCCAGGACTGCTTTTGAGTCATAAGAATAATTCAGGCTTCACCTGGTCCAGTTCATGAAAATTTGGCTGAAGTTGTTACCTAACACAACAATTTGTTACCAGTTATGTAGTGGACAGAGAATATCACTTCAACTCATGGACAGATGTGAGGTAGTGAGAGTTTTCCATAGCAAAGCACCATGTTAGATGTAGGTTTGTCTGTACGGAAAGTTACATTGGGAAAGGCAAAGGTACGAATATAAATTTGGTAAAATCTGATATAAATTTAAATTATAAATTCTATTAGCTTGGAAAAAGCCATGCTTTGCAATGCAGGGAACTTAAATTATGTTAATTAATGTGACTTACATGCTGAACCCCAAGAATAATACCATTCTTATTCTATACATCTTTAAGCTTGTACATATATATATATATATACACATATGTATATATGTGGAAATATCCAAATATGTTTATACATTGTATTTTTGCTGATGGCTCTGCCTCAAAGCTGTTAGTATTTTTCTTCACTACCCTTACTGGAAGGTTATTTCCTTTTAGTTGCCAGACTAAATTATTCGACTTTATGTACTTTTAAAATAATTATTAATATCAGTAATGCTCGCTTTGATTTTTTCTATATTTTGTCAAACTTTCACATTCGTTTTAAGGAATAAAAAGTCCTCAGTCAACTTACTTCAAAACCATGTTGCTTAATTCACATTTGCATTACTTTTTGCTAATATCTGAAGCTCTAATTCTGTTCCCTGGATATTAGCTGGGACTAGCTATGCTGTTAAAGATAGGAATGCTTCTAAGTGCTTACTGAATCAGGGCGTATGAGATGATAATTGTATGTGTTTAAAACAAAACTTTAAACAGGAGGGGATTATATAAGTTGCTAAAACAAATATATCTTCAAGTGCACTGAAGGACTTTCAAATGTTAAAGAAATGTCCTTTGATAATAATAGTGCTAATAATAACATGAATTTTCAAATATTTTTATGCGTTTTGGAATCACATGTTACCCTGAATATGGAAGATTCTCGCTAAGTGCACTTGTCTCATACAAATTCATCAGCTTCAGGGTTCCATCCACTCTGACGCCACACCAGTGTATCATGTCCTGATCCAGGCGTGGGTTGTCCTGCACATTTCAGTTTCTCTTGCAGAGTGCTGGCTTACAAACATTGACATTTTTGTGACAGCAAAAATAACTTTCATTCGAGAAATATGATGCTTTTGCAGATGTGGAAGCCCAAAGCATCTGATCAAACCTGTGTTCATGAAATCCATGGGATCACATGACTGGTGGGATACAGAGCTGCGTAGACAGCAACGTTTGAGACCTTGCCCAGGCCTTTTTGACTGAAAGGTTGGAATTTTGGAGCCATTGTGGGCTTGAAATAATATCTCCATGCACCCTGCTGCGTGCAATTCCACACGTACTTCCATACCTTCTCCCACTGAGCTTCAGGAGATGCATAAACACCCGGGGGCACACGTAAACACACCTGGCAGTGCCTGTGGTTCCTCCTTGGCAGGGAAGGGGTGCGATGAAATTCGGGCGACTCGCGTTGCGGTGTTTTGCATTTCCCACACAGCCTCACAGCCTCACGCATAAGGAGGAGACAGCAGCGTCTCCTGCATCCACCAGATTCTTGCTCACCTCACACCTTTCCCTCTGCCTCACGTGCACATCCAAGTTTTGCATTTTCATTTGCTCTGTGGTAGAACCCAGAGCAGATTTGGGACATCGCCCATTGATTTGTGCCTCCCTTTCTCTTTTCCAGGGTTTATCTGGATGTGTATCCCAATTGTAATGCTTCCAATTCCTCTCATTCCACCTCAACTTACAGGCATATATTACAGGAGGACAAGGGTATGCTTCCAAACAATTTTAGAACTTCATAGTACATGGATTTTTCCTGTTCTACAAATTAGTCTTGCGAATGGACTTGTAATAACAAGAGGATTTCAACATAAAATAAGAGATTTTCATGTCTTTGGTTCCTTGAGACACATTCAGGTCCCTCCCATGAGAAATATATTAAAATATTGATTAGATTAGAGCAACATTTCAAATAAATGGAGATTTATACTTCCTTTTGGAGACAGAATCTTATAAAAAAGTTTCAAGGCATCACACAACAAAGCAGTTGACAAGAAAGATAGCATCTGCTTTCCTGGCTATTCAAGCTGAAGTTTTTCATTCTAAATGCAAGCAATGTTTCCAAAGTTAACATAATTAACTCACGACAATCCTGAAACATCATAATATAAGATACAGATGGAAATTCAAAGCTTTAAAAATGTCATATAACTGCAAGAGGATTACCATTTTTTAACAGCATGAATCTGAATACTAATTAAAACAGGTGGTTTTATTTCAAACACTTTTGCCCACAGTGGCATTACCAGGAAGGTTATTTATCTATTAATCTATTAGGAAGCATATATTGCTCGAAAATTGCGATATGCGATAATAATGAATTTAAGAGATAAAGGAATGACACTCTGTCCTGCTTCCTGAAACAATAAAAGACCAGTGGTTCAATTAGTTAGTAATTTCCATGTGACTATTTGACAGACTCTACTAATTGTTAAGCTCCCACTAACTATTGCTTTACATAATTAATTATATTCAAACGTGAACAACAAAGACATGTGGGCCAGTTGCCCTTTTGACAATGTTTTTCGCAAACTGATTTGCTTACCAAAAATATTTTTAGAAAGAAAAGATACTAATCTGAAGTGGAAATACACATCAAAAAACGTTAAAACAGCTCTGCATTTTACCATGGTTATGAGAAAAAAATTTGGATTGTTTAACATATCATTTATGCTGCATGCATAATAGCTGAAGTCTTCTAGCAGAGATCTTTCATATTAATTTAGCATTGCATAAAATTCATAGTAACAGGTCCAAGGGTCAAGCATCATTCATCATTAGTTGAAGTGACATTTGCAACCCTTCATATAGCAGCTGCTTGAAAGGGGAAAGAAGGTATTCTTTGGGAGAATGGGGGGTAGCACACAATCCCTGCTCTATCCGCGGAAGGGAAAACAAGGTGCCACTATGTCAGCGTGGTAATGTGCTTAAATTTGGTGATGTCATTCTTCCCTAACCCCCACGAGTCACAAGGCACAAGGCAGCTGCATTCCTGAACTTCGGAGTTCGGGTGGAGATAAGTAATAACTAGATGTAAATGAATTACATTACTGTGGTTGTGAACATAGCTCTGTGCATCTAAATTATGATTTATATCAGGATCCTATCTTGTTTTTGAGAGTTTTCTACTTGTTAACAAGGCAGCCCTTGTTCTCATGGCATCCTCCAGGCATAATAGTTTCTGGGAAGCCAAATAAGATCACTTTTGAAACTGCAAGACAGCATTCCAAGACTTTGCAGCAGAACACATTGGCCAAATTAGGACTTCTGAAGACTGTTAACTAACAAATAAAATCTTTTTTTTTTTCTTTCTTTGTGGCATGTCTTCACTACTATAAAACATTAAGATCAGAACCGAAAATGTGAGCAATTAAAATGAAAATATAATCATCTGCAAGAAAAGATAAATTTGTATTAAATGGCTAATACTTCACAGTCCTTTTGATATTACAAGTACTTTTTAAGAAAATATATATTTTATGTCACAGTAATTTTTATTATGTGAAACATGTGATCTCTTTGGAATTATGCACATTTATAAACCACAGTCATTAAAACAGCATGCGACACAAAGTAGTTTGATTTTGGAGCTTTGCTAATATTTGGTGATTTTCCTCAGCTTTATACCTGAAATATATTTAATTTATTCATGTCGCTAATTATCTACTAGTATTAAAGCACTGGGATGACTACTAACCCAGACTACTGCTTCTTCCTTAACAAGTTTAATGATTTTTACAAGGGAAACCAATGTTTTTTAAAGAGTCACTTAGAAGCACATGAAAAATGTTCAAGGACATTGCTTATTACACACTGCAATTCTATGAGCGGCTATAAATTAAACTTCCAGTCAAAACACTTCTACCAGTGAGAATTCACTTTTCTGTACTCTCCACAAGCATTAGGGAGGAGAGGGTGCACTGGTCTGGAGTCAAAGTAAGGTGCAAAATAAGGATTTAATGGTGGTATTTTGTTATAGCCAATATCAGCACTGGCCCTTCACATTGCACAGCAGCTGTGAGCCTCAGACCGAGTCCCAGAATGGTTTTCAGACCAGGTTGCTCATATATTATGTTATTTAAAATACAAGATGGTGACAAATACACCCCCAAATCAGACCAAAAAGCATTTCCACGTAGGACCAGTGCTGCCAGTCCATGACTCCCATGTCCTCTCCCTTTCCCCTGGGTTTTAATCACCGTGCAGCCATTAAACACATATGTAAAGATGTTATAGATACCAGCCAGGCAGAATGGCTGTAAAAGGAATAGAACAGCAGAGGCAAGATGACTGGCAGATAGGGTTGCCACATCCCCCTTAAAGAGACTGCTCCTTTTCCACACCTTATGTCTCTTGTACCATAAAAATATGCATAGATGTATGTGGGAGCATCATAGCAGATTTCTTGGGATGCGTGCCATGCATCTGAGCTCCGAAGCTGGCTCAACGTTGTCACCATTAAGTCGCAGTGTACACAGCAACACTTCAATCTAATTTCAATTAGGGAAAAGTTACACAGAAACTTCTTTGAGAGTACACATGACCCTACACATAAATACCAATTAAATTCAGTATCATCAGTGTCTTTGCAGTGAACATTGATATCACCAGTGAGAGGAAGGAATTTAAAATGAGGCAACGCTTGATGACATTACCTCCATCTACAAACTCTGCCTGTGTTAACTAGTACGTCAACGATTAGTGAAACAGTGGGATTCATCTGTGAAGAAATGGGGTGAAAAGTAGAAATGACATGAAATTTTCATTGCAGGCAGTTTTTATGTGACATAAGGTAGAATATTGCATTGCTATGCAACAAAATGCTACCTGGTAAATGAATAAAAGCTTAGTCTGCTGAGAAGCTACAGACACCAGCAGTGTTGGCAGTTGCAGTGAGATAGCAGGAGAACTAACTAAACTAACTAAAACTACTTCTCATACCAAGGAGATACAATCTCAAACCAGTTGTTTGCGTGCTTAACTATCCCTGCGTCCTGAACGCAGAAAAAATCTGTAGTGAAAGGGGCTTTCAGTGTGGTTAGATCAGTGAGATTGTGCCTGTTTATATGTGGATATTCAGGATACACAGGCACTGCATTTAGACTTGAGCCATTTCCTTTTGTTTGCCCCTCTTTTATTTAGAAACAATGGGACAAAAAGTGTGGCAAGCTAGGGCTTTACTTCTTGACAACCACTTTTCCATTCCAAAGCTAGGAGACTTTCCTAACATGCAGTTTACTTGAGGGAGATAAAAATGTGCCCTTTAAGCCCTTTCCACAAAGCCAACACCTCCCAAACCTGCAAGACCAGGAGGAAAAGTCATCCTAAAAGTATTAAGGCTCCTTGCACACCGTTGCTCATTGGTGACTGGGGAGGTTTTACAGTCTTTCAAATCTTCTTTCAATCACAAGATGCCTTAAATGGACAGAAGGTCTTAAAATGTGCTCTCCATCTCCCCAGTTGAGAAAGATACATTGAAGGAGGAGGGAGGGGGATTCAGGCCACAACACAAAAAGCATTAATGCAAAGAACAGTGGGGTCTCTCCCTAATTTGACTTTCTCTACAGGTGGTCTGCAGCTGCATCCAAACAGGTTACACTACCGCCTTCCCATGGGCATTACAACAAAGTCGGATCTGTATTCACAAGAATACATTTGCTGGCATGGGCTGATTCAGGTCTAAAAATAAGAAAAAAGCATTTTTCAATATAGCCTGAGGTAACTGTCCGCGCCAGCAGAAGACAGTAGCACTCTTGTTTCACTGGCTGTGCGTGATGATAAAGGATATCAGAAACCCACTTCATGTGACTCACCGAGGTCCACAGCCAGATTCCAATTGATTCATTTTATTTGCATTAGTTTGTTCTCCATCGACCACACAACAGGCTAGACCAAATCAATAAGCAATATTCTGTTTTCTATTGACTCAGGGGGTAATTCGCACTGGGCCCTGTGACTGCTGTATCTGATTTTATAGTTCTGTATATCATCATGGAAATGGCGGGGCTCAGAGACCACTGGGAGCAGGCAGAAATGGGGAAAAATTGCAAAGGCAAGGTGAGATATTGGCTTTTAAACTGTTGCACCAGGCAGAGGAGAGGTCTGTGCTGTGGGTGCAGAGGGTATTTCACTTTGTGCCTAAGGAGTTCTAAAGTGAGGAACGTGCAAACCTGCCTTTGGCAGTGTGCAAAAAGGATGTAGGGATGAGAGGAGCATGTAACTGTTGTGCCACACTTCCAGCCCCAGGACAAGGCTGTGAGGTGGTGCCAGCAGCAGCTGCACCCTGGTTGGGTTTGCAGAGACAGAGCTGTAACCCATCAGTTTGGCACTGCCAAAATTCCTGCTGCTGACACCAGCACAAGGAGTTGAACCTGTGTGAGTGTGAAATGGCTTGGTGGCGTTTTCTTAAGTAGATAGTGCACGTCTGCTTACATGGATTCCTGTACAATTCAGATAAAGTTCCAGAAGTTTTTAACCATTTTCCTCTATTTTGTTTTTTTTCCATTCCCTAGCTTGTTCACTGTACCCTGGGAGAGATATCTGCTCGCTAGAAGCCTCCAAACAATGCAACTTTGCATTCCTCAATTTTTATTTTATATATTTTTAAGGCTTCCTCTTCTTGCATGTAGTGGATAACTGGAAATAAAAGAGCTTTTGCCCAAAACTGTCCCATACCACTTCTTCCCCATGATCTTGCTGACATACTCAATATAAGAGCACGGCAGCTGTCATTGCCCCTGCATAGACAAAGACACTGATTGTATTGTGATATCTCTTTTCCCTTAAAACTTGTGAATCCTCCTTCTGCCTCAGGTCTCAGATTCCTTGAGCTGCTGTACCAAAGTAGAGAGCTGGCTTTTCAGTGTCTCCCATAATCTTGGCTTTTCTACAAGAGACAGAAAAAGCAGGCTGGGTACTGGGGTGGGTGTATGTAAGGGGTGGCAGAATACGGCCCAGTGTGTTCTTCCTATCAAATACACTTGACAAACTTTAATGAAAAGTCTTCTCTACTTCCTACTAACAGATGTTTCCAATTTTTTCTCTCTCAGCACTTTAAACCACCATCTTCAGTTTTCATGTCTAAGAGACATTATTATAGGATACATCATAATGATATACTGTACATTCATATACAGTATCCCATACAATGACTAGTTGATTTATAATTCAGATCCAATAAAGGGAAAAATTGATTTAACTGATGACTAGTGAAATACTAAATGCATTACAATGTTTGAAAAGAACATCCTTTTCTTGCAATACGAGTGACATAATAAAATTAAATATGGATATAAGATAATGCCCATTATTATTAGGCAAGTGGAATCAAAGGGAAGAAAAGGAAGAAAAGCAATCTCTATGGATCAAGGAATGCCTAAACTTCCTCTTCAAATGTACAAAAGAATGAAGACAAATGGAAAAATTTCACAAATAAAGTAAATTCAAATAATCTTGAATTACAGTATAAAGTTAGTTTTCCATTAACTGGTCTTTGTCCATCAGGACTTGCAGCAGTGCTGTTACATTTGGGTACCATACTGGGGGTAAATGTGAATTCCAGGGGTCATTACCTTTGGGTTTTTAAGCTCTGTGATAAATGTTTGTTTCCCTAAACCCGTGTAGCATCACAAAGCCACGATTTAGCCCCACATCCAAGAAACTCATATCCTTGTCCTACCTCTCACCCCTTTAACCCAGCAAAGTTCCGACTGAGGCTCATCCCCATTTCTCACCCCATACCAGAATACTCACACAATCTATACTGAGGCGAGGCAGCCACTAATTTCCATGTCTCATTCCAGAAGCTTTACGACTGCTCCCCTTTTCCCTGTGCGGCTGTGTGGGCAAGGAGCCTGCCCGGGAGTGGTGGGGAGGGCATCAGCAGGTAGGGAGCACAAAGCCAAGGTACCAGTGAGCTGCCTCAGTGTTTGGAAGAGCTTCTCAACATATTGAACATTTCCAGGTCAGAAATCGAGGCCAGGCACCTCAGAAGTAGTTGGGATTTTAACTTTCTTTAAGCATCTGCTGGAAGTCAGTCACTCCAGCATTTGCACATATCTTTGTTCTTCCAGATGGGTAAATTGCTTCTAATACAAAATAACTCCGAAAGCAGCTGTGATTGCTCATACAGACTTAGATTGATGGTCAATTTTTTATAATCCTAGTGCAGTAGTTTTTCCCTGTAGGAACATGTGTATTTTGCTTCTGGAGAAGCAGTGGCAGGCAGTAATTGCTGCTGGAGCCAATGGAGTTTATTATATTGAAAGAATCATACAGTCGTTATAACCAAAATAACACCCAAGTAACTGGCACTAAGCTACACCTCAATTTCACTGTTGCATCAGGAACATTTTTTAAAAGACTTTAGCGATTTCAGATATCTTACAGAAATGTTACTATATCTAAAAACCTTTCTGGGGTTTCAACCCATATTATGGAATTCAACAAAACATTATTAGCCAGCTCAGAGAAATGCACTAGCAGAATCTGGGGGTCAGCTAATTTGTGCTTAAACACCTCCATTTGCATGTGCAAAAGTGGATAATTATGCTCCTAGTTGCCCATTCATGTGTACAGATGGGTGCACCCACACATTCTTGTGGGATAATTTTTGGAAGCCTATAGAAAATATGGTCTTTAAAGATTTTAATAAGGTTGGCAAAACATACTTTTTCTGCATAAAATTATGTAGTTCCCAAGTCTAAAATTACTTTGATTTAAAAATGAGAATTGGCAAGGGATTAATCCATAATATGGTCTAATTACTTTTTTCTTAAAAATTAAATGGTCAAAATCTTAACTCAGAATAGTGGTTACTGTTCGTGAACTGAAACTAAGAAACAGAACTGAATAAAGGATTTTATTAGGTGTCTAAATATGTATTTAGCTAATAGAATCCTCTTACCTTTGGCTGAATAACAGGTGTAATAATTCTGAAAGCGTATTGAGTTTATACATCTGAAGCATAAAACCCTACTAATTATATTTTTATGAGATCGAAATGCAAACTGGCCAAAGCTTGGAAATAAAAAGTAGAACTGACTTGCTGTCATTAACTTGCAGAAACACATACATTCACAAATACACACACTCAAACAAATAAAGGGACAGAAATACAGACAGACACAGTAGGTGCTGAAAACAGATCACTAACACATCTTTTGGCTGACATTGTCAGCTTTTATTTAACCTTTGCATTGTTTAAAATGCTGAAAGTTTAATTTTTATTTATCAAAGTGGATTCAGCTATGTTCAAAGGGCATTTGCCAGTCTGTAACGTATAGGGCTTGCTGAGCACTGCTCGATAAACAGATCAGGTTTTCAGTGAGGACTGAATTTTCTCTGTCATGTTCAGCAGGAAAAAACAATATTAAAGCAAGGATACTTTTTCATACTCTCTGGTATTTTATTATTTCTTTGTTTGCAGAGGTTACTTCTACCAGTAAGTAAATATCCCAGCGAATTTCTCTTTGTCCTTCATCAATCAGAACCGGTCAATTATCAGACTAGTGCAACTAGATCAAAACTCCAGGCAGTGTAGTCATATTACCACTCATATTATTACTAAAAGCGCATCTATATTCCAAACTGGGATACCATAACCCCTTTGTCATTTTCCAATAAAAAAGACCATACCAAATAGGCAGAGCACACCGTAATTAGCAGCTGGCAGAGAAAGCTGTAAATCTGTATGAGTTCTGAACGATTTGCTTACATTGTTGCTTTGTTGACAAATGATGCTGTACATGTTAATGTTCCTGAAATGTCCCCATTGCACCTGACGTGCCAATAAATGCCAGCCAGCTGTATGAATTATGGAAATAAGATTTTTGTTTATGAAGGTATCCCAGACATTTATTTTACTGCATGCCTCTTGACAGATTTAATGTCTGGAGTTACATTGAGAAGATATTTGCTACCTGGCATAATGGATAATGGAAACTTTAAAGGCTTTTTTTAATGATGAGACTAATATATTTTTCTTTAATTTTACCTTGTGGCTACACATTTACTCTCAATATAAAGCTTGCATATTTTAAATGAAATGATACTAAATTGTTCCTAATGTACCATGAGTTGGATGAAGCCAGTGCTGCAGCGTATGAGAGAACAGAGGAAAAGTAGCTCTGAGAGCTACTAAAACAAGAGCACTACATGCAAGTTTCCCTATTTCTCTGGGTTTATTTTATCTCCTGTGCACATTCACTAGTATATCATTAGTGCACAAAGGTAGCAGTTAAATCTCAGGCATTTCAAAGTATGATAAAAATCTTTTAACAGATGTATTTATAGTAGGCTCCATAAAACATTCATTTAATATGCTAAGGCAAGGCACAGAGAACATAGAAACTTGTACAACTACTGCCTATATTTAACTATATTTAACTGGATTCAGAACCAAAAAATCTGTTACTGAACTCTGAATATTTAAAAACAAGGTGTGTGTTCTTAAGTAAGACACACAAAAAATCCCTGTAAGTATGGGAGTCATGAAAACTCTTGTTCCAACCCTGCTTTTAGCAAGCATCCTCATTCTAGCCAGGGAAAAATTATGGCAGTTATCCCATCTCTGTAACAAACTCTGATCAGACTTGTCTAGGAACAGGTTTACAGGTTACTCTGAGTTTCCCCCAAAGCTGGTTCTGCTGTGGAAGGACCCCAAAGCTCTCCCAGCACCAGGATGAGCAGCAGGTGCTGGCTCCCAGGCATCCCAGCCCCACATTTTCCCTGCCCTGTGAGCTAGGGAACCTGATTCCTGCTCCAAAGTGGAAAAATTTCGCCTGGCAGAAGAGCCTGTACTACGCAAGCTCTTCAATTCTTCCTCTATTAGCACATGTTAGTGTATTGTCAAGAGGAACAATAGCAACCCCACAAACTATTTATTCCATCAAGAACAATTTATTGTCCTTTGTAAGTTCGTTTCCAGCTTCTGAAGCTCAAGAGAGAAAAATCTGCTGGTTCTTTAAAACTTCAGATGTTAGGGACTATTTGTAGTCATCATATAAATGGGGGTGGTAACCAAATTAACCAAATTCATTTTGTAACCACAAATCATTCCTATTAAAATACTCCCTTCTCACCCCACCTCAAAAGAAGAATAAGAATAATAAGAAAAAAAGGAGTCCAGATGGTTAAAATTATTTTTAAGCAAATATTTAGTGGTTACAGTTGAATTCTTCTGGCACACATTCTCCACTACAAAAATGACACCCCACATTCACTGTGTTAACCATTTTCCAATGTGCCAGCCAAATGAATGCCTCAGAGAACACACACACACACACACACACACACACGTTATGGAAGCATTATCAGAAATGCTATAGTTAAGGTTCCTTTGCAATTTGGGCAGAAAGTGAGGCTATTTTACACAGTGTGGTAGAATTTCATCTCCAGGTATGGCAGGCAACTCCTCAACAGAGAGCTGAGATTTCTACAGCAATCCCTTTCTTGAAGCACAACTGGTTTTCAGCATATTCCTTTATTGCGAAATGTCACTGGAAATTCTATTTGGGGAGTGGGGGGAAAAGGCTTGCAACTCTACATTCACAGCAACTGCCATCTCCGTATTTTGCACAGTTTAGGAATGTTTCACTAAAAGACAAAAAAATGCCTTATTTTATTTGCTATACCCTAATTTTAGCCTGTGTAAGAAGAAGCCCAAGGAACTCCCTTTGTTGCTCTGACAGTTGCTTTAATTCTCCCATGTTTTTCCTCAGGCTCGTTCACACACTGACCCACACTACTTGGAGCACACCGAGGGTGTATCCCTGTGTTTCCAAGCGATTTGACAACCACCACCTCTGCACACACGCCCCTCTGTGCTCCCAGTTCACACCCCGGAGCAGACTGGTGGGAGGCTGATGGGTGGAAGCAGGAGCACTGGCACCAGTATGGTGCTGGCTGCGGTGATGGACGGCCGGGGAAGGTGTCCCCCCGTGCAGCTCCTGCAAACTGGTTGCTCCAGTCTGGCATCCCAGGAGGCTTGCCAGATGGAGAAACCTTCTCCGCAGCAGAACTGCAAGCTGTGCTTCTCGGGAAACTCGAGGCTGTAACCCTTTCCCTCTTCCTCCACATACCCTGTTGCTTCCAGATTTCTTTCGATGCCTACATATAAACAACCGAGACGAAATCTTCATTTCTCAGAGACACACAAACTTAACTCGCTTCTAATCCTTTTTCCAGCAAATTAACCCCAGATAACTTAACACTGTATATATAGCTTTGGGAATAGAAGCTAATTCATTCTAGGTCAGAGCTAAAACTGTGCATGTGATCTGCATGAAATGGATGAGTGTATTGTGGATGCTCACATATTTTTAAGCAGAAGAGAAGTTTGTTGTGAAGTTGCAGTTCTTGGATATCATATTTGCATGGGCTGACTAAGGAGTTGTTTTGGGCAAAAATTAAGGTTGGTTACTAGTGATCTTCTTCACCATTAGTTGATGAGACACTGCTAATAAAAGCTCTGATGAAAGCAGCAATATAACATCAACAAAGGTTTATTTTGATAGAGGTTAAGGTCTGAATTACATATATTTTTTAAAAGAAAGGAAATACACAGCTCTCTTTCCGTGTATGTGCATATGCACACCTGTTTTACATTGGTGTAACTCCTCTGATCTCAATGTTTTACATCAAGATACTGAAAGGTAAATCTGACCCATACCATAAAGCCTCCAAAGGGCTAACTCTCATTATTTTTGCTCCAAAAGCCTGTATTTTGCTCAGCGGAAGATTAAAACTAATGTATAGCAGAGGAGCAATGTAAGGAATCCCAGGGTAAGTCTCCATCCTCCTCTGGGTACCTACACAGTGGGGTAGTGCAGGATCTCGGGCTCCACTATCCATTTTCTGTTTCACGTGCATGGAATTCATTGGAAGTAATGGGAAGGAAATTATAGCAGTCTCACAGGTCTCTAACAAGAGATCACTGTGTGGAAAAATGTGACTTGTCAAGGGCTACTTTCTTTGTATTGTTTCATCAGAAAAATATACTGTAAAGAATAGCTGAAACCTAAAAGCTTTGCATTCCTCTTCCAGTACTAAATCAAACCAGATATTGGTAAAAGGTGCAATTTCACTGAAAACATACCAAAAGGTGATAATATTCCTATTGACTGAGGCCAGTGTATGGCATAAAACATATACTCCTTTTCCAGCACCTTATTCCATGAATATTTGCATTTTCCCTCTGCAGTTCACTGCTTAAGTAGTCTGTTTACAACCAAGAAAGTAAACACACAAATATCAAATAAACAAAGGGAAGGGATATAATTAAAGGCTAAATTTACTTACTTTGGGGAGCAATTACTCTCAAGCATTCCTGCTCTTTCCTAATATAGGTAAAAGTTCACTACACCAAGGAAGAATATCTCAATCAAGCATAGATAATTTGTATTTGTGAAGGAATAAAACAATATATGTATATCCTTCAAAGTTTCACATGTGTGTTCCTGCAGAAGAGAGGAGCAGAGCAAACCCCCATCACTGCAGGGGATGCTGCAATCAAACACCCCCTGAAAAGACAACGGGGAGTGGGAGGAGAAGTGGCCACCAGGGCCAGGCTTCTGTCGTGCTGCACTTTCTGATCGAAAATCAAACCCCAGGAAGATGCCTCTGTGCAAGGAGGGTTTGCAGGGCACTGCTCTGCCAGGGCTGGTTGTAGAAAATGTTACCTGTCTCGCTCCCTATTACTTATGCTCTGTGCTGAAGAGTGGCATGCTGATTAATTACTACTCTAAAGTGCTTATAAAGCATTAGTCCAAGGCAGGTTTACTAGGTTGGGGCCTCCTGTGATTTATTGACTAAAGAGAAAAGCAAAGGCCATTTGTGAAGGAGCATTTTCTTCTGGATGGAGGGGAAAAAAAAAAGTAATTTAAATTACTCATCCTCTGCTCCCCCCAAATTAAAATGTCTGATCCTGCAGAGCAAATCCAAAGACTTTCTTCCTCTGAAATTTATGCAAAAAGATAAACAGCAATACTTTTACTCCACTTTAAAGCATACCCTGTAAATGGTAGAAAAAGAAACAGCCTGAATCAACTGGTAAGAAAGGTCTGAAATGTTTTCTTTTGCTAATATAGGGAGCTGATCAGAGAACTTCAAAATAATTAGAGCAGAAATTCTCTAATACATTTTGCTTTTTCAAGACTGTTGTTGGAAAGGAAGAAGAGAAAGCAAAGCACAGGCACAGTCACACATGCACGAGGCATATCCACAGGAAGGGTTCATTTGGTTCTGGTTTGTGTCTGCTGCTACTTTGCTTTTTTTTTCCCCGCCAGTAGTAAACTGGCACTTTGGGTTTACTTTGCTTCACTTACTAAAGCCTTTTAATAGTATATAGTGCAGGAATGTGAGAGAAAAAGATTCCCATATGACAGAGATCCTTTGATATTGTTACTTCAACCAAAACTTTGAAATACAGTAGCTGGTTTTGTGTGTAGCATATGACAATTTTTCCCCGAGTCTTAAAAACTTTGATTTACTTAACTGCTGTCGCTGATGTGAGTCATAGAAAAGAAAGTATGAAAAGACTGAGAGAGAGGAACGGCTCATGTGTTAGTCTATTTGATGGCACAGGATTATATGGGAAAATAATTAGTGCAGTCTGTAAAAAGACAAAAAATATTGGTAGCAAAGAAAAAAAGAAGATAATGTCAAATACTTCCAATAATTTTATCACTGTTTCAATACAATATTATGCAGATTTTCTATTACAATTTATTTCTGTGTAGTAGCTAAGGTTAGACTAAGCAGGGGAGTAAGTAAACACACAACCTACACCTCAGCAGAGCTTTAAAGTGTGAGAGCATCAAGGATACCCTTGGAGTTGTTAATTCTATTGGAAGAAACTAAGATTTCTTCTGGAGTGAGAAAAGGTGATTTGGGGATACCCGCCCCACTCCACCACTGGCAGCTTGAGCAGTCCCAATTGCTCGCTTATGATCAAAGCAGATTGCAGTGAGCTCTGGAAGCAGCCGGGAGAAGGGCACCAAACAGGTGGGATCCAAATCCAAATTCCCTGCCTGCCAGTGCATCATCCTGACCCAGACATGGTCATGTCACCTACAGCCACCATGCACCCAAAATTTAAAGGTGACTATCAGAGAATCATAATCCCAGAATGATTTGAGTTTGAAGGGGCCTTAAAAATCATCTCGCTCCAACCCCCTGCCACAGGCAGGACACCTTCCACTAGACCAGGTTGCCCTAAGCTGGCCCTGAGCACTGGCAGGGATGGGCATTTGCAGGTCTAACATGTACATTAGAAGGCACTGACACCACAAAGCTGAAGGAGGGGAGGATTTCCTCCGCAACCTGCTGAGATGCCTTGTCCTTTGCTGGCTTGCTCTGCTCCGGGAAAAGGAATTGCCTCTTACCTCTCTGTGGTGTAGTTTACCTATATGTAAAATGAAGACAGTGCTTGCCCTCAAGGGGTGTAGAGAAGCTTAATTAAGCAGGAGATTCTTAGCCTTAATCAGACTTCTCTCACTTGCTAAGTACATGGGAAATCCTTCCGTTCAGGAACAAACTTGACACCATGACAAATGAATCAGCTTCCTTACCATTTTGCCTTTGGGAATTATTTTCCTTGGGAACAGATATTTATGAAGCTATAAAAAATTAAAAAAAAATTACCCAAAGCAAACAAACAAAAAAAAAAAAAACAAACCCAGAGCCCCACACTTCTATCATTGCTGATGTTTTTCCTTCATACTAAACACTTCCTGCAATTTTATTTTATTGGGGGTCCTGCCTTTGGGAATTACATAAGGACATGTATGACAGACTACCTACATGTGGTAGGTGTGTGAGAGCTGTGAGGTGTGTGTGCGGAAGTCCTTCCCATCCCATCTGTCGACCTCAACCCTTTCCCTCTATGGATACGATAATTTAGGAGAGGGGGGACCCCTTCACTGTCACTGCCAGTAGAGTTGCCTGTCACAAAGAACTAAGAATTGGTCCTGCCAGATGCTGGGCAGCTTTGGTGATATCCAGAGCCTTCTGTGCAAGGACTTTAACACAGTTTGAGAAGCTCAGAAGCACAGAGGATCACATCTGTTTTAAAGCCAGTGGGTTATTTCTAAATAGAGCCAATAAAGACGGGCAAGAGCATTTCAAAAAAGTCAAATCTCAGTGATTTCACTGAAATATTATCTATTTGTGGCATAAATAGATGTGGTGCCAAATAATTCTGAAGTATCTAAATTCCACCTTCCCTCTCCCACTCACAGAATCTGCTTTAAAGCGAAAATATCAAATTAATACGAGAATGATATTTCTCACGGTATGTCCTGCCAGCCTAAGAAGGTACAGAGAATATCCTGAGAAACTTTGTTCTTAGGAAATAAGAAGTCCATTTTGAAAGCTATTAAGGGTTCACAAAATTAAGAGAAATATCCAAAGTTTCGGTATCTGACTAGAATAAAGTCTGAACTCTGGCCCTCTGAGAGTAAATCAACAGTGTGCATGTGAAATATGCTTTTTCCCTTCCTGAGCGGAGCACACCAGTGGACCTGGCAGAGGCAGAAGAGGTTTCAAATATAGCACACTCCTTTTTACCAGTGGGTACTCTTGGACCCAGCTTCTTCTGCTCTGCACCCGCCTGCTGGGAGGAGATCTGGGGCTGGGGCTTGAAGCGAGATGAATCTGGGCCAAGTTTATTCATTTTCCAAATCGTGATCTCGGTGATGCCCTCCCATTCCCATTCCTCCTGTCACACCATTCCTCTGGAGTTTTGGCTCTTCCCCAACCCGACCTCCCCCAGCTCTCCTGGGATGCTCCCGGACACGAGCCTTGGCTCCGTGGTGGCTTCCCCAAGGAGACCTGGCTGACAGGACTGAAATACAAGCTTAGCAGAGGAATGTCCCCACTGTTTCACTCTCCAGAAGCAGCAGAGCTGGGATTATTTACAAAATCTTCTGGGTACTCCCGTGCCCTGCTCAGCTCCTCTTCCTCCCTGGCTTCATGGAGTACCCAACCAGGCAGCGCCTTCCTGCTTTCTCACCCCAAAAATGGTTTTCGTACACCTAATGATGGAAAGTCCTTCTACACAGACTCTTTCCAGCTCCAGCCCATATTATTTTCTCCCTGTGCTCCTCCACCACTGTGGTTTCCTTCCCAGTTCCCGTGTAGGGTCTGTTTATTCCTCAGGAATGGGATGGTTAACAAGGAGACAATTCCATTTAGCAGTCTCGGGCAGTTTGGGTGGTTTCAGCACGTTGATGGACAAGTTGCTGCTGATGGTGCTCAATGCCTGTTAAAAAAGCCCTCACCCAGCCCTACCCACTCATTTTGACTCGCTGGGCTGTGCATCACTGTCCCCTGAATTGCACCTACACGAGCCAGAAACTGGGTCACTGAACCAATCTGGGTTAAAAATATCCCAGATATTCTTTAATGAAGTGTCAACAACTATTCTCAGGCTGAAGAGTGACCAGAACATCTCCTAATAATCTTGCTTACATATGCAAAAAATATGTCCTAATCTAAAATGTATTTATAATATAAAATGGAGTTCAACATTTAACCCGAGTGTATCCCACTCTGTCACACAGACAAAGGAAATAAAAATGTGTTGCTGTAATTTCCTTGACAGCAAAAAACCCAAAACAAACAAGAAACCTCACACATATATGTCTACGCCAATATATATGATAATGTGAAACAATGAGTTAGATTTTTCGTGGCCATGTTGAAACTCATATTGTTAGTTCTAAAACTGCAGCTGACAAATGCGATTTTTCTCTTAATATGAAAAATCTAAATAAATAAATTCATCCTTAAAACTTCCTTGATTAAAACTTTTACTGAGAGTTTGGAAGGGGAAGATTTTACAGTCAGGGCTGTGAATGCTCATAGAAAAAATAGCATGATGATAATTATTATTGGTTTCTGTTGGTGGTGGTAGTTTATTATTATTACTATTATTATACTATCGGTGGTGGTATCACCATCTGGATTATTATAACCACAGGAGTGACAGGATGCCCTAATCAGATCCATACCCCATTGTGCCAGGCATTATAAAAGCCCACAGTGAGAGTGAGGAAAAAGTTTGTGATCGAAGCAGTTAATGCAGACAAAAGGTGCAGCAAGAAATGGAGAAACAAAGAGAAGAACTGACACCAGAGCCCATGAAGAGAGACAACGTTAAGCCTCCAATATCCAGAGTTAGCATCTATTTAAACACAGATTTGTCTAGACAAATATATATGTATTAATGCATATCACATTATGCAGCTTGAAGAAAGTATACCAAGATTAACAGAGGAAAAAAGGAAAAAACTGGAATTTGGTTATTTGTTTTCCATGGGTAAAATATTTTAACCTAAACTGGGCTGATTAAAAGTGATGTAGCACAGAGAAAACAGGAGACTGAGCTTTGCTGGTGACTAACTTCAGTCAAAAGCAGTGTTCAAACCACAACCCATTAAAAAAAATGAAATAAAATTCTGAGAATAACTGTTGGTAGGATCTGACCGTGATTTGAACAAGCCATGGCACTGTACTTCCTACTGGGATATGGACAGCAAATAAGGAACTTGGTGGTATTCCAGCTGAGGAAGACTCTGGTTAAAAGCAGGCAGACAGTGTGCATTTTCTAGCACAGTGAAATTTCTTTCAGCTCTTACAACCAATCATTAACTTTCTGAGGTCAAAAAGCCTCTCTTGTATTTTGCATATTTGATAACAATGAGTTAACCGTGAAACAAAAAGGCATATTAATGATTTTTAATATTTTTCTTCTACTTTGATTTTGATTTGTATTATAATTGTAATAATTCAAACGTTTGGCATTATGTATTTTCTCTTACATTTACTTTGTTAGGTGCCTTACAAAGACTGTTTTATTGGTGAGGCTGATATAATTAATTTTTTTAAAGAAAATATTTTTAGACTTGTTCCTGTTTAAATAGGCCAGATATTTCAGCCTCATTTACAGATGTGAATATGCCCAAAATATTTCAGCAGCTTAAGCCCTTTTTCCGTGTTGCATTTAAACAGTCAATTTTCGAGAGCTGCTTTTTGTCTCAAAGTTATTTAAAGTCTCATCTTGTCATTAGACTACACTGAGTAATCTAGAGTTCAGGTTTGCACATGACAGTTAATAATTTTAAATTCTAGAACAGAAGTATTCTAAATTAAGCCTTACACTACCTAGAAAAAAAATAGTTATTTTTTAATCAATGAAAAATAATTTAGTCCTGAGTGGAACTGGGTTTTTTAGCAAACAAGTTTTTACTCCAGCGTTCAGCTCAAATTCATAAAAACAAATAGGCAAAATGACATTTAGCTGCAAGATCACATTTCTCTAAACTGTAAGCTCTGCACAGCCATTGCTACCAAACGTTGTTTATCCGAGCTTTAAATTCTACTCCCAAATTTGAATAGACTGCAGAGCTAACAGTGTTTCTGAGGAGCAATATCAAAATATGTGCCTCCTGGGTCTAAAAACCACAAGTTATTTTAGCTTCTGCTAAGAATTGAGGGATTAAAAAAAAAAAAAAAAAAAAAAAAAAAGGTGGAGTACAGAAAGTAAATAAATAAATGAATACATTATCTACCTTCATGACCTTTCTGTTCCTGCAAGCAAACAGCGTCCATCATTTGTAACTTGACTTTCCATAAAAGTAACAGTTCATAAAAATCTGTGAAACTACTACCGGGAACAAACAAATTAAACAATGACAATGTAATAAAATAAAACTGCTGTTCTACTTCTATAGCAGAAGAATTGCTTCTTCGCTGGGATTAATACATCTTGCAGAAAACAATTTTAAATAATGTGTAACATATGGATTCGGCTTTTATTATTCTTCTAAAAGAAGACAATTATATTTATGTGATAAACTGTTCAGTGTTAGTAGCATAATGTTTATATTACTGGCCACTTAAATAGTCTTTGGCATAGTTTTATAAGGAACAGAAGCCTGCAGATCTTTTGAAATCCATCTTACAAAGTAAGTCCTGTCTGTTTCTTGGAATGCAATGATTTTACGTAGTTTTCTTGCTGGGAAAAAAAATGTGCTGTAGGTAATCTCGTTGTTAAACTGCATGCATGATAACTTTCTGATGTTCTAGCTACAATTCCTGTGGCATTTTAGGGCTTTCTAACGAAAAGTGTGACAGCCTTGAGCTGTCAGGAAATAGGAGGGGAATAAAAAAAAAAAAGAAAAAAACAACTTTCAATTTTAACTTTTTGGAAAGGAATGGTCACAATACACTGTTTTCTGTACTAAATCTTTCCAAGGTGTTTTCCTTAATCTCCTCACTCCTATAAGCAGCTAGTTGCTCTGCTCTCTGATTATGCTGGGAGATTACATTTAAGAAAAGAGTGAGTTTCGGGTAGTTTTCAAGGAGCTGCTTTTGTCCCCATTATATGCCAGATAATTTTCAAAGAGATTACACAGGAGCCATAGGAGTATTTATCTCACTATCTCCCTGTGCTCCTGAGTTGAAGCTGTGTGAATTTCTAAAGGAAAAAGAAATGTGCTACCAAATAAATGTTTTCTGCGACTGCTGTGTACAAGGAATTTTGTTGTAAGCAATGCTGGCAGCGGCCTCTCTGCATTGCTGGGGTTCTGCTATCCTGTGTGTCAGTCACATAACAAGATCATTTGGAAAAAATTATGCAGGGTGAATAAATGTATTTATCTAGGTTATCTAAGAAAAAAGAGGGGGAGAAAAAGAAATAATAACAACAACAGTTTTGGGGCATGCTTCCGTCCTCATTTCTGACTCCTAAAGTACCAGTTCGGTATTTTCAATTCCCCACTTCTCAACTGCTTTTAAAAGTTGGGGTTGTTAACAAAAGATAAAGAGTGTAACCTAATGGAAGTGAAATCTGCATATTCAGTTAATTTGGGATTTATTATCCCAGTAACTAGACTTACAACTGTTCTAAAACTGTTTTGACTGAAGACTTGAGAACAGTACGAGTGGATGGCTACCCCCACCCCCATTCTTAAAAGAAAACCTGTGCCTGCTGCTTCCAATTTAGTGCAATCATGCCTCTTACTGGCCAATACAAGATGCAGCATTAGCTGTCACATGCAAATGAGTATTCATGGGGACTTTGAAATGTGCAGTAAAGAATAAAGACACGCATTCTGTGAATAATTGTTTTCTTTTATAAAACTGGATCCAAAAGGGAGTGCCATTTCACCCAGAGTCTATAGCCTTTCTATGGTTACAATCTGCTGTTGAAGCCAGATATTAGCAATGAAGTGTGGATAAATGGAGGACTCCAGTTTCCCGTGCTGTCAATCTTTCACAGTATTACATTTGCTTAACAAGAAATAATCCAACCCGTGTTTGTGGTTCTTGCTATCTTGCATTCTCTTCCAACTGAGACTTTGAAATGCATAGGGATTTATAATAAAGTCCACCTTGCATTAGCTTTTTTCATACAAAGCCCTACCTAAATTCTTCATTTTCAACAGCACAGACACACAAAATCACACAGCAGTATGGGCTTCACTGCAAACCTGAAGTCTTTGAAAGCACTCTGATATCACTCACCAGGATGAGAGAGAAAGAATAACTCAGATTTTTAGGGCTTATTTACACACAAGGTGGGAAAAAAACAACCCAAACCCAACAAGCTGTATGCAGACACAGATGCATTTGTGGAGCTGTGAACCGCCAAGCTGAGTTCAGACACACACACACCTATTCACCAAGCCTGCAGCCAGAGTGCCTCTAAGAGAACAAACAGCCATCAACACGTATTGCTATCAAATCATGGCATGATGTGGCTTCATCTACACAGTCAAGACCCCAAATTCTCAGTAAAGTAGTGGGAAGAAATTAAGTAGATGCCTGAATTGCAGCACCTTTACAGTGAGCTGCAGAGTCAGAAGTTAGAGTCGATGATTCTTGTGGGTCCCTTCCAACTCGGGATATTCCACAATCCTGTGGTAACTGCAGGAAGCACCCCAGTGGATTCAGACTTGGCCAAGGTGGACCAGAGGTGGATAAAACCAGTGAGCCAGCAGGAAGAAGGAAAGCTAAGGATAAATGCTTGCCTGTAGCATGGGTAGGACTGACCAGTGCAGGCCAGCATGGGGGCTCAGCAGAGGGAAAAGACTCCCTTGTGGGCAGCTCAGTGCCTGGGATTATGTTTAATCTGAAATTTAGAGGACTCCAGCTCAGCCAGAGCTTCTCAGCAGGTAGGATGTGTCCCTGCAGAAATACCAGGAAGGTGATCAGAGAGCTGGGATTGCATTTTCCTCTTCCTCTAGCATTAATAATTCCTTGTTGCCTTGTTTACTATACACCTCTGCTCTTCGAGGGCAGTCCCTTCAAACACAGGTACACACATGCAAACACACTGAAGAAATGAGCTCCTGACATTATAATTTACAACTGATACAATTACTGTAAACAGAGGCATAAACGTGTGAGGGGGAATTGCGGGGCTGTTTCTCTACTGGAAGAAGGATTCTCACCTACAAGGGCTGAGCACAATGACCAAACCCATCCCTTGGCTCATTCCTGTGATCCAGGCTGGCTGGAAGACAGCTGGCTCTTTTCAGCTTTTGATTCATATTGTGCCTCCTAAGGGAGGTGAAAAAGAGGGTGACCCTGGGGCTAGGGCTTGAGGGTTTGAAACGAAGAGACTCGGTTTGCATCCCTGAATCATCACAAACTTCCATAGGCATGTTACTCAGCTCCTCATTTTCCTACTTACCAAACATAGCTAGAAATATTTTGGTATCTCACAGAGATGTTAGCACAAGCCCTTCAACATACATATCTGCTCATATATTATCTGGATGGAGTCATTTCCAAAACTGACTGCAAAATACTCACAAAATGCACACAGCTCCACGAGGCTTAGTCATGCCAAACACGGTGCGTGGCAACACATCCGTGCAACCACAGGAATGCAAACCAGGACCTCATTCCCATGTAAAACGTACCTGGGGGTCCTCAAGGACTGGGTCCCTTTACTCTGCAGCCCCAGCACAAAGGAATTTCAATTATTCATGCATCTTTGCCCTGCTGTCTGTGACACAGGTGGCACTGCACTTGGAGAAGCATCACAGGGGAGACCCGCATTTGAAGACCTAATTTGGCTTTGCATTATCCAGAGCCCCAAATCCACATTTCAGAGGGTGACTGCAGCCTTATCCGCAGTCTCTGTACACAGTAGGGACTTGGCAAATGGAGTTTGGTGAAATGGCACAGCACACTACATAGGAGACTGACTATAAATCAGCAGATTTTGGCTCTGCTCCTGGCTCTGTCACTGATTTACCATGGAAACTTGGGCAAATCTTTTACTCTCCCTATCCTTCATTTTCCGTACCCATAATGTAAAGATAATGATGCTGCTTTGCAAGCTCTTTTGAGATCCCGAGATGTTAAGTGCTAAGTGCATTTTATTAACATTAATAGCACCCAACCGAGAGGATGCTGTACAGCACTAGCCTGGCTGTCCCCAGAAAACAGATTGGTGTGGGGAAAGTGTGCATTTGTTAAGCAGCTTAGACACTGCTCATTCCCATAATACTTCCACAACACACGGGAACAAGATCTGACCTACTAAAACAAAAGGGAAAAAAAATAAATACACCATAAGGATAAAATTCCTAATGTGACCTGTCATCTTATTTCCAGCACAGGAAAACTTGGGGATTTACTGGAGATTATCAGTGTTGCTGTGTGTGGTTTTTGTAGCCAGCCACAACCCCAGTGCTCACAACTTGTGGTGGAGACCACTTCCATTAGCGGGCATTAATCACCATTTTATACGCTCCAGCCCAGCCATCACTGAGCAGACATCGAGTAGATGCACTTAGTTATATCCTATCACACTTTATATCTGACTCAATCTTAAAATAACTTAATTGTACTGAATTATATCCCTGCTCTTGTATTTACAGGACCACAGCATATTACAACATATATTCTTTAAATGCTAACAGGCTTTGTTGCTTTACGCTTCAATTTTCAATGTTTCTGCTCAAATATGTATCACAACATACACAGTAGAAAGAGCTATGAAAATTTTATTATTAATGCATGTTTTTTGCTTCTGCTGGAGATAGAACTTTGTTGTGCATGTTATAAAATGTTAAATATTAGAATTATTTAAAGTTAATAGCATGCCAAAGAAAATGACTAATAATACATTATACAATTAGATGCCTTTCATATGAGCGAATCCATTAACAAAATAAAATACATTCAAACAGAAGACTTCTGATTTGCAATTTTTAGCAAGGATTGCCCATGTGTAAAGCTAAATTATTTATTCTTTTAAAAAAAAAAAAAATGCTGGATACATCAGTTTGCAATTATTTGCATTATGTTTGGATGCTTTATCATGTGGCTCTGATTGAAAAATACGTATCTCTAAGTTGCTGTTGCATCTTCATATATGCAAAGCACTAAGCAGAGAAAAACAAAAGTTTCTTTCCTCAAATTCAGCTGATGATACCAGAAGTCCTCAGTATTGCTCTTTTAGCTGTTTGGGTGTCTTTTTGTTATCACCCTTCAGCCCAGATGTCCTCACAGTTTCACAACTCCACTTTCCCCTCCCAAGTGTACCTTGTTTTCTAGATAGGATCAATTCCATCCCATCCCACCCATACAGATCTCAAATCTGGCATCATGCAGCTCCACCTAAATTTATTCAGATGCTGTGTACTGGTTTCCTCTTTATTTGAAACTCGTTATCCCATCTCCTCAGCTGATGTCAACATTATCCTTGAACAAAACACTGAGCAAGCAGCTAACTTTCCTTACAGAAAGGAACAGCTCTCAGCTCTGCAGTGATATAACCTTCTTGCCATTTTCCTCCTGGATTTTCCTTGTCCATCAAAGCGCTGTCTCTAGAAAGGCACCCGACGCCAGCCAAAAGAAGTTCCACGAAGGGCAAATAATCTCTTCCTCCTCCCATCCATCTTCTCTTCACTGCTGCTATCTACTTAATTAAGTCATTCTCAATCTTCTGCATCATAAGCACATAATGTTGGTTGGTGGGAATGTGTTTTGAAATCCTTGTTTGTTTGTTTTTTAATTATCTGATTACACCGGGAAAAGGAAAAAAAAAAAACTAAAAAGAAGAAAAAAAGAAAAAAGTAAAAAAGAAACCAAAAAAAGGAGATATCTCTGGTGTACTACAAGAAGTACAGATCCAGCAAGACACTCCATCTTATTCTCTTGCAAGATAATTTTTTTTTCCCTCCACTTTATAATATTCTACCCAATTCAGTCTTTATAAATCATGGGATTTAAAAGTGTGATGAACACAACTATGGCAAATTCTGGTAACATCATTGCAAACCTGCAAAATTCAGGTTAAAGATGCCTTTTATTATCACCTTTAGCTAGGGAGAGGTGAGGAATGCCGTACTTAGATTCTGCTGAGGTTTATGTCAGGATTTTGGCATAACCTAACTCCGGGCTACTGCCACCCCAAAATATCTTCTGCCCATATGTGTCCCAGTGTCAGCCCAGGGTGCAAGCCATGGATGAGCCAAGTCTCCCACGTTATGTCGGCTGGTAGTAGGGGGAAAAGTGTGCAACAGGGACACAGAAAAGGAATATAAACTAGCACATTGGACACTGACTCTGAAGTAGAAGGCAAAAAATAGTATAAAATATTTAGTCCACTATGTTCAACTGTCCATATCCTGATTATTTCGAAATTTGACCATGCTATGTTGTAGAAATAGCAATTACACAAAGAAGAGACAATGCGTTGAAATTAGAGCCGTGTATTCATAGGATGATTTCAAAAGGCATCACTCTCCCAACTCACCCCGAGGTGTTTGTCCATGTGAAGAGCTTTGATTAGGCTCGGATTGTTACAGTAGAGTTGGGAAATGGGACCTTTGATCTCGAGAGATCTGAACAATCCCTGTTACTTGTACTGACAACAGGCGTGGTACAGGCTGAATGGTGTTAACATTCGGATGAGAGCTGAAAACCCAAGTGAGAGCTGTGCTACATTCTCACTTTTAAGACTCTGGTATCATGCATAACTTTGAAATTAAAATACAGTGTGACTACCTCTCCAAGTGTTTAAATTAATATGTTTAATAATCCCCAAAATAATAAATCTAAAGTGTAAATTGGGGCTTGGAAGAGAAGGTGAAGACAATGTTGCTTTCTTTCCATTTGCATATATGGTGTGTGTTAGTTCAGGACAATAGTTTGTGGCACTTTTCTATATCACTATTTCTCAAAGCTCCTTTATATGAAAAGGCTTTCCCACCAAATATGTATGCAATATTCTCATGCACTTATATATGATGGGATTTTATTTCTTTAAAGTGAAAAAGCCAATGATGTAGTCAAGCAAAATTAGTAATTTCCCTAAATACAGGCATCTAATGCTTCTTAAATGCTTTAAGACACCTCACCCAGCTTCTAGCACTCGGTCTCCAAGAGCACAACTCTCCTGGAGACCCAACAGCCTTCTGAGAGTCACTCTGACACTCAGCATCCTCTCAAGTGGCACTAAATAACAGTGATTAAGTAACTGAATCAACACCAAAATGCCCCAAGAATGTATTAAGGGAAGATGCTTTCCAGGACTCTGATAATTTGCTCATGCAATAAATTCCACTGAATTTTTACACAATAACACCAAAAAAAAAAAAAAAAGAAAGAAAAAAGAAAAAAGGCAGGAATATTCAATTCTAAATCCATAAAAAGGGATTCTATGAGTGACTTGAAAATTTCTTAGTAACAGTGCTTATTTTCAGCAGTAATGTATTTCTAGGAAATATGTAAGCACAAATGAGACAATCTATATAAGAACACAGGTTTCCTCATGAAAGTTTCCAATTATCACTAAAGTGATACTTTAGATTGTCTCATTTTCCTTTTTTTTTTTTTTTTTTTTTTTCCCCTACCAGATTTTTTACAATTGAGTGTTTTCCAGTTTGGCTCCCACCACTCTTAACCGATGGAGTTCAACACTTAAATGCATTACCAAAGTCTCCTCCAACCAAAACATCATTTGCTACCCACAACAGCTGTCCCTACAGCAGCATTTATGGTTTCCCCAGTTCTCAACACAGAGAGCACCACAAATACCATGATAAAGCCAAATTCCCTGGTGCAGCAACTTCTCATCCCATGGCACTCTGCAGAATATTATGCAGTGTACAGCCATATACAACATCACCCTTTTTGTTGCAGGCCCATTGCAAGCTCGTATTTGTCAGCTACTTTTACACACAAACCACAGCTATTTACCACAGGGGAGGAAACCACCCCAAATATTAGGCCACACCACAGTCTTATAAGACGTTGAGCATGACCAACTATAAGTAGGAGCTGTGCAGATTAGTTCTCCAGGATATCCGTCTCCTCAAAGCACAAATATCCCATGCAAAATACCTTTGACATTTGGTAAAGTTTATCTGTAAATGAGCCTGGCAACCCCCACGTTCAGGAAACAAGCCCATCATCCTAAAAATCACAGGTAGAAAGCTGTCCTGTTAATACTTTTACCAAACAACTCAATGATTTATTTCCTTTTCTTGCTTTATTGGAGCTCTGTGGAATGGCATTTCCCGTAGCGTTACTATCAGAACAAGCCCAAACAAAGAGTCACCCATGACAACAATGAGCATCCCCCAAAAAAAAGGCAATCCCTCAGTGCAGCATGCAAACCTCCCGTCCTTCTCAGCAACTAAATAACACTCCTTGAGGGGTTATCAAGAAGCTCTTCAACTTCTCGAAGTGTTACTAAGCAAGACGCTATTGTAACGCAAATAGTGCTGTGGGTAGAAGAGGAATAAAAGGCATGTTTTAAATGCTTCATCATACAATACATGCCATAAAATCCATGGTATGTTTGTGGCTGACCGCACTAACCCTGCCTGCTGCCTCTGCTGCCCCATTCCACTGACTTATTCAGCACATGAAAAGAAAAACATGACAATGACACTCGTAAGAGAAATTTTACAGAGCTACAGATTGGGCAACTAAGACTTAGAATTCTGAATATTTTTCTGTCTGCTTTTTATCTTCACACTGAACACAAAATAGTTATATTGGAAATACATTAACGTTCAATCTCTATCCATTTTTATTATACATTATTGTACATCATTTACAAAATAATTTGAAGTATTCATTGCAAAAATTAGTATTTCCATTAGATTTTGTCACCTGACTTAGATGTACAGGTCACTTTTGGAAGTACCATATCTTCCCCCCCTCCCCTCTGGAAAGAGAAGAGGAAGACATGGAAAACATACTTTCCTTTGAATAATAATAATAAATTTTCTGTAGCTTAAAACAGACACAGAGGAAAAGAAGAACTCACATGAGTAACATGCACATATTAATTGATTCACCAACTACTGTGGGCTCAATTAAAGTATTCTGTTGTCAGAGTTTTAAAGCTTGGAAAAAAAAAATTTAAAAAAATGAAATTCTTGGCTACAGCTTGGCATATGCAGGTCTTAACCCAGAAGCAAGCTGTTTTATAATTATTTTTGAAAATTGCTTCAGTCCATTTTATTTTCTGTGCTTGCCTGGGAAGTGTGAAAAAGAAAGAAAAAAAACTATTTTTGACTCAAGGCTTTCAAGACATTTTGGTTCTCAGCTAGCAAGTAACCCAGTTTGAGCCTGGTATTTCCATCGTGAACTTTGGATCACTCTTACTGGGTTCTCAGCGAGATTGGTCACATGAACAGCTGCTGGCAGACGTGAGGAAGACTTTGCTGCCTGGGCTGTGCTTGATCACACAGGGAGTGTCACCAAGGCTGGAGGGTGGCTCTAAGGTTAAATCCTGACCAAGGCACGTTCATGTGTTTTTATGGATACTCTTATATACCTGAAAAATACAATCAATGACCTAAAACATCTAAAAATGTGTGAGATGGCCAGATATAAAGGGGAATCTTGTCTAGGTATGCACACAAGAAATTAGGGGCCAGCAAACAAAAAGGAAAGTGGCTGCAAGAGAGAACCTTCCCTCTCTATTTCGCCCCTTTTATCCAGTGATCCGTGCTGCAATTTTAGAATAAAGCCCATGACAATCCTCTTGGACCTCCATGTTTGTAGGTGCTCTCTGAGAGTTGGCAGCTGAGAGAGAACCTGCTCTCCTGTGCCCACAGATCCTTTGTTAGGGGGAGGATCAGAGCCCCTACCTGCCTTTGAAATGGGTATATTGGGTTAATGAAAGATCTGGGCATTTTTGCATGGGAAGTTTTGTTGGTTTGGGGTGGGTTTTTTTTGTTGCTGTGTTGGTTTGGGTGGGGTTTTTTATTTTCTCTTTAATCAGTCCTGGTTTTTGTTGCCCCCCAGTTTTTTGGGGTTTTTTTCTCTTTTTAAAGAAATAAAGCTGTGAAAAGAAGATGCTTCTCTTTCTTTTTTTCACCCAGCTCCTTCCTCCCTCTCTTCTCCCCCTCCTAAATGCTTCCTTCATAACCACCCAGCCCATTTGTGTTGACCTGGAGGCTCTGTTTCAAAGGCAGCTCCAGTCTCATGTCAGCTCCATGGGCTGTGCCCGCTGAGGCAGAGCCAGCCGGGAAACCACTCCACTTCCTGATAGCCCAGCTCACACAGACATATGGTCCCAGCAAGCTCATAGAATCAGCAATATTAAAAAAAAAAAAAAAAAAAAAAAAAAAAAAAAAAAAAAAAATTCCCAATATTTGTTCCTCTTCTCTCCCGGTTCATTGATAAAGAACGTGTCATTTAGGTTGAAGAATCCTGCTGGTTAAAGGTGTCATCCTTAGCTGCTCATATGGTCTGGGCTCTTACTTGTCAATTAGATTAATCTGAGCCATTTTAGAACAATAAATATAAGTGCAGATGGAATATAAACATATTGAAGATTACTGTAGTTTATTAAATCAAAAATAATGTTGAAGCGAAGATTTTGTTGATATTTCAAATGGAAAGGAAAAGTAAATTGGAATTAGATGTTTCTTAGGAAAGAAAGCAAAACAAAATAAGAAAAGCAAACTCAAAAATCCAACAAACTACCACACCACAACCCCCAAAAAAGCCTATGGGTAATAAAAAAGCAGTGATTTTACCTAAAATGCCACCAGTGAACAACCTTTAGAGAAGGGATATGGTACCTATAAACTCAAAACACTAGGTATGTTGAAATCCATAAAATTTCCAATTACTGCTTCAGAATTTATTGTGCACATATGGAAAATAATACTTGTAAAAGAGAAAGGGGTTTGTGCCTGGTGCTGTCAATACTGTGAAGGATGGGGTGATTATAAAGCAAATTAACAATACTTTTAAATGTGCATTCACTTATCTTTCCAATTAAATCCTTGTTAAACAACTGCACAGACAGTAATGGTGCTTCTGCAAAGCACTGATCAAGACAGTTTTATTGTAATTTTTACTCTGTAACAATTAATCAAGTAGGCATTTTCTTTATTATTAAATTATTTAGTTAATAAATATTCACAATCAGTTCACGTATTTCTGGTTCAAACTTTGCTCTTAATTTTTTCCTTAAGCTGAATCATATCCTGCTATATTGTCATAAAAGAAACAACAGAAATATTTTTAATCCTTTTTTTTGCCCAAATGGGTTTTTTGTTACTGCGAGGTAATGGAAGGATAAGATTAAATTAACTTTTTTCCCTCCTCAAACGAGTAGTATTTGGATATCTTTGGCTGTCCTTTCCCATGTTCCACAAGAAACACACCTCTCTGCAATAACATAATACTTAGCCTTGGTAAAAATTCCAATACTTGCCCCTGCTTTGGCACATAAGTGTAGTAACAGAGCTGTAAAAACGCAGTCATTGACCTTTGGACAGTCTGTGGTGCTTTGCAGTTAACACACAAGGTATTCCAAATGAAATAACGGGACACAAAGGTCATCTGCACAGCAAACACCCAGCATTTTGCAAACAAAGCTTTGGATATAAAGACAATTAGGAACTCTCTTGTATTATGCATGAGCCAACACTTGCTGAATGAACCAATAAGTATTGAAATCTGTATTTCTATGGTTAGTTTCCCTGAACATGCATGCGTTGGGATAGAATCCTAGTGTTTCAGCAGTGTGTTATGAACTCTTTATAGCTCCATTTTTTTTTTTTTCAGTTAATTTAGAACTCGTGATAATTGCTTGATTGACAGCCATAGAAAGCGAATGCCTTTCCAGCTATAGAGCAGATTAGCACAGGAGACACAAAAAGGGCAGGTTCCAGTTCCTCACCCAGGTATCCCTGGTCTTCAGCATGGAGCTAATTGAGGTTTGATGGGAGACATGTGTGGAAGCAGGACAAGAGCCCTGGCTTAGCACAAAGAAGGTCCTCACCCCATTACATCAGTGTGTGTCCCACACCCTGTACACAGGTTGGACAGGGCTTGGAGCACCCTGGCCTAGCTAAAGGAGTCCCTCCCTGTGGCAAGGGGTTGGAAAGAGATGAGCTCTAAGGTCTCTTCCCACCCAACCATTCTGGGATTCTGTAATCAGCATAATGGCCTCAACCAAAGAAGAAATAATTCACTCTTACTCACAAACACCCTAATGGATGAAAGGTCTTCCCTTTTTCTTGTTTTTCTTCTCAGGCACTTTTTGCCTCAGTGCTGCCGTGTTTTGTTATTGAAAGGCACCTCTCCCCTGTCCTCAGGTTCATGTAGTGGTGCCTTAGTGACTCTGAGCAGCCCCGCCTGGGGCTCATGTCAGACTCTCCCTGGGGCTTTTGGCCAGAACAAGGGATCTTTTCAGTAGCACCTCATACCCTGGAACTGCCAGCACACTTTACATGGTTTAACAGTCCCATAAACGTTATTTTATCCCTTTTCCTACAGGTGTGAATTAAAAGAATATCCTTTTAAATACATGTAAAGGATTTGACACTAGACCTTGCTTAAAAATCCTTGCTTAAAGGAGCAGAACTCCTCCAAGTACCTTGTCTGTTTCTATTTGGGTTTTTGTCTTTTTTTTTAACATTTCAACTCCTAGACTTAACCAATTATATGGAAATCATAAGAGGAATAGATAGTGCTGTCTAATGTCTCCAGCTATTATAGAAGCCTTTACTGTAGGTTCTCAGCCAAAAATATCGACTTCCTGGTAGCTTAGTTTCTAACCTCAAATTTTTCAGTGCTTATAGACTAAGAAAAGTACGAATTTCCTGATGTCAGTTTGGTACAAGCAGCTTCTACTGCCTTGATTCAGTGATTTGAAAAATGATGACTTAGAGTTCCGAAAGTGCTGAGAGATGTTATAGCCCAGTCTTCTTATGATCAACTGATCTTTTCAGCTCTTAATGGGAAAATAAATCATAGATAAAAGATAATCCTGTTGCACAGAAGCAAAAAAGGTGTGATATCAATAGACTTTTATAGAAAAAGAAAACTCTGTGAGAGGGATAAAGTAAATAAGGTAGTTTGTTCTGCTGTTGCTCATGTTGGCAAGGCCAAAAGCCTCTTCAGGAGCTGCCTACCTCGAGAAATGAGAATGAAACACAAAATACATTCAGAGAATTTAAAAAGATACCAGGCTGGTTTTCTTAAATTGCAAACCCCTCTTCATCCCTAAAAATCTGGAATTTCAAGAGTCTTTTTATATTTTTACTGTTCTTATTTCTTCTTTAATGATAAATCTGTCGACTGTTAGTTTCTTTCCCTTTCATATTCACCAGTTCTCTCATTTCATTTTTAATGCTGCAGATGACATGAACAGTATAGGAAAAGGAGCCAAATAAAGCTTTGCTATATTCTAATTAATGATTATTCTAATAAAAAATACTTTGATATGGCAGCCAGCCTAGAGTGCCTTCTATGATCTTTAATTTTCAATGTGATACATATTATTTATATCCTCTAAATGTAGGTGTAGCACAATGGCAAAGCAAGCAGGAAGAAAGAGCCCAATGAGTATTTGGCCAGTAGAAGAACTGATTGCAGTCAATCTCTGCAATGCAAATAGGCTTTGTCAGAACATTTGTTTGCATTTATAATTAAATTAAACTAAATTAAAAAAAAAAAAAAAGTCGCTATGGCAAAATCATATGTATAAATACTCCTTTCCCACTGTTAAC
This sequence comes from Corvus moneduloides, assembly GCF_009650955.1. Classification (NCBI taxonomy): domain Eukaryota; kingdom Metazoa; phylum Chordata; class Aves; order Passeriformes; family Corvidae; genus Corvus; species Corvus moneduloides. Next base: position 35,687,590 of record NC_045482.1, on the reverse strand, counting down.
TACTGAAAAATGAAGGTGCAGGGATTGACCTGAGGAGGTCACAATAACTACTGAGGGATAAGAATGTGTGGAGAGGGAGTTATTAACCATCATCCCACTGCAGAGCTCCGAGGCTGGGAAAAAAGCAGGCTGGGAGCACGCAGTAGTGTTCCTGGTAACTTTTTCCTTCATGAAGCCATCTGGAACTGCTGCACCTAATTGACAGGAAACACGAGGCTCTGGGACACACTGGGTGGAGAATGCCCTCTCAAGCACACAATAAATAAATAAATCCTGTTTCCCCCATCTCCCCACAGAATTTTTCAGGTACATCATGACTCGGTGGGCTCTTTCCTGCCTGCAGGTTCCTACTTAGCACAGAAAAGTGATGTTATTTAAACAATTCAGACAGTGGCTGGCTATCCTTTGTGTCTGTATTCCTTCTTGAATGTTATGATTAAAAATTACTGGATTATTCTTTGGGGTCTGCAATGCTCAGCTCTCCCATTTCCCTCACGTGGTGTTGGGGTCACCCCTCGGGACTGCCAAGTGGCATTAGGGTTTACAGGAGCTGAACTTTAGCATTTCTACATACATTTACCTGAGGAAAACCTAAGTACAGACCTGGATAGAAACTTTTTATAGACAGGATTTTAAAGGACGTGTAAAGGGAGTTTGGATAGATATTATCAGCGCCCATCGAAAATCCCTCCATCGAGATGCATGAATGCACTCATTGTATCAATAAAGACTAACATAAGAAACACTGATTATCATAACTGATAAGATGATGACAGTTCTTCAGGGGCATTAGTTTTCTTTGAATTTCCTTTGGTCACTCAGGAGGCAGATTTTTTGCACATGTCCTAAGTAAACGGTGCCAGAGTGGCTTTAATGTACTATTAACTCCACCGTTATATTTTCATTTTTCACAGTAGTATAAACCAGAAGAAAGAGGTGTCTGGTCCCTCTCTGCTGCAAAAAGCCAGCTTAGACTTCTGTCTAGCTTTACAGTATCAGCCCATCTGTTTTAGGTGAAAACTTGAGCAGTAATGTTAACCTCAAGTATGTTAACCTTTGGATGCCACGAGACATGATAGACAGGACCATTATTTTTATGGCACAGTTTTTTCCTGAGCAAAGAGCCTGGGCAATGAAGAAGGATAGAAAATCCCATTTTTGCCTGTGTGTCTCCAAACAAAATACAGCTTACAGTCATTTGAAAGCCAAGGCAGGCTTCATTATCGACACACAAATACCCAACAACTATAAATTTAAGAGAACCTAAGTAATGAATCAAAACCGTGAGGTTGATTGGTAAATGATGATTTATTCAGTCTTGCTGGCATAAATTCTGATTCCTCATAAACCAGAGTTCACCCTCCAGTTTCAGCCGAAGAAGACTGATCTGGAGCAGCTGAGGAGGTGGCAAACACCTACTGATCCCCTGAAACTTTCCCTAGAGATGTAAATGGAGGCTTGAAGGCGGGAATATTTTTACATCTCTCCTATCTCTCAATTTCATGAGAATATTTGAGTCAAAAGTCTTAGTTTATGTATAGTACCAAGCTAATTGAGGAAGTTGTTCTGCAGCAGCTATCACCTCCACACAGAATACACAATATTTAGCAGTTCTGGTAATAGTCTGCAGGTAACTTATAAAAAGGTCGTAAAAAGTAGGACAAAATGTTGCAGCAGCTTCACATTTATACTTGTTTCATTCAAAAGTGTAGAAAGATTTTAATGAAATTTAAGATTTGGTATTTTCCCTAATTTCTGAGAAACTTGATCTTATTTTCTTGTTAAGTAATATCAAGAGGTTTGCTATCATCAATTATATTTGCTAAACTTTTAAGTGGGGGGAGAGTTATTCTTTGGTAAGAGTACTAAAATATTTGGAGATGAATGTACTTGTCATTCATCCTTATCAGTTCCCGATATCAGCTTCCACACCTGTAACAGGATCTACTGATCAATGTTAGATTTCTTTAGGCCACATCAGTGAAAAGCATGCTATTGTATTTTTGGAAATATGTTCATTATACACAGAATCTGTGGAAATATGTTCAGTAAATATATACAGGATGGTTCTAATTCTGGTTAGCAGGTCCCCAAAATATTCATCTTTCCTCTTTCATTTTCTGGGGTCAAATCTTTGTGTTTTCAAGATCAGTGGTAAATCTTCCACTGACTTTGGCAGAGCAAGTACTCCCCTTTTAGTACTTCCTTTTAAGTTCTTTTCAGCACCTTGTTCTCTTTCGCTGGTTTCCTTTGGATCCCTGTTCTACTTTTGGTTTTGTTTAACTTTCAACATCCAAACAATCTGCTATTTTTTCTTTTAATCTTTTTCTTTCCCCCTCACTTTGATTCCTTGGTTTCTACATATGCTTTGCTTTTTGCCACCTTATTTCACGTCTCCATTTCCTCTCGTATTTTTAGATTTGTTTGTTGTTTGTTTCTCATCTCAAGTTTAACTACTATTTTCCTCTGCTTACTCTGCTCTTTTTCCTCTCTCCTAGCTGACATTTCCCTCTGTGCAATATCTTTCTGCCTTCCCTTTCCTCTCTTTTCTAAAACAGGGCTCATCATTCTATGCCACTAATGTATAGCAGATTCTGAAATACTGTCATCTGAGACAGTTAAGTACTAAACAAAACATTACCAGGGTGGAGGAATCACTTACCCTGATTGACAACAAATCGTAACTTCTGTATTGTTGCCAGATTGCCGCTAACTCTGTATATTCCATCAACATCTAGACCTGAAAAAGAAACACATATTTCATTTTAGATCATAGAAGTATTTTTCTTTGTGCGTCTGTCAGGGAGGCAGAAGCACCCTTGCAAGTATGAAGAAGAGCAGCGCGGCGAGCGACTGAAAAACAATCCACCTGACAACAACTGAAGTGCCTCCTCACTGATGAAAGCAACAATGAAAAATAAAAGTGGGAGATTAACTTAAGTGAATACAAAACACCTAGCTGTAATTATCTTGTAATTCTGTCAGCAGAATATGGTTCCGCAAGGGGCTTTGAGTGTGACAGGAAAGCGAGGGGTAATTGGCTCTGGTGCTCATCGAGAAGGGCTGTTTGGGACAGGCACGGTGCCATGCTTGAACGTGGGATGTTTGCATTAATAGTGCCGGGGAAACTTCTCTGTTTTTCAGACATGAATTTCTGAGGCTGTGACCTTTCTGAAATAAAGCACTGAGGTGCCCATCCTGAAATCATGATGTGTGTGAGACTCCACACTACTACCATTTCTCTACTATATTCTTCATAGCGGATCAAACAGGTTTGAGGATGAAATTAAATATCCCAAGTAGCATATGCCCTGGAGTACATTTCTTCATTAATATAGGCCATTCTTTTCAAGGACAACCCGACAGTCTTGTTTCTCCCTGCATATCTACTCAAGGTTTATCTTCTAGGTGAAACTAGATGTCGTACTCCCTTTTGTGACATATTATCTCCTACAGCAAGCTCTGCTGATATGAGTGTTTAAAATAGCACTTCCAGGCCCGGTTGCATAGCTGTAGCATTTCAAAGCACATGGGAACTGCTCTCCTTTTCCAGGAGAATTCGCTGTGGTGCAGCACCGACCCAATCTACATGCTTAAAAATCAAACCCACTAAAACATACATTGTCATTTCACATTTAAAACTTGCAAGTACATAAGAAGCCAAGAGAAGCTACACAAACCAGGTTTTTTTAAAGGCTACTTATCCCTTGGAACACAAGTTTTAATTAGGTTTTGGCAAGCAGTTTCAGAGAAAGCCTTTCTCTTGGAAAACACTAATTTGTCAAACCCAAAAATTTTCAGAAAACACTCCCTGACAATGTATCTAGGGGGAATACTTTTACAATCTGAGATGGGGGGGAAGGGAAATATAAAGGTATAGGTAAGAGTGAAAACAAATGGAAAAGCCCAGAAACCCAGTTGTGATAACACTTAAAGAAGAAGACACTGAGGTTCAAGTCTTTATTGACACTCGCACCATGCCTTGGCACACGTGTGCCATGGCCAGTGGACTCAAGTTCTTGGAGGCATTTCTCACTGATCTAGAAATATTGGAAAAAATTTACTTTTCCTTTTGATGCAGACTGACACCAAATAAAATCTTTTGTGTGTTTGCATGTTTGTTTTGTCTCTTTACAAAATACAATTCTCATTTTATGTCTATGCTGCCAGGAACATCCTTATTTGGTTTGCATTAAAAAACTTATTTTAAAAATTAATAATATTTTCTTTATCTGATTATTAATAATAATTCTGTGCTTAGCTGTGTGTTTTATTAGACCATCTTCTACCCTGCACCTGTGGGTGTCCTGCAACATAATATTGAGAGTGATGATTTATTTCAGGAAGATCTCCCCTTTGGTTACAGAGGGATAAAGAAAAAGTTTATTTAAGAGAAATCAAAAAGGATTTAGTAATCAAGAAAACTTGGAAATTATCCATCTGCTGGATATATAACATATGAGCAAATGGAAATTACTAAAATGTTTAAGTAATGCAATTCTAACCTAAATCTGAGGAGTCTAATTCTGTTTTAGTAAGGGGAGAGTGAAAGAGTAATTCCCAGCATAGGATTGCGGGATTCTTGTGGTAGAGGATTAAGAATTGCATCATGTAAATTGAAGTCTAAACCAGAAATTAAAAAGGAAAAATAAATCAAGCTAACAAGCAGGCAAGCCACCAGACAGAATGTTAACTTTTGTTTGGTTCTAACTGAATTCAGTTCTTAACCTCATTGGTTATATGTAAGTGAAAACAATCCATGTCACTCTGGGTGAAATAGTCTCACATTAAGAGCATCAACTTGGAACCTGCATAAGTCACCCAGATCAAGTGAAAATGAACAAGCTGTGTTGTAAATTGGTGGATATTACATTTTGCAACATGATCTGGAGTACACAAGTGCATTATTATTGTTAATAAATTAATTTTGGTCCAGAAATGAGTTTTGATTAGCATTTCATTTGGGCACTATACAATATGGCAGAGAAAAAAATATTTAAAAATTAAGCCAATTATAGTATTCACGTGCCATCAACTTTCTGCTCCAAGATCTTTGAAAGTTAAGCCAAACCAAACCAATGCAAATTGGTGGATTTGGACATCCTTTTCATGACCACATTATCTCAGCTGGATTGTTAACAACTTACTTTGGAAATCCAATTAGGCACAAAGGAGAAAGGCAGGGAAAGAGAGAAAAAAATATGTCTTCATAGTTCTAATATCCTGATTTTATGAACAATTTTCAAAGCAAATTCACTTTTAAGGGCACCTCTATCAAGGATAAAAACATCACTGCACTGCTGTAAGTGTTTCTTCACGGCAGGCTATAAATACTTAGGGAACAAGATGAAACAAAAGCCTTGCCCAGTCTCCTATCTGGTTTAAGTGTAGTGGTAAAGAAACTTTCAGGAAAAGAATATTCATTGTAATAAAGTCAACTTTAGTTCACTATAGGATGACCTTCTTGTGTTTCGTAGTAGGGTTTATCGGGGAGGAATCATTGGATTTTGCCCTAAAGGAGAACAAGTATTTTATTTGCTTTATATTCCAGCCTCCAACTCTGTTTCTGCTTGTTTTAATGAGGAACCTGAGAACAGGATGGACCCACAATTAGAAATTATAGCCAAAAGGACGATAATGACTTCAATATTTCCACGCTGAAATTTGTAATAGTAAAAGAAATGTAGCAAAAGGTCTTATTTAAGAATACGTAAGTTCAGCTGCCAAATTATAGTAAATCTTAACTACTTTAGTTTAAAAAAATTGTACAGGTGCTCCTGATGAGAAAGTTAAAAGGCAACTGGACTCAGGCTTGGCTGAGATTCATGAACAATAATGAAAGTTGTAGTCACTCTGCACTGCACAAGAGATGTTAGAAGAATAGTTATTTAAAATATTTCTTGCACTGCTATCCAAAATGGAAGTAACCATGAATGCAGGCCAGTGTCAGATCTAGTACCAAGCTGAGCCGGAACCAGGTGTTGCAGAGAAATATTAAACAGACAATTATATTTTAGGTGATATATTTATTCAAAGAAATTTTTTAACATACTAGATTTCAATATTTGTTAAAGTAGTCCGTGTGATTTATTAACTGCAGTTAAATGTTCTCATTAATTCCTTTCTGTTGCATAGAAAAGAATCCCTCTCCCAAATCACTCTGGATTCTGTCTAATCTTAATCTCTATTTGACAATATCTTCAAACGGAATATAAAAAGAAATTCTCTATGTGCAGGGAGAAAGGGGTGGTGGTATGCAGAAATTTCTCTGGTTTTTAACAAGACTTAGAATTTAAAACACAACATTTTAAAGAGCACTAGGTAACTTCCTGCCTGGAAACCCATGGAACTTTCACAATTAATGTATCCTGAAATAGGTGTGGTCCCCAGGCCTGTTTTGTAAAAGAAGCCGTCGTGCTGGATTCAACAACAAAGTGAAGTACAAACTTGAAGAAAGGCATTCTTTAGTTAGTCCTTTCATTTAAAATCAGTTATGTTCAGGGCAAAACTATTGTATTTCAAAGGAGCCTATTATGCCTTCCCATAAACAGAAAGATCATACGTTTTAAAACTAAAGTATCATTATGCAATCAAGCTGTTGTATTATAAACTATTTTGTGGGCTCAGATGCCCAGGGCTATCTTTACAAATATTTAAGAGGTCATTATCAGGGTATGTTCTCCCTAAAACTATAATTCTTTCCTCGTGTTCTCATATGCATCTTACCATAAATATCTGATTTATAAACAATTTTTTTCTAAAGTTTACTAAGGGCACAAAAGTGAGGCAAGAAATCATTTAAAGAAGCAGAAATGAGGGCATACAGCAAATACCTCCAAGTCAAAATACTATGATGAGAAAAACACAAAACAACGTGCAACAAAATTAAAATTTCACAAAAGGATCAATATGTGTATTCCAGTAGAAGGAAAATCATGAAGAGTATCAAAGAATGAACCTGACACACTAAAATTTGGCATTAAAATACTGTATCTGCATAGGGTGACAAAATGTACCCAGAATTTCAGGTGAATGTGTGAGCAAAAATAACACTTTTTGTCTTACGCCATAGAAATCAGAGGTGAAAATGATGAAAACCATGAAGCAAATATGAGCTACACCCCAGAAAGTGTTGCTGACATCCCTCTCCTGCTTCTTGATGTGGCAGATATATGCCCAAACCTCCTGGAGCAGTGCTGGGGGCTGGCACTGGGGTTGGCTCTGCTCTGCTGGGACAAAGCTGCTGTTTTGGTCACCAGAACTACCCCCTTCTTGTTCTCTGAGCAGATTATCACATTTTTGAGGCTTAAAACATCCCAGCAACATATCATCAATTGGTATGGAAACAGGTCCATCTCCCGTCCAGAGAGAATACCTGGCTACCATGGAAGTGGGTGCCATAAAAATGTCATGCTAGACACTTCTACCAGATAGAGTTAGGCCTAGGAGATCAGAGTCTGGTTGATATGGGAAGTCAATCTGAAGGACAAAAAGATAACCACTGTTTTAAAAAACATCCATTTTCATTGGTGGCCATGATATGCTTGTGCTTCTCATCTGCAAATAAAATACAGAGAAATATTTGGAAATGACTAAGGCTGAAGAGTTATTCTAATATTGTAAAAGCAGAGAAGGGATGCTCTTGGAGACAGGCTAGACTGACCTCAGTCACAGACAGTCTACTTAAATAATTAATTCAGGACACTAGGAACAAATAATTCATAACAAAATATCATTAATCCCAAGCAGCATGGTTTCATGGAAATCAGGGCTTTGTCTAGCAAACTCGTTGCATTTTTTGATGGAACTGAATATTTGACAGGTCTGGTTGGTGAAGGCAATGGTGTTGAAATAGTGTGTTTGGCTTTCCGTGCTGCCTTTGACTTAGTGCCACATGACATTTTGATCAAAGCACTTGCATTCTATAGAATTAACAGGGCATATATTACATGGATTAAAAACTGGCTCAGTGACAGACCTCAAAATGTGGTAGTTAATGGGAGATATCAGTTAGCAAGGTCAGAACTGGCACAGCTCTCCAGAGCAGAGCTCTCATCCAGTGCCACCTCTATCAGAGACGGGACAATGAGAGAAAAAATTCCCTTGGCAAAATAAGCAGATGACACAAAGGTCAGGGAGATACTCAACGATGACAAGGACAGGTAAAGTTACAGAAGATCTGAACTACTACCTTGAACAGCCACAGTCTGGCAAAATCAGGTTCGGTATGGAGAAACAAAAGGTACATCCAACACTCTGGAGTTAGGCTACAAAGGACGTGAGGTTTAAATAAATATCTGAACATGATCTCTGAGCTCAGTCTACAACAAACAGGACTAAAGTAATCTCTTGAATTATAAAGGAGTATCAAAGAAGCAGGGATGAGACTGAACCTCTTCGTGGGCTACAAACAGGATCTGTAGTACAGCATTGCACTTGATAGCAAAGTAAATAACACGGAACATAAGATACATGTTTTGTTTCTTCCTATTAAAGAGAAGATGGAGAAATGTTCTTTACATCCATACATTTCACATGATTTGAAGGTACTGGACTCCCTTGCAGCACTGCCAAGCTGTAGGACTTGTGACAGACAAGCCTGAATTCAAGGTAGCATCAACAAGATTTTCGTTATTCTATGATCAGTAGAAATCCAACACTGATTTAGAATTTAGTAAAGGCAGAGATAGTGGGGGAAAGAAAGGAGAGGGAATATTGTACCAGTCCTTAACAGGCTGTGAAATGGCTCCATTGGAGGTGTCTGATATGAGGTTTGGTGAATCTCTTTAGGAAATTAGCTGAAAAGAAATAATTCTATGTTTGACTGCAATAATATCAAGAAGATGAGGGGCATTCCTACATAAAAAGAGAATCTCATTTTTTCATGCAGTAATAACTCCAAGATGCAATGAAAGGAGAAAAGCTTGACTAAGATCTTATTGTTTTCAAGACCCTATAGAAACCGTTTAATGGAAGCAATTAAAACACTGAATATGAGCATTACATACTGAGAATGAGTAACAAGTGAATATGATGGAGGATATACTTCATTCTGTTTCATATCACTCGATGGCAGAATTTCCACTTAGATATTTATACACAAATAAATAAGGGCAGCAAGAGTACAAAGCAAGCGTGATTTAAATGAGCACACAGTTCACTGCTACGCGGGGCTGCTGCTTAATGCCCAAATCAAACTTGCTCTGCCTCCGTCTTCTCCTCTATTGTGCTGTGCTTTGACATTCAAGAAGTTTATGGTTTAAAAGCCCCAGGAACAACAAGACTTACTCAGGAGGCTGCCTGTAACAAGAAACTAAACTAAGCTTTGAGACTATTTGTTTTGAATGAAGCCGTCGAACACGCAGCGTGCTCACTGTAATTTTGCCCTTACCTCCAATATATACTTTTGCCATTCTGCTAGTCCCTCTTCTTGCAGCTAAACAAAGTGACCTCATTGCTTTCCACTGTATTTTCTTTTAAACATTGGCTGGGATGATTGAGATTCAGGAATGTGGGAAAATGGATTCCCAAGCCACGTCCATCCCCTTTAATTCTGAGCTGTAATTTTTGGCTTGGCTTGAATCACAGTCATCACATTTCAGTCTGAATCTCTCTGTAAAGTGATCTTTCTTAAACATTTCTTTCACTCATCATGGGATCAGAAACAAAGCCATTCTAGTCTTTCAGCGAAACACTTACAAACGTCTTTTTACAGCGACTCACAAGAGCTGAATTTCCTTTAAAAATGTTTGAAAAAAAGGAGGTTTTCATTGCCTGATTGTCCTCTTTGTGAATCTTGTCATCTGTATGCCATGAGCTACAGCTATTTTAATCTGTTTTTGTTTGCAATCCATTTGGTGTCCGCCCAAGAAAATGCAGGTGATTCTAATTAACTTACTGCTGAAGATGTGGAAAAATCTCAATTGTGCGAAAGAGAATTATACACTTAAAACCTTCCCTCTATTATTTATAACAGCTTATTAATGAAAATGATTACATGAATACATTTACCACCTGATTCATCTTTGTTCACTTTTTAAATCAACAAGGTTTATGCTAAAGGGGAAAAAATGTCTACCAAATACAGACCTCAAGTACACACATCAGCTTGCTGGTTTCAATGGAATGGCAGTTTAAAAGGAAATAGCATTGTCTTCATGCAACACAGTATAATATCTGAAATTGCCAAATGTTTGGAAGTGGCTGTTCTCTCTCTGTAACACATCAGTATTTAATTTTTGGGGATGTTTATTTCTGTTTTGTTCACGTGTTTGTTTTCTCTTTTAACACCTCCTTCACCACTCCTATTCCCTTCCATTTGCTGCAGTTACTGCTTCTCACGTACAGGTTAGGAGGTCCATTCTGACCAATCCTTAATTTGTCTGAAACAAAATAAGATTTCTTTGGTTTTCTGCTACTTTATCAAGTATAATTTTTTTCATGATAACCAAGAGTGATCAAGGGTGGTGAGGCCCTGGCACAGGTTGCCCAGAGAAGCTGTGGATGCCCTGTCCCTGGAAGTGTTCAAGGCCAGGTTGGACAGGGCTTGGAGCAACCTGGGATAGTGGAAGGTGTCCCTGCCCATGGCAGGGTTGGAATGAGATGAGGTTTAAGGTCCCTTCCAATGCAAACTATTCTATGATTTTATATTAAATCAATGGATGTTACCTGCATTGACTTTTCTGCTAGGTCCAGCTACCAACAGGCAGTTTACCACCTTCCATTTCTATTATTCCATGCCACACTCTGATAGTCTAATTTGAATGTGATGACAATATGGATAATGCTGTTTATTTTGGGGAGGATGAAAGCCTGAAAAAAGGTTATCATTTTAGGAGAAGCTGACTATGGGAAAACTCATCCACTGTGTGACATGATCAGAACAGCTGGGGATGTAATGTGGAGGGTGGGGGAGAAGAGAGACAAGGTATTTTGTATGTTCAAGAAATATATACAACACTGCCGTTTCTTATATCCCAGCTGTGCCTGTTAACTTCTGGAAACATGTAGAGCTCAGCAATAAAGCATACTTGACTGATATTTACTGCAATGTGCATTATAAGACATTTTCTGTCACACATTATGTTCTGAAAGAGTTAAGTAACATGAAAAGTACAGGCTCGAGATTATATCTGTCATGGATGAAAATACTACATTTATGCCTCATTGTAATCCATTCATTGGTTTATGTACCCCAGCCCTCCAGGGAGTGTCACAACTCCACATGATACTGCTGAGAGCTGTGTTTTGCTTTTGGATTTCTGATTTAGCTGAAAGAAGTTTAAAAACACATGTAGCCTGACAACTCCCTATTGGCTATACAGCCGAGGAGGGTCAAGAGCATAAACCATTCCAGAAAAAGCCAGCTGTGACTTAGGCTCACTGTAAAGATCTGCCTCTTACAAACAGTAGCAGACAAGAAATTTATGCATTTTGCTAAATCCTCCCACTTTGGTTGAACTGTGCTTCATTTGGGGATCCATCATCACCAACATCGTGCCTGTGCTTTTTGAGCAACATCAGAACAGTAAAGGAAACTGCACTTTTGGGGGGGGGGTGGTCCAATATCCTTATAGGAGTATGCAGAACTTCCAGTCAGGTCCACTGACACCACCAGTAGGAACTGTGGTTAAAGCTGAGGGACAGCTACAGTTCTCCAAAGATCCCTTGTTCCCAATGCTGATTTTAAGGAGAATTTAGTGCACAGCAGGGACAAATCTTTTCCCCGTCTTTCACAATAGAGAGAGATTAAATTAGACATCAGTAGTGTCACCTCCCCATCCTGACTAGAGCTGCTTCTTGTTGGACTTTGAACAGTTGGAAGTGGAAGAACTCTATGTGTGGGCAAAGAAAACCTCCAGCCAAAGTGGGTAAGGAGTTTGCATTTTCTAGACTGCAGCACCTTTGCTTGGCAAAGAGAATTTTTTTTTTTTTATGGTAAAAACTGGGATAGGAAGTTTAAGGTGGAATATGGATATTTAGGCAGCAAATTGAAAGTCATAGAACTGCTTCTTCCATAATATTTTGGTTGTAGAGATAGTTGAGGAGTCCAGATAGGCCCAACACTCTTTATAACAGATCCATTATTTGGTAGCCTGACACTGTGCTCTGTCCAGCCTTAGATGTCTCAAGGTTATCTGTGTTATCTCCAGGATCAGGTCCTACTCAGCTGCCCATGGACACATCCTCCAGCTCCTGAGCATCGCTGGGGACGGATGCCAAGGCAGAGCTTAGTTCAACAGCGGCTAAAGAAATATCAGTGGGGCACTTGGTAGCACTTGTTTTGTTGCATAGCACAGAAGGCTGGATCTGTGTCCTGCAGTTAGAAATCAGACCTGTTTGGGGACAGACAACAGAGGTTCTGAGTTTCTAGCAGAGGAATGTGCAGAACCCTGCTCTAAAATCTGAGCTGGGGCTCTAATGTGCAGTTGGTAATGGCATTTGTTATTCACATTGTATTGTAGGCATCTATCTTTGTGTTTGCTTTTTATCTCTAAGAAGGAGTAAACATTTAAAAAGCAGATTCTTTAGTCTAAGTCACACTATCAGACACCTTTGGGTGTTACAGTCCACAGCTGTGTGGAAAACCCAGAGGCTCTCTTGGAAGATAAGTATTCACACAGCTATCCAACACCAACTCACTGAATTCTTAGCATTGCATATCTGCCTAACATATAAATGTGATAACACAAAGGTGTGTGTGCATGTGCATACAGAGATAACTTTTGCTTTAATAGGGTCTTTCTCAGTGTACGTTGCTCACATTTAAAGACCCAATAATGGTGAAAAACATGGGATTCCACTGAATGCCCTAACACCTTCTGTAGTCTAAATCTCTAGTCTAAGAAGTAAAATTTTCTTGTTTTTGCAAAATTCATATTTAGTGTTATGAAACAGTGACATTAAGCAGTATTATGGGAAACAACAGAGACATTAATTTTAATATGACACAAACCTATTGTGCTTACATATTTTTCCACTTTAATTTGGCATATTAGCTGCAGGACTCTGCAGCTATATATATAGATTATTTTTCCTGCCATTTCCACTGTGTTTTCTGTCCCCAGACAGGTTCAAATAACTTAAAAACTTTTTTTTTTGGCCTCCATTTAATTTGGGAAAAATCTGATCAACAAAGCAACACTCAGCAAAACACATAGTCAAGGTGTCTGCAGAAACCATAAAAATCTTGCATTGGATTACAAAGAGTGGTAAGTACCAAAACTTAGGAGACTGGTGCATCCTTCATTACTTTGGCAGAAGCAGCTCCATAGTTTTCATGCTGTGGTTTGACAGGAATTCCATGACAGACTACACTAAAACAGCACAAGACTTGTGTATGAGTTGCTCAGGGACTCCTCGAAAAATGTTACTAAAGTATAGTCTGAAAAGGAAGAAATTTCTTTCTACTTTGAAATATGCAAATAATAAAAAAAACCCACCTCAATGAAATACAAATTATATAACTAAAACATAGCTGAGACATGCAAGAAATACATAAAAATACTGGCGCATAAAAATACTGATTTCTGATAAGAGAAAACCTAAGCTGCTGGCAATAAAATGCACTGGATATCTGTTAGCTGAATTTTGGGTAAAGTAAATGCATAAATATGAGTACCATTTGATATTTTCACAGAAGATAATTATTTTAAAATTTAAAGCTACAGGAAGAAATCTGATTTGAATCATTGTATCTTAATGCTGACTGTGGCATGGAATGATGTAAGGAAGGTAGAAATCCAATCTCATCCCTTTTACTAGGGTTCACATAGACCCTCTGGTATTTCTGAAGGCTTGGAAAGATGAAGTTGGCATAAATTGTTTTTCATATCTAATTTCCTTCTTTGGTGAAAATTCCAGTAATTATTAATGACATTTACTATGCAGACATCCAAGGCAGTTGCAGGGTTTCTAACAGGAACACTTGCTGTGAGCTGTGGCCTTTGTGTTTTTAAGGTATGACATATCAGAACTCAAAAATGCAACTGAAATAGGGATAATAAAAGACACCATTGTGAACAATTTCTGGTGTGCAAATTCAGATACTTTCCAGGCATCCACATCACAAGAGTTTGAAAAGTATCAAAAAATATTGTGTCTTTGTGGCCACTGCTGGGAGGACAGTCCTGCAGGTCACAGATCAGGCCAGTAAATAAAGTGTAGCTGCTCTGATTTTGTGTCAAAGTAGGAAAACCTGCCTGCGTAAATAGCACCCTTCCAGCACCTTCCACCTCTTTGTTTGGATTCAAGTCCGGCTTGCAGTTTGTTTGGGCTGGAGAATTTGAATGGTTTTTTTTTCAGTGGTTAGAGGAGATGCTCAGCTTGTTCGAAGTTAAGTTTATAGTCTAAGTGAAAGCAGTTTCCAGTAGAAGAGGATGTATCTTATCTTTCTACAAAGGTTTATTAAAAATATGTAGCACCTGATAATTTAACACCGAATGAGTGGCTGCTAAATTTCCCCCTGTCTTTGTCCCTCTGTCTCACACACACAAACACAGGAATGCTTCTCGCCTGCCAAGCTATGTGCCAAGATTTTGTTCACTTTAATCTCAATCATATGAGTTAGAGAACCATGAAACAAAGTTTCTACCAAGTATGCTGACAGATTTTTAGTTCTCGTGGCTCCACAGGGCATCACTACAAGTACACGGAGGAACTTTTCTTATTAAAGCTTTCTGAGCTGATCCATTTTCCATTTAAGTCAACATGAGCAGTATCACCATGAGGAACTCAACACTTGCTAACTGATACCATACACTCATCAAAATTATTTCATTTCTAAGTAAACAAAAAGCTGTGGTACCTCCAACACCATTGTGTGGTTACTGCTGGCATGGGGAAGCCATTTGGTGGCAGCTACTTCAGCGTGTTATGTCACATAACACCATGTCAGCTCAGGACTGACAAATCAAAGCAGATGGTTCGAAATATTGGGGGAAATTTTTCCTGGGGAGGTGAAGAAAAGAGGCATGGAACAATCTCTTTCGGCCTTTTGGGGACTTTCTTATCTTCTGAGTGAAGACATTTCAGAGATATCGCCTTACCCTTGGTTTGGAGGCATCCATGGTGATTTTAAGAGCCACAGTATCACCTGTATATGGCCCATAATCTTGGCAATTAAACAAGTTCCTGTCCTTTGTTTTAAGTCTTGAATGAAAATCTGAGTATCTACATTTTTTTCAAATAGATAAAACTTAAGGCCCTGAAACAACGAAACTCTGACCCATTTCCTTAACTGTAAGGCACAACTGTTGACCACAGACTAGATCTATTCAGATCCTTCAAGAAAAGTCTCCATCTGTCTTGGTGGACAGAGGTTTGTATTAATAAAGCAGGAATTATAGGAAGAAATAACCTATATCCATTTCAAAGCAGAATAAGCATGAGAAAGCAGTTTCTGATTGCAATATCTGTCTCCCAAAAATTTCAATTATTTGAAAGGCATCATCTCTGACACCATGCCCAGAAAAGGGGCATGAAGGAGCCACAAGGAGAGAGCTGGAGGATCCAAGAGGTATGGGGTCTGCTGTGTTATGAAACAAAATGCTCTCATTTTGCTCTCATCTACATCTGTGCCATTCCTCCCAAACTCTTGTTTGAGTGAAAACAAAAGAAGTTGGTTTGCTTTATAACTGCATCCATGATCCATGTGGATCCTGATCGTAATGAAACAATCTGCTGAGCCAACATACAACAGGAGATCTTTGAAAGACTTGTTAGTTCCCTGGGGGTCTATCATGCAGTAGCCAATTTAGGGACAATTTCTTTTACTAGATTGCTAACAATATCAGTTTCATAATTTCAGGGGAGCAAAACAAGCTAAAAAAAATCTTCTCTTAAAGAAGCGAAAGCCTTCATATAAAGCCTCCTTTTGAAGCTGCCCTCCTCTTTTGCCCTCTGCCTTCCTCCTGAAGCTCTCTGTTGGTACAATTTCTCTCACTTAGGTATCAATCCCATTAGACTGTGGTATTATATGGTTAAAACATTGATGTAACACAAGCTGCAAATAATTGAAGTAATAAAATACAACTGCAGTTATTTGCTCTCTTGAATTGCAGGGAGAAAAAAAAGGAGACGGGTTTTTTTAAACTGACCCCATAGTGTTGCATACAGAGAGTAAAACTTCTTTTATAGTGTGTTTTCTTTTACTGCTGCAAAACTTTTTTGAAAAAATTACAGTGTAGTTGTAGTAGCTTTTTTTTTTTTCCCCATAGGAAAAGTGATTAGTTTGCATTGTGGAATTACTCCATAATATTTTAAAAAATATAACTTCCTATTTAAGCAGAGAGACATAGAAAGGATCTGAAACTACACCTCTTTTCCTTTTAAAGGAACTTAGTGGACTTAACTTCTATTTTTGTGTGTGTGTCTGTGAGTGAACATCTCTTCTAGGCCAAGATTCATTTTGTCAAGTGTTAGCCCAAAGTGTTCTATTAATGGCTGAACTGTAAAGTCTGACTAAATGGGGTTTGCAGTGGAAATCCTGCCAGCTCCTTGTCGGTGATGGCATGTGTACTGTAGCAGGGCATGGTGCCTCACAGCCTCAGCTTATTCAGGGGAAAAAGAGAGGACTTTTGTGTCTCTCTTTTTACCTTTTTCATGGCTAGGAGGTGAATACCCTCGTATGTGAGCTTTCCTGAATCTGCCTTTGACCAGGGGGTGAGTCAGGACCTTCATTCTTTCTTTGGCACAGAGCAAGTAACACACACAAAGTCAGCTGGCTTTAAATTTCTCTGGACTTTTTGTTTCAGCGCGTACAAGTGTCAGCTCCTTGATTTACAAAGTGTATTAACATTATTTTAATATCTAGAAAATGTTGTTTGATTCTTTTTTATTTCGTAGGTTAAGTGGTTTGTTTTATTTATTATGCCTATTGAACAGGGTTTTATGGAAAATTCGGAAGACAAAATGCCCTGTTTCCTTCTACATGTTCACAAATAGATATATTATACAATGCTAGAAAAAGGCAAAAGGCCAAACTCATCTCTGGTGTAATTCCAGTAAAAGCAATAAAATTACACAAGGCATGAATTTGGCCCAGGCATTGTAAATGTTACTCCGGTGCGCACTGAGTGTCTGCTTGTTGTTACTGGCACAGCTTAAAATACAAATCCCCCCTTTTTTTTCATAGAAATGGATACATGTCTCTGGAACAGATTAATCAATGAACCAGGTATCAGGTAACTATGACAAAGACAACAACTGGTTCAAATGCCTGCCTGTTTTATGGCTTTTTCCTCTTCTAACCAACTTAGAGTCTCTTCTTTCAAATTCTTAAATAATTATATATTTATTCTCTTTTGTGCCTTGTCATTCCAAGGCTTTTATTCCTTTTTTCGTAGGTTTTTTTTTTTTTTTTTTTTTTTGGTCTGTTGTCTCCTTTTCTCTAATTTGTCTTGTATGCCCTTCCGTGATGTTTCCTGTTGACACTTCTTGATATTTTTTTCTAACTCAGAATGTGGCTTTCTAGCAGACACAGAGGCCCCAGAGTGAATACCCTCCAGAGCCAACTCTGACTTGGACCTTGCACAACACTATTAACTGGCTCTTACTCTAAGAAAGGTGGCTATAGTGGGATTGCCTGAGCCTGAAGACAGAAATGGTTGAGGAAAGCTTGCCAATATGTTTGCACTAAATTCAACCGCTCTTAATTTCTACTCAAAGGAAGAGTTTATAAAAAAAAAGTAAAATTAAAAAAAAAAAAATAAAAGCACCAAACATTTTAAATCACAAACTTGCAAGGGCTTTTCTCAGAACTTTGTTGTTTTATATTGCATTCATCTGAACATTTGAGTTTATGCACGTTGGACACTTTAAAGTAAACACAGTTCAATGCCCTCAGAAACAGATTTCTTCAGCACACTAGAATTCCCTGGAAAAAAGCTTTATCTGCTGAACTGCTGGATATTTTTGTGTGTGTGCAATTTTTTTTCCTATCAGTTTGTTCTGTTTCCCCCTTTTTTTTTTCTCTTTCCTTTTGCATTCAGTGCATATAAAAGTTGGGAGCAGAAGCCTCCTTGGAGCAAGATAGAATCATAAAAGACTTCAGGAATCTCATCACAAGCTAAACAGTACAAATTGTGCATTCTTCATGGAAGTATTAGCTTTTAGTGCGTGCCTGGATCCAAGCATAATAGATTATCCCAAAGTGGGAAAGAATGAACAGTACAAAATTAGCAGAACTGGGAGCTCAGATCATTTGGTGGAGCAACATGATCTCTGTAACTTTCAGGGTACTGAATTCTAAAGCCACTGGAAACAGAATGTAAAATTATATCAGAGTAAGCAAGGAAGCATGTGTAGGCCTGGGAGAATCAAACAAGACCTTGGAAAATGCGTTTCCAGAGGAGAACAAGGACTGAAGATCAGTGAATGAGCTTGTAGGAAACAAACTGCTATTCATGAAAAATTTCTTGCTCTGAGGATAGAAAGATATGAGAGAGAAAAAACACAAAATACATTTCTGTGGTTGTTCAGGGGCCAAGTGCTGTTGGAGAATAATCCTGCACTCAGACAGAAATATAAAATGGCACAGAATAGGTCAGTCTCCTGAGGTTTCCCTTCTCAGGGAAGCCTTGCCAGAACAAATCCTTCATGCCACTGGCTGATGGGTTTGGTCTAACTGTGCTGGGAAGTATCCCAGGAACACTGTGCATTTACTGGGAGCTCCAAGATGGTGGTGAGCATACCCTGGCAGACCTACCCTGTACTTTCCTACTGCCTCCCTCAGGTCCTCAGGGATGGGGATGCACTTTTTTGAGTACCAAATAAACTTAAAATTTTGCTTAAGCTAAATAAATCCTGAGGAACATGTTGTTGAACACAAAGCTGATAATGACTATTATAATACATACAGAGGTTGAGGTAGATGGTGGAGTCACCATCCCTGGAGGAATTTAAAAGCTGTGTAGATATGGAACTTGGGGACATGGTTTAGTAGTGGCTGTGGCAGAGCTGGGGGAATGCTTAGACTTGATGATCTTAGAGGGCTTTTGCCACCTAAACAATTCTGTAAATTTCTAGGGGTTTTATACAGTGGTTATTGATCCATTCCTTGCTGCACAAGCTTTGTGTCTTCTGCCATCCTCACTGTTTTATAATCCACTAACTCCACCATACCAAAGACAATGATGCCAGCATGGGAATCCTCAACTTTAAGAGGTGCTTGGGATTTTTTTTTTTCTTTTAAAATTCTTCTGCAGTGTTTTCTTCCATTAGCAAATGAGATAGCATTAGACTGTTTTAAAAACTCATTTTTCCCTAGCTGCATAAATATATTCGCAATACTTTATATTTTTTAAAACTCATTTCCTCTTTGCTTAACTCCTTGAGATAAGTGAACTCTTCTCTATGTAAACATTCTACCAGAATGCTGACTACCTTTTAAGCAATATATGATTTAGAAGGTAATGAAATATCACTTTCTTTTTCCTTTTTTTCTTTTATAAATAGGTTTTAAAGTGCTTTTAGCTGCACTTTAGCTTTTAGATTAACAGATAAAACTGATGAAAGGGACACAACCTTCTGTCGCAGGGTAGCATGGCATTTGGGAGGTGAGGTAGTTTAAAATGCCATTTTTATCTTCATTTCTCTTCATTGGGATGACTATATTTCTTTACTACATCCCATAAGGTATTTTTTCTTTGTCCATAAAAGCATTTTCTTCCTTAAATCCTGAATATTCTGCAGTATGAGACTGTGTGTCTGCACGTCTGCAATGATCTTGTGCATAATCAAGCACAGCTATGGACATTAAGTTAATTAAAGCCACAATGAGTATCAGTTTTAGGCACTTTGGGGTGTCAAACTTTGGAAACCAATGAGAAATCTGAATTTTGGAGAGCAAGAACTTAAATTTTCTTTCAAAACCATGCCCTCTTAAGATTGCACATCCAGCCTTTAAGTGCCTAATTGTCCCCTCTGAAGTCTCACTGGTGCTACCCCAAATCACCCCCCAAGCCAAGAGCCCCACACTCAGGGGAGTTTTTGTCACTGCTCTTATTTAACATGATTTGTTCCTTGGGTCTCGGAGCAATGAAACCCAGTAAATAATACATTGGACACACAGAGAAGATAACAAAAGGAAATAGTTAAGGTACTATAATAATTTTAGCCATTCTTTTTTCAGGTCACTATAATCTGCCCAAAGATAACTAATTATTCAAAGTAAACATTCCACTCCGACCACAAAAGGAATCCATTACACAAACATATAATTCACAGTCATTTTTAGTGGGTTGTAAACAGTTTGGAATGAGCATAAAATGGGACAAAAATCAAAGTGAGCATTTAGAAATGAAAAAGTGTTTGCTACAAAAGGTCAGTCCCTTTACTTGGCAAACTATGTAGAAAAGCCTGGGAAAATGTTGAACACACAAGCAGTAAGGGAATTTTAAAGCCAACAACCTCCCTGTTTCTTTAAACAGGCATCGGAACCTATAACTGGATCCTGTCAAACAAACGACAGCAAAAAAACATAACAGCTGCTAAGAAGTAAAGTTGAAAGATAAAGTTTTCTGAGCTAAGAACCTTCTCAGAAGTGGACTAAAGGTCTTTCTTAAATCTTCAAGCAAGGTTATGGATCCCAGGGTGGCTTTTAGGCATTGAACCAAATATGTAATTTTGTGTATCATTCCTGTCAGAGCACCCTGTGCTCCAAGAAAAGCAACAGAAAACAGTATCTGCAACATCCAGCTTAGAATGGAAACGGTACCTGTAATCATCAGCTTTGCTGCCTGCAGTGTCATTTTTCAAGTCATTTAGGCTGATTTGAGAACTCTAACTTGGATTTGGGAATGGAGGGGGAAAATGAAGGATGTTTCAAAAGAACGATGAAAGTTAAGTTATATTTCCCTGGAGAATTAGGACTGTATTTCTTTACAAAACCCAAGCCACACTGGATACCCTGGGCAGGTTTAGGATACGGAATGCTCGGGGTTCATTTACTTTGTCATTAGACACACAGACAAATGATCTTCCCTGGAAAAGAGCTTAGTATCAGACTGTTTTCACACGATAAAACACTACTATGAGAAGTACTGGATGGCATGTTGTTGAGGTACAACACAGACTGATATTTTTATTTTTTTTAATGCGTTCTACTCATGCCTTTCACATATTTTTTTAAAAAGAAAATGCAAAAAAAAGGACAGCCAGGATTTTTAAAGGGTCGTGGATAACAAAATAAATAGACGACTCCAGAAATGACTGGAAATGATATCTGGCCTAGAAACACCAAAAAGTCTTGCAATGGGCCCCACCCTTGGCAGGAGTGCTCAGTGTGTGAGTTAAAGTGCACTGGGAGGATTGTCCCAGGCTCTCCTCGCTGCACTGCTCAGCTCAGAGCTGGTGCTACCTGTCAGATGCTTTCCAGGGGGAAGAAGGAAGCAGACTGAAAAACAGATTGAAAACAGGAATACAGATTGAAAAGGGCAGGTCAACAGATAGCCCCAGAAAAGCCTGAGGTCCATCCAAGGTAGGTGTGGATGGCAAAGTAAAAGAAGAAACAGAAAAAACCCACAGAATGTGCTGTTCCATCAAAAACATTTCCTTGAAGTCCCTGACAAGATAGGAAATGAAGAAATTCTGGAGATCTTTGAGTAGTCCCTGTATTTCTTCAATCTGATTGCTTCATGGTACAGAATTATTCTGTTATCCTCACCAGGTCCCACCACAAATGTGGGAGGTTTTTCTATTTAGGATATTGCATGACATACCAAGGGTACAACATGCTTTCCCAGGATAGTTTTGACTTTAGTGGTACAGGTCTGGATAGCTCAGTAATTGGGACTAGAAGTTCATCAAAAATTATGAATGAATAATTCAGTAATTATTATAAGTAATTCATAAGTACAAGAAAAATGAAGGAAAAAACTGAGTTTCCTTAAAAAAAAAAAAAATTAAATGTGACAATTTCCTTGCAAGTTTCCAAGAATGGGCACACTTTTATTGCCTCTCCTTATTAAACTCCACTACCAGCTCTGCAAGATGGCTGAGAAAATGGAGAAAGACCTTCTGCTTCACAGTTCTACTTCAATAACTAAAAATACAAAAAGAGGCTGAAAAAAATGCAATTCACTCCATTTTTATCATATTCGCAAGTGAATCCTTGTTGGATAGATAAATATGCATTATAGTGTGAGGTTTTTTAGATCAGATCTTAAAAAGCACCCCTGTTCTGAAATGGTGAAGGAGCAAACTAGGGGACAAATGACCAAAATTTGATCTTAGTTAGAGAAGAATATATTCAGAATAAACATCCTTTTGATATTCATTTTAAAATCATGTAACTAAATAGGAAATCTTGCCAATGGTTAATGACAACCTCTACATTTTTAATCTGTGGGAGAATATTGCTACATTTGGCTATTGTGTGTAACCTCGTCTACACAGGAAAATGTACTAATTAATATGGTTTATTCAGATCACTGCTAGACTTTTTTTCTGTGTACAGTGATTATGCTTTAAAAGTCAGAAAAACAAATAGAAAACCAGTAGGTGAATAACAATTAAAAGCATGAGCTGATGGCTAAGAACACAACCATTCAGTGGAGTACGAATGGTTTGTAAGTAACATTTAGGGATGGTCTCCTAAGGTCTTTTTTCCTAATAATCCTTTATCTTAAGCGAAGCACGCAAGTAACATTTTTGGTACAGTTACAGTATGTAGATGATATATTTTCTAAATAGGAGAAGAAAGCTTTTTTACCACAGCCAATATGCCAGCTGTACGGAGTATCTAGGCCATCTTGCTAAGACTATGAAAGTAAACATACAGTTTTCATTAAATGTGCCTTTCCCATAATTGGTACATAAGTATTTCCCATGACTCTGCAGTTGAGTATCTTGGCTGGAGGCATATCTGGCCATTAAGAGGAGGGCTTCAGATCTGTTGAGTCTCAGCCATGCCGGGAGACTTGGCACCTCCACATACTGCTTCCTAATACCAACCCCGGCATAAAATGTCATCAGAAGCTTGCATAAACATTGGACTTAGCTTCACATAAATTACTGCTGTCCTGAGATAGTTTATGCCAGAACTTAGTAAAAACAACTCTTTGAGTAAATAGAATGTGAGTAAATGCAAGCATCTTAATCCAAGAATACGATAATAGAAAAAAACTGCGTATCAAATATAAACTCATAAATATAGTGGTAACGTGAAATTTTTATCTCATGCCATATGATTAGCTTTTATTTACACTTTAGGCTAACCAAAAGGGGTAAGCTTCTCTAAGTCACAGCAAGTTTGAAGGAAACACAAGAACTATGATGCAGTACTCAGAAGGATGAGTTCCTTTGAAGGAATAGTGATACATTCAGTTTCTAATACAAATATTTTTTGATAATCACACAGACAGTAAACATCTAATTACGTTCCTTAGATTTTTCTATTACAGTTCAGCAGTGCAGAGACCTCTGGCCTCACTTCTGCTTGGAGGAGTGGTCAGATACTCCAAAACATCTATGAAATATCCAGCGGATTCTTGGGGGAACTTGTGCTGAGATCGTAACCAAGCAGTTTGTTAGACATGTTCTGCATGGAGTGGCATTTTTGCAATCTAATCTCTGCCTTTCCTTTTCATGTTCTGAATTTCACCTCACAATTCCTCCTCTATTAATAGTCACTTCACACATTTTTCCCCTTTTTTTATCCAGCCTCCAGCCTTCCTCCACAAAAACCCAATGCTACTATCTCCCCCTACTGAACGATCTCCAGTTTGTTTCAGTCTCTGACTTCCTGCCAATCATTCTGGGAATAATAATATCCCAGTGCTCTCTTTGCTGTATAATTAAAGCATGAATTTCCCAGAGTTTGAAACTCCAGGGTAGTTTTATTGCACCTTTCACTATAAAACCAGGTAACAATGGTGGAATTAAAATAGCTTTTTCCTTTGTGGATAACGTTCTAAGTATCTTTTTATTCTTCATGGACTCCCTTGTTCTGAGACTCCAGTATATGGCAGTGACAATGGGTTCACCCAGCCTTATTCTCAAAATAAATTTTCTATCTTTTGCAAGATATATGTTTCCCCAGATCCCTGGAACAAGTTGTAAACTTGTAACAGATGGTGATGAAGCCTCACATTTTTATACAATACATTTTAAGATTCTGCATCTACCGCATGCACCTTCCAAAGAAAATGACCTTCAGTGAGAGAAGATACACTCTGCAGAAAGGAAGGCAGGCAACGATGTTAAGTGCCTCCTTTTTATACTATGAAAATCCTTCTTATTAATCAAAACTTTTAATGAGGATGGATACTCATTTAAATATTTTTGCAATATCATAGCTTTTAAAATAACTGTAAAAATTAGACACCTGCACTCATTAAAAAAAAATATGGCCATGCTAGCATAACATTTATTTTGATTGAATACAATTCAAGACTTAGGAAAAAGTATCAGCCTTACATTCAGCAGGGACTTTAGAATGAAAGTTACTGACATTTTATCAATGTTTAGCATTTGCTTACCCAGAGAAAGACTAAACCAACATGTCAAAAAAAAAAAAAAAAAAAAAGCAAAAATCAGCATGAATGGGTTCTATTAATGACTTATCATATAAAGAAAATGAAGATACACAGAATGTGATATAGTTCCATTCATAACTATATTATAGATTGTACTCTGCCTACCCTGGAAATCCAAGCAGAGTTATGAGGTTAAAGTTCTGATTAGATTTAATAATAAGGTACTCACCTCTTCTTTCAACAGCTTGTATGCACAGTCTTACAAACTGGGGGACTGTAGATTTCTCATGTTCACAAACCAAGTGCAAATGGGAGCCAAAAATTTGATCTACATTTGGAAAACAAGAGGAAAATACATTAAGGCATATTATTAGCAGGATTTTTCTCTCTTCTCAGCTTGTCTATTAATTTAAAACTCAGATATTGAAGATGGATGGACAAAGTTGGAACCAAATTCTTTTGGAGTCCTAGTGGTCATTAGCTTCTGCCCCAGAACCAAATCCCTCCACATCTGCTGCTATAGTGCTTGATTCTCCCCTCTGGCTTCAAGTTTCAATTGCCACTTGCACCTTAACTTGACCTTTCTAAGGCTTGGACGTCTCCAGAGTTTGCTTGGACCTGCCACAGAAAAAGTACAGGCAGCTCCAGAGCTACAGCTCCCTAAGTTGTTGAATACAAATTCCTACGTGATATCAGCTCTTGGTCCAACCTAGAAACTCATCTGGTTGTGTGACCTGTCTCTTCCACACATTTGGAAGTTTCACTCTTGCATGGAGCACTGTAGGAGTGCAAGGACTTCATTACTTTGCATCATTAACACTTAGTACAATTTCACCTCAACTTCACAAAAGCTTTTTTTTTGATTCATCCAATTGCCTGCTTAGAGAAACAGAAGATACCGGATGTCTTTTGATGAAGGTTTCACCTTAAATCAAGTTTAAGTAGTGGTGAGTCTCACTTCCTTCATGAGTAATCTTTTAACTGGATAATGCCACCTTTTAGTTTTTATTATTTCAAAGTTTTGATCAACTTTGACTGTTGATCTTGAAACATGTTTATATTAGCAGGTTCAACTCTTCAGATTACTAATTAGCTTCCTCCACCTCATTTCCACTCTATGCGTTTGAGAGATTATGAAAAGAGCAATCAGTAATGGGGACGTTGTCAGCTAAAATCAGAATGAATCAAACAGATGAGAGGAACTACTCAATAGGAGCCAGTTAAATGCTGAAACAATAGGAGTGTACTGTCATCATTTATCCGAAGAGACAGTCTCCATATAGCATTTCAACAGAGCACTACGGTTTGTAAATTGGTGTGGAGGCTTTGAAAATTATTATATAGATAGCAGAAGGGTGATAGAACCAGTCTGGACTCTGCACAGCAAAGCCAGCAGCAGGTCCCATGGAACTGGATGTTTCATCCATAGTGCCACCATATTCCACCATAACCAGCTGGAGCACTTCTTGCTAGAAGCAGCACAACTTTTCCTCACTAACAGGCAAAAGTCCCATTTTTTTATTTTCTGTTCTGCAGGGAGCTTCATTTTCTTTAATCACCACTATTTCATACTCAGCTCAGATTTCAAGAGCGACTCGATTGCCTTTTCTTTCCTAATACCCCAGCTCAAGGAACAGAGTGACGGAAACAAGGTGCAGGGCAGGGGTTCCTTTGGACTTCTCGAGATGCATCAGGGAAGTTTATTCCAGCACCTCCCAAAACGTGTGATCTACATTCTGGGAGAGTACATCAAAGCCTGAATTGAAGTTAGTCAGAGTTTCGGCTGCAGAAGGGATGGAGGACTGGGTTCACAGAAGTGCTCTGAGGAAGGTTGTGTGCATGTGTGGCGTTAAGCATTAGCGAACAGTCTGTTACATGTTTTGGGGTTATGTTTCTGACAAAGCACAGTCTGGTTACATTTTCTCCATAAAACATTTATAGCTGCCTTCAGTGGTAATTATACATACAGAGATTTATGATTAAAATGTACTAGCACTTCCTCTTTTGACATCTTAATTGTTTTTTAAAATTTTAGCAAAGACCTGTCAAATTCTTTGCATAATATAGAATGGTCTCCAATGTAAATTATGTTAAAAAAGAAGTAAAAGTGTATCTTATTTGGTGGACAAAGACACTTGTAAACAATTTCAGAAGCAAAACAGGCAAAGAACTGCACTGTGTTTAGATGGCAACACATGAAGAACTGAAATGAAATTAATGTGTGGCTGTTCAGCAGTTTCTCTTCTGTGTTATAACCACTTTATAATCAACTTTTTGGATTATTTCACAGTTATTCTTTCAATCTCCAATATGAACACAGAATTTTTGGTATTCCTGGGAGGAAATTTTGAACAGGCTGAAAACAGTTTTACAATTCTCACCTAGTCCATTACTTCATTTCTTGGTGCAGATTCTATATATTCAGCAAGACATTTAACCTCATTTTTTGTACCTTTCACTGTATGCATACAGTCACATTCTGCACCCTGCAGTTAAGCTTTAAATCACCTCTTCTTTAGAAAACAGGCACTCAGGATTTGTATCTTGGATGGAAGGGCAGCAAAACAGCATTAATACTTCCGGGACATCAAAATAGACTGGTAAAACAACAGCATACATCTGCTTTGGAGAGTTTTTGTCCCCTTCTAGAAATTAATGAGCATTTATAAGTACATGATCCCAAGAGCCATCCAAATACTCTCAATCCTGAGTACTCCTGTACCACAAATTCCGTGACTCTCTCTAATCAATTGATTTTTTTGCTGGAACTGTTTCTGTGCGTAAACATGGGAATGGCAGTGGTTACACTGCCATATTTACACTTGTGGAAGTGACAGTGGGACTTGTGGAAAACTCACCTAAGATTTGTTTGTGTAGTATTTCAAAAACAAGGAATGTGAATTGCTAAGTTTTTTAAGCTAGATTTGTATGTCACTATGTAAATGATATTAAAATATTATTTTCTTATTCTTTTATAAGTGTAGAGATATATATTTTTTAAAACTAGTTTAAGGGAAAGCTATCCAGAACATTTTTTCAAAAAAATAAAATAACTGCTCCCAAAGGGATAAGGGAAGCAAAACCCCTTTTGTTTGATTTATTTGTGATAAGGTCCTCCAAAACTTAATTTTTTATGACTTAAAAAAAAGATGTACACAACACTCCTAACCTCCTGTTATGACAGTTTATGTTTCCTATCCAGCTTATTTAACTCAAATGCCTGGGAAATAGACACAATTACCACCTTATGGAATGCTACTTAACTTTAAATGCTCCCCTCTGAATAGAAATCTACTTTATCTTCTCAGAGTTATTCCAGTTTCTCAGGAATTATTTCCTCTATAGGCTCCTGAAATGCTCTTGTTTCATCATTTAAAAATTTAAACTAACAATTGTTCAGAAATATCTTTTATTAGAACAAAGGCAATTCCCATGCAGTGGATTCTGTTCACAAGAGCTCTTACAAAGGAGCTGCATACTATGCCCATATACAGCTTTAATCATTCACTCTTTCAGCTGTTATCAATTTAAAACCAATGAAACTCCCACACTGAGTCCATTTGAGCAGTCAATTTTAATATCTTGGGGCATCTGTAGTTATTCTGAATTGGCTGCAAAAGCAGAACTAACAAGTTAAGCTCTAACCATAAGTCTACATCAGGCTGGTAAACCATACATCAAACACCGACAGTTAGTCAATACTGTAGTATGAAAAACCAACAAGCATTTTTAAGAAGAGCAATATATTCATAATATGTTTGGTGGTATGGTTTACATTACACATCCCTGCTATCTGCACGTTAAAAATTCCGCTGGAGACGGTGGGGTGTGTGACAGCTTTGCACAGGGATATAAAACCAGACACCAGAAGAGAAGGGAATGGACATTCACAAGTTGTATAATATAAAATGATGATTATGGCTGCAATGAATTGCTCATTCTGGGGAGCTTCAAGTTTTCCTTGAGCTTGACAGAGCTACTTTTTTTTTTTTTCTGGAGTAGTTCTTGCAGACTGCAGCAAAGTCACTAATCCTGAGTTGCAGAAATCTTGACTATGGGAGGCAATTCTTCTGGAAAAGAAACAGTTAAAACAAAATCACTAAAGCCACATCCTCACTGAAAATGTCATTGTTATCTGTTTTGGGTGCACATGGATGGGATGTGGCCATACTCGGAAGGAATTCATTCTTCAGTGTTCTTTATTAAAAAAACAGGGAAGGGCATGGCCAATACTCCCGTTTCTCAGGAAGAAGCTTAAATTCTGGCATGAGAGGAGATTGTATAATTGTACAATGCCGAAGTTTTTAGAAACGTGAATTATATCTATGTAATCCTGTGCCTTTCAGGAACAGAATTAACTGTGCTACATCTGGATTTGAACTGCTGGACTAACAGAGCTTTTTATCTTCATCCAAGTTGTTTTCTTTGTATCTGTTTGAATGTTGGGAAGGAAAAGAGGGAAGGAGAATGAAAAGACAAAATCAGAGGTGAATGTACAAGCAGAGGGATAGGGACAGTAGGCACCAGAGCTGTGAACTTTTGCAGGGGGAAGTGATGCATTTGGAGCCATACTCTTAAAGGTGACTTCTGGCTGCTCTATCTGTAGTCAAACGCATTAAGTCAGACATTAAAGTCATGCTGGTTCCAGACTGGGGCTCCAAATAATGCCATGAAACTTTTACATTAAGTGGGGCAGGTCCTCAGCTGACTGGAGTTGGTGAGGTTGTCAGTGGAGCTTCCCTGATTTATGCAAGCTGGGAATCTTGCCAGTCCTTTTAATGTGGAGATTTACTATACATTGTCGATCTGTGGTGGTCATCAATTAAAAAAGAAAATTACATTTGTGAGCAGTTACTATTAAGTGGCATATGAGCTGCCAGATTTGTTTCACATTCTCAGAAAAAGGGAAGATAGTACTACAGACACAGGTCTCTCTTAAGAAATTCTGGTTTTTACTGGGGACAAGAGCTTGTTTGAATTCAAAGAGAGTGTGTCTGCTGTACTACTCAAAACACTTCTCCCAAAATGAGGTATTTTAAAATTCTCTGAATCATTTCTTAGCATCATGTCAAAGGAATAAATAGCTTTGTTCAGTGTCTGGCCATCCACAGGGTTTAGGAAAAGTGCTTCCAAATGTCCTTGTCAAAGAAAGAAATACCCTTGTGACCCATTGTCCCTGCAAGTCAAAGGAAACATTTCCTAACTTTCCCTAAGCTCTGAGTGCACCAGAAAGCTTGCAAAATTCCTTCATAACCCGCAAGATTTACAGAACACACCAAAGGTGGGTCTTAATCCGCTCTTTTGGACTTCTCATGAACATTTCACTCATTACATTGAACTACTCCGAGGTCCAGTGAGACATATACAATAAAAACATTTTCCCTTGCCTGGAAATGAAATGGTTGGTGATCTCTGTGCTGCGATCTGCACAACCACCGACATATGCTGAGCCCTGTTCTATAGGCTATCAAGCCAAATCACAGCTAGTTCCTTTCACTAGCAATTGAGTGGCTTTTATTTTCATCTTGAAACAGTTGTAACCATTCCAAATTTTATGCTGTTTTGGTTTTTGCCTTAGCTTATGAAATACATTCAGTGAAGTTCCTTCAGTGTCTAGCTTTTGGGAAAGAAAGATCCACCCTAAAAAAAAAAAAGAAAAATAAATTTCTTGCCAACTGCATAGCTTCATTTTCCTCATTTCCCACAGTGTCATTTATGGGAGGTTGTTGCTCATGTTTTTTTACTGTTTACTGAGAGTGTATTTTGTGATAGTGTATTACCAACACAACCACCATAGCTTTAAAATCACAGTTTCAGAGAAGTTTCTTTTCCTTTGTTGGTCTAGAAAGTCTCAGAAATCAGGATGTTAGCAGGCCAACATCAAGTTGAAGGTTGGCAATTCATCCTGGGTAACAGTAAATCATGACAAAGCTCAAACATAGAGGTCAAAGTTCAATTATAGACTATAAAGTCGTTTTAAAAGAGAAGATTTATATATTATTTTTCTAGCATATTAGTGCAGATTCTGTAAATTCTGAGAATATTTCAATCCCAAGGAACCAAGGACCCCTGCCCTAGAGTATAAATTTGAACAGTTATTCTCAAAATAACACTGCTGAAATGGCAGACATGGGACATGCCTCTTATTTACTTTTTCTAGGTTGTGTGCACGTGTATATCTAAGAACACAAGTGTGCTTGGAGACACAAACACATCCCACAATGTCCCTGTATTGCACATCATCTCAGAAATGCTTCAAAAAGCTTCTAGACCAAGGATATTTTTTGTACGCATGAGTGAGATGGAACAAGGACAGATGATCTTCATTAGAGCTCTCGTTGGAGCATGAAGAGCCCCAGTCACCAGCCCACTGCAATGAACGGAGCCAACGTGCTGTTCCCATTCTGGCTTCTTTTATGCACAGGACTAGAAAACAAATGGGGCAATGATGACAAAAATAACTTTTTCTCATGTAAAATGTCGGTGCATCTTCATTTTCAGATCAACATGTAACTAACATTTACCCATCAGTCTTCTACATTCCCTGGTCTGAGTGCTATCCTCCGTACTATTTTCATTTAACTCCCTACTTTATTTTCTACACGGATATCTGCTACACTCTACACAAGCAAAGTTTGGGTAAGAGTTAAATGACAATCACATAATTTCTAGATTTCCTGATAACAGCGTTGGCAGAACAAAGTACCCCAGGAGATCAAACTGCTATTTAATTTTGAAGCCTGTATTCCCAAATTTGGTTAATGTGGAGAAATGTGTCGAGTCTTCTGGCCAAGTGTGCACGCATCAGCAACTCACAGAGCACAGTACTGTGTTTAAGTGAACTTACCACCTTAAAATGTATTTACTCATGACTATAATTTACGTGTTAAATTTATGGGAGTTTTGGTTCCAATGTGACATACAATGTAAAAAATCAATATAGATTTGAGAGCTTTATAGTGCCCCTGGCAAATATGAATAGCACTTGATGAAAAGTGAAGGTTTTCACAGCACCTACAGTGCCGCTGCATTGGAGTAATTAACACCACACGCTTCACAGATATTTATATCAATTCTTCACCAGCACACAGAACAGCTCTTTGTCAGGAATTTGGTACCAAGATGTCCTGCAAGGCTTTATACACACTTTTATTACGAGCCCCTATTTTAAGGGATTTACAATTCTGACAGAAGTATTTCCCTATGGGATAAAAGTTCGTAGGCATGTTCTCAGAGCTGGAGGAATTTTTTCTCGTAAAAATTGGTTAACATTTTTTTCCCTTAAGAAACGAGCAAATAAATAGTTCTGAGGGGTTTCTGCAACCATTTAAGTCACCTTTAGAAAAATAAATAGATGCATCTTATAACACAAAAATTTGGCAAGCTTTTCCTTGGTAATCTGGGTGGTTGCATTTTGCAATTTAAAAATATTCTAATGCAAGACTAAAAATTAACATTTAAAAGTGGTCTCTGCATAAGCACTGCAACTGCATTTTCATAACATTTTAACAGATTAAAGGATAAACTGTGGTGAAGACAATGAAGGAACCTTATCAAATGAGCATTTCACATAGACTTACCGTAGATTGGAATTAAGCTGTGCTAACGAATCCTGCCTCATTTGCATGGCCAAAACCTAATCCTAATGAAACTTCATGGTAGATCACTAACATGTTTTCTTCATGGCAACATTAGTTTGGTAATAAAACTGTGCTGGGTACAGATTCTGAGTTACTGTGTCACAAATCAAAGCATTTCTGTTTTCCATGGAAGAGTATCCCAGGTAGAACCAAGTTATGTTTATGAATCAAGAGTTTGATGCAACTCTAGACAAATCCAAATTCATCTGTCTTTCCTAGAGAGATATATTAGAGGGTGGATTTGAGTTATGCTAATGAATCTGGATTTGTTAGCAGGGATCACATCTGATCCCTATGTAACACCGCAGGAGATTCATCAGCCACACTTTAATAAACTAAGAACCCCCCCAACCCTTAAATCCAGAAATTAAAAGACTATAAATTACTCCTGTATTACTGTAATAACTGAAACAAACAAACATGACCCATTCAAATCCCACCCTCAACTCACAAAGTACTTCAAAAAGACAAAACCCTCAGAAGTACTGAAATCAGTTACTACAAATATGTGAGGACAGATCCTGAAAGTTTGGTGTGCAAGTATGCACACCTCACATACACATATTGATGCATAAATGACATTTTTTCAGAGTTTCTGCAGCAGCTGGGAGCAGAACCCCATAACTGAGGCACATTGTGGTTTTATATAAAGAAGACTTCCTTACAGTAAACAACACTGCACTGAGCATCTCTGCACGTATCTAAAACATAAGAACTTAATTCATCAAAACTTCTTCTCTCCAGACATGGGCCCAGCCGGTGTTGAACTCTTGTGGCTGCTTTAGCTTATGCTGACTGGGGTCAATCTCTTGGCTCAGTTTAATACAGACTAGCAACACCCCTTACATTTTTGACACACCACTGGAAAACTCACGCTCCAAAGATTGACAGGGGCTGCTGGCAAAACGCCCCTTTCTAGTCAATTTGCATGTGCAGTTGTGGGTTTCACACATAATAATTTGGGAGTGCGTAAATTTTTCAAGCATTATTCCAGACAGTATCTAAAAACACAGCTTTACTTGGATGCTAGTGGTCAGAATGCTACTGCCTTCAAGTTAACTACCAGCTTCTCAGGGAAACACTTCTTGGATAAACTAACAAACACATTTTATCAAAGAAACAATTTTTTAAGAATATGTGAAAGTGATGGCTGACCAACTTAGCAAGAAATTGGAATAGGAAAAAAACCCCACAGATTCAAAGCATTACTTATTTGCTGACATGTATTTCAAATTGTTAAAAATGGATTTTGTTGGTGAGTTAGAAAAGTAATGAGAGAAGGCAGCAGAAAGTATTCCAACAAATTAGTCAGCACAGCATCTGAGGGTCCTATTTTGGGTTCTAAAACATGAAACTATGTCTCCATTCTTTTCTTGAAAAGAAATGGAGTTGTGCAGCATCTTGATTTGCATTGTGTATAGTTTTAAATGGGGGGGCTTCTACCACTTGCACAACAAAGCAGAAAAACTGGAGCAGCAGTCAGCTATCACAGAGGTAGATGAACCATACATTAATTTTTTTTTCTTTATAGTTCAGCAGTGTGTTATGAGATACAACAACAAAACCATATTTAAGAAGCGCTTGTCCAATGGGCTGAGGGTAAAATATTCATTTGTGAATTTTTAATTTTTGCATCAAGAAGTATGGAAGACTAAACACACCTTTAATAAGTCCCTTTTCTTGCAATGTTTTCAAGGATGGTCTTCGGGAGATGAACTTCTTTAATCGGCTTTTAACTCTGCTTCTGTCATTTGTGTCAGAGGCACTGTAGTTCAGCCTGAAAACTGAAGGAAATCAAAAGGGAAATTTTTAGTGAAACAATATTTCTAAATTAACAGTACTTTTCTCAAATACCCTGAGAAAATAGTGGCCATAACCAGCCTGGTAAGATCCCAGTTGTGCGGTAGGTCAGCAGCACGGCTGGTTGGACACTACAAACATCTGATTAATACTTTTGTGAATAAACACGACGAGTTCACTCTGCCGGTTATATGCAGAGCTCTGTTATTTATTGCCCATAAGTATTTGGATGGCGACCAGTTTGCTCATGAAGTGTTCACGAATCCCACAAGTTTCACATGGGTGATTTTTCAACTCCAACTCCAGGCTCCGAGTGTGCTATGCACTATTAGCTGTGGGCTCCTTGCTATTAGGAAGGATGGATGGTTACACCACCAGTGAAGGACTGGATGCTCCTGCCAAGATGGATTAAGCGTTATATATATATTTAATGCAGCTATAGAAAACATGGCCATGTGCCATGAAATGTGTGCAAGATGCATTAATTTATGGAAAGAAAAGTATTCCCGTCCTAATGATTATATTATATTTAAGCATTTACCAAACAGAGAAACAATTTGAACGCAACTTATTGCCGCTTTGTGTCAAAAAGACATCAAATCCAGCTGCAGAAAATCCCCTGGAGGAGGTTTCAAAGGCATACATTTAACTTTTTCTCTGCTGAGGTGCTTACAGGGCATCATGATGGCTATCAAAATAGGCAGTGGTAGTAGGGAGGAGAAGTTCAGCATGCTCCAGAAGCAGCAGAGATGCTGCAGGGAGACCTTTTCTAGAGTTTTTCCTGAACAAGCTGATTTTTAATGATTTCTAACAAATCACCTGAGACTTGCCACCCTTGAATAACTCTTGTTCAGTGTCCTGAGCTCTCTCACTGCTCACATTGCTGAGTAGGTTAATGGGGCAGCCAGGGTGGTGCAGCCTCCCTTGGCAAAGGCCTCCAGCTCAGAGAAGGGTAACTTCTGCTTTCTAAGGAAAGAGCAGCCTTCCATCTTCTCTTGGAAATCAATTAACCAATTAATCAATCAATCAATCAATCAGTCCACCAAAATACAATATTCTTCACAAGGTGAATTGGCAGAAGCCTGGTCCGTTGTCCCTTTGACAGAATTCCTAAACAAAACCCAGGATAATTTAGCTGCAGTTACAGAGGTGCTCCCTTCTCTCCCCGCCCGAACTGAACCTCCCCTATAATGCAACAATCTTCAAAGAGAGGATCCAAGCAAAGAGAGAGAGCAAATTAAAAGTCTGATCATTATTATTGGTCTTTTTTTTTTTATATCAAGGTGTTTTGCATTAGTTATAAACAGAACCAAAACACTTAAAGGTGCACAATTATAAAACAATGGCAAGCTAAAATAACTGGTTAAGCAACAGGAACAACCCTGGAATATTGTGGTTTACATTACAAATCTGATTTTAACAGCCAAACTTATAAAATGGTTTACGCTTTTCTGTTGTCAGGGGAGAAAAACTTGCCAAATTGTTCATTTTAAGTAAATAGAATATAGCCAATTAAGGAAAGCAATATTTAAACACATGCCTACAATGATCAGAGCATACTTTGCTTCTGATTTCACTACTGATTTTAACAGAAGAGTGTTCCATTTTCCCACAGCACTAAAATGACCCCACACATACTTCCACAAACTAGTAATCACACAGGACAAATAAAAGGACACTTTACTGGAAAATACATGGCTTGGTACAATAATCCATCACTTATGAAAACTAGAATTCACATTTTTTAATGGTAACATTCCTGGAGTGATGTATCATAGAACATAAAGATTAACATTCAATCGATGGTTGGTGCTTTTTTAACATTATAGCGGAGGACTTTTTGTTCGAAATTGAGCAATCCTTGGCAGGGACAAGCTAAAATTCCAAGTCACTTGGCTGTGCTATAAAAAGAACAACAAATGGATGTTTCTAATTCTGCATCTTAGTGGTACATTGAAACAGTGGAGTGAATTGTATTTAGTTTGGGGTCTCTCTTGTTGCTCAGTGTCATTCTGGCCATAACGATTCACAACTAGGTTAGCTTTATTCTGACTTCTGAAGCTTCCTCAAGTGATGTAAATGATTCAGGGGTGAAAATATATTTAAAATCAATCATTTGCTGGCCACTTTTCCCTTTCTGCGGGACTCTGAAGCGCTTTATGCTCACTGGAACTACACACTTAGCTCTGAATCTACACCAGACTAGTTAAGGTGTTCCAAAAGAAGTACACGTGGTTGTCGTGTGAAGGGTAGGACAGCAGGGTGAACATCCCGCTCTTTAGAAAGACAAGTTAACCCAGCTGGAAGTTTTGTACCTGAAACAGCAATTATGGTGTTAAAACTACATCTAGAGGTAGGAATAATTATTGTCATGGATATCTTTGTATGTACCACGTTTTGCTGTATAGCACACAGCTCAAAACAACAACAAAGCTAATGTTGATGAATTTCTCATTTTATGCTATTAAATGCATGTGAGTCACCAGAAAAAAACTCTAAGCCTCACAGAAATTTAAGGGTTTAGATAGCATGTTCCAAAACCAAGATTAGACAGGAATAGTCATGTTGGGATCTCACTTAGAAATAGTCCTTCTCTTGCCAAACAATTCTTTTCGCGATATCCCCACAATAAATGACTTTGCTATTATATTTGGAAATACAAAGAACACTTAATGTTAAAAAAAAGGAAAAAACAGTAGTTATAAAACTCAAAAAGCACAATAAATATTTTTTTTAACATCTTCCTTTTTAAATTTCAGGTTCTGGATTTGGGCAGAGGTATCCTCCATGAAAGAGAGCTGACAAATGTCAAACATAAAAAAGTGGAAGACAGTTCCATGCAGAAGTAAAAATAAGACTTTTATGGAATTAAATATAAAATAATTATATATTTTTTCTGCTAATACAAGTGCATGCGAGGACATTTCATCAGCAAAAATGTAACCTGAATATTGTCCAACTTTCATGTTTAGCTGGTAATAAAATAAACACTTTGATCTAGAAAAGTATTCTTATTACTTTGACACTTTATTAAGTCTCCATCTATGCCACAGGTTGGAAAGCTATATAATAAATTAAATAATGGCAAGATCTTTTCCTCAATTCTCAAGATTCATGAAATCAAAATAGGGGAGTGCCATTCAGATTGGGTACAAAAATAAAAGAGTATAAACACGTTTTTAGGACTAAAAGAAAGAACACACCTTTGGCCCTTATAATGGGATAGTGCTGTAATAACACTGGCTGAATTAAGGGTGATAATTATAGGTTAAATGCTCTGAAAAAAAGAAAAATAACAGTGATCAAAAACTGACCTGTCTTTTTTTGTCTTATATAAATCCTCTGAATCCTTATTCAAATCTAGCCTTAGCAATAACATATAAATAACAGAAGCACGGAAGACAAGAATTAATGCAATACCTCCTAGTAATACACTTCTACAGAAATAGTACCATCAAAGAAAGTTTTGAGATGTACAGATGAAGAATCACTTTTTAACATTCAGTGCCCTAAATATGATGCACTGAGAATAAATTTACTATGGTTTAATCAGGATTAAGTAGTGACCAACAAATTGCACTATGAAGCTACAAAAGCCTCTCTCCAGGGTTTGGACATGGCCACCACTCACAGAGGTGGGCAAGGCTCTGGCATCTTCAGGGCTAGGATAAAAATGTTTATGAGATTACTTCTTGTGAATTTAATCATGCATCTAGACAATGTATTTCTAGCAGAATGTTTTTCCTGGGTGTGATGTTCTGAGCAAAGCCTGAATGACTCAGAGTGTAAAATTTTTTAATATGTCCTAAACTCCATATTTTATTGGCAAGATTTTTTAGCTCCCTTTAACATGATCTCAAATTCTTTCCAATGACTTTTATTTCACTCTTAATTTACTCTGCATTTGTACACAATCTCAGGGGTTTACCTATGATTAATTCCTGCCAGGTATAGTGTATCTGAACACTTCCAACGTGTTGAAAGCATTGGTTTTTGAAGAACTATCCATTAATGACTTTCTGAACTGTGACAATGGATATTGACAGTGCTTGTCAGACTAAAGCACTATTGATTGTCTCACATCATGCGTATTGCAAAACCAATTTCTTTCAAGTACCTCTTCCTAACTGAAATACATTATTAAGATGCCTATCTGTTTATTATAACACCTAAAATTATCGTATATAATTCATTTGGATGGAAAGAGCAGAATGAAGAGCAGCAGTGGGAATGGATAAACAGTTAAGAAATTCAAATATCTTTACATTCCTACCTTCTTTTTCATTACCCTTGATCTCCTGGAAAAAAAAACGTTAAGTCTGGACCATGCATATTTTTTTTGTACTCTTCAAAGACTTAAAATTTTGTGGAGTTCTTAGAAAGAGATGAGTTGTAGTATACTGATAACACCCATAAATGGAGTTTTGGTAATTATTTCCCAAGGAATACTAAAAATGACAGGCTTGATCATTCAAAATACAGAATGCATGGACCAAAATCCTAGCTGCAACTTTCTTAAAATACATGTGAACAGATCCATGTGCTTAACTCTCATCTCTGATGTCTTAAAGTAATAATTTTCTAAAGTGCTTTACAGACTCATAACCAGAGTCCTCAGCAACACCTTGAAGGACTGAAACAAAGCTGAGATGGCAAAAGAGGGAGGCAGGAGAAGGTGACTTCCTGACTTTGGAGAAAGAAAGTGCAAGTCTAACAGCAGTGCTATAACATATGTGTGAAAATATTAGTTGGAATTAATTAATTAAGTAATTAATTTCAAGTAATGGGAATGCTTAATTGCCGGGTATCTTATATTTCTGAAGAAATATATCTTAATGTGCAGAGGTGTACGATTCTGACTACATTCTGAAAGACAGTGTAATTTAATATATATTAACTCATGGCTTTAAGTTTTATTGGATACCACTGAAATCCAGAATTCAACATTTCTTCAAGTTTTTTTTTGGCATGCAGCAGGTGTGAAATTACTGTTAGTCCTTCAAGGAAGGAGCAGCATGCATCATTGCCTGTGAAAATAGACAGGTTTTCAACCAGAACCAGAGTTTTGAGAGTGACAAAACCAAGTCCTTCTTCCTTCCTTTTCTTTGTGATGCTCTGAGATGAAGCCAAAAAAATCTGCTCACTAAGGATAAAGAACTCACCTCACCTTCTTTATTGAGCAAAGGACTTTTGCCAGTCCTCCTTTTTGATCCCTTAGTGAAGTCCTTGGGTGTGTCTCTGAATTATACACACTATAATTACTAATTTTATTTTTTTTTGTCAAAAGAGTAGAATAAGAGACAAGTACACATCCAGTTTAAAGGCACTAGAAAAATGACTGAGGGGAAAAAAGGCAGGAATTAGGCATTGACTCCAACCATTATTCTTCTAAGCTTCAAAATTTCAGATTTTATAACTACAGAGCATAGACCCAAAATATGCAGCATCAGAATGGGTATCACCTTCCAGGAGCAGCTCAGATTTTGTTTGATTTGGCACCAAAGGACCTGAAGTCATTCAGGTTTATGGTGCAATAATAGATATTTGCCACAGCAAATATATCCACATTTACAGATGTTTATGAAGTAAGCTCAGAAATAAACAATAGGAAAAAGAAAACAGTGATTATATAGCACAAATAATTTTTCTGTAATATGACAGCCTAACAACTTAAGTGCTCAGTAGTGTCATTACAGTTTGTGAAATTTGCGTGCATTAGCAGTAAAGATTCAATAAAATGACTGTATAATTCATATTTTGCATCATGCTCTTAAGCATATGAATTTTTTTTAAAAAATTGTCCCTCTCTAATAATAAATGGAAATAAATTAATAGCGTGTTAAACATCACTACACATTTACATTGTGAAATAAAAATGTCACTCCCCACACAGCTTTTCTTAGTGCTATTTGCAACAAAAATGTTTAGAAATATAAGTAATGTTTCTGAGTTTGTGTTGGATTTATGAACAAAATCATAACAGGTACTTTTCTTTAATAAAATAAATAAGGTTTTTTAGAAAAGGAAAATACAATAGGACAAATCTATCTGGATTTCAGTTGTGCATCTGATATGATGCCAAATAGGAAATGATTAGTTAAACTATAGAAGATATAGAGAACTGAAACAATAACTGTGAAGTGACTAAATAAGGTATTAAAATGAACTTTGTTGAAAGCAGAATGACTGTACTTCAGGGAAGTTACCAGTGGATGTCCTGAATTATTCCTGGAACTTGTCTTTGTGATTTTATTAAAGACTTCAGCAGGAAAAGTAGAAGCATTCAAAAAATTACTTGTTGACTCAAGGCTGGAAGTATCATCAGTTAAGACAAGAATTTGGGATATCAGGCAAAAACTTGGTGACTTTGAGACTGGAAATTGGAGTAAGCAGATTAGAACTGGTACTACCCAAAGCATGGTTGGAGAAGGATTGGTGTTACAGAATCATAGAGTCATTAAGGTTGGAAAAGACCTCTAAGACCATCAAGTTCAACCTTTCCTCAGCAATTCCAAGCCTACCACTAACCCATGTCCTCAAGTGCCACATCTTCACCTCTTTTGAGCGTTTCCAGGGATGCTGACTCAACCACTGCCCTGGGCAGCCTGTCCCACTGACCAACAGGTCCAAAATATTTAATTTTAATTGATACAAAATAATTCTCTCTCATGGGTATATAACC
The DNA here is from genome assembly GCF_009650955.1 of Corvus moneduloides. Lineage (NCBI taxonomy): Eukaryota > Metazoa > Chordata > Aves > Passeriformes > Corvidae > Corvus > Corvus moneduloides. The sequence goes on along the minus strand of NC_045482.1, from coordinate 35,646,992 downwards.
TTGGACACTCATCTGTGAGGTGGAATTTCCTGGCAGAAGAGGTGCAGGCAGCAGCAGTGAGAAGCACCAGGAGAAAGAGGCTGCTGAGATTTTGGAAGGAGTTGGGGAGCTCGGCATGTTTGGCCAGCTAGAAAATGGCTGGGAAGAGCTGTGATTGTTCTCTATGAATTTGCTTGTAGGGGTGGGAAAAGGAGCAGGAGAGGAGAAGAGGACAGCAGGGAGGATGAAGCGCTGTTTTAACTGAAGAACAATGTTGGCACAAGAATAGATGAGTATAAACTGGCCATAATACGAAGTTCTAAACCACCCTTTTAAAGAAGTCATGGTGGCAAATAAAACTAAAAGAATTTAAGATGCAGCTTAATAAATTTATGTATGAGGACACAGAACACTGTACCTTGTGACAGGAGGGACTGGAGTGGATCACCCAGGACTTGCCAAGCCTTTCTTTCCACAATTTTTTTTTGGTATTGTCACAATATTAGAAATGCTGTTATACAAACCTAACTTGAATATAAAAACCACAATGCCAGAAATCATGAATTCATTTTATTCATACAGTATGACCAGTTTATGTTCATCTAATGTAAAACATGTGGGACTTGGATGAAATCTGCTACAGCACACAAAGTCAGACTATTTAGACTCTAGGAAGAGAGAGCACAGTGTACTTGGGAAGGGGAAACTGGTCTCCCTGAGCTCGTGTCAGGGATTAGGACTCTTGACACAGCCTCTTTGCAAAAATATTCCCAGGAGAATACTCAATGGATGGTCTATAACATAGGAATTGAAGAGTGGTCCTTGCCCTTACATAACTGGGTGAATCAGTGTTTGCAGCCACACAGTCTTATCCCACTCATAAAACATGACAATTACTGAGCAAAAGAACTGCAATATTTGAGCTGATGACTTTTGAAGTTGACATATAGGGTATAAAATATTATTTAAGAAGACTTCACAAAATAAAGAAAGAAATCCCATGCAATTGGAGGCTGAGGAAGACAGAACAAGATACTGTAGACTATTTCCAGATCAAGTTGAACAAGTAATTTACAATAAATAATGCATTCAGGGGCTTTTAGAATATGGAGTTCTGTTTGCTTTCTTCTGTTGTGAACTATATGCAAATAACTTTCAAGTCTTTAAACTTGCCTCCTGAGTTAATCTGAAAGAAAACCTTTTCAACTTTTTGCAAATATTATGAATAATCATCACATATACTAAATTGCTCAGGCAAAAGGACAGGAAACTGATATGGTTCCTTTATCTACCAGGAGCACTGGACAGATTTACATCAAAACAAAGCCCTTCTGGAGGGCTGGGTGCTAGTAAGCCATGTGGAATTTTTACCTTAAAAACCTACATATAATTCTGCCTTATGCTTTTGGAAGCAAATTAATTATCTAGAGAGCAAGGGAGTCTTGTATTTATATCAGCCTTGTTAAGAATTATACAAAGGTTTCATATATTGAAATTTAGACGTGTCTGGATACCGTGGTGAGCCTCTTATTCAGATCCAGTCTTTTGGCACCCTTCCAGAAAGAATATCCTACCAATGAATTTCCTTTTTCTTGAAACTTTTATCAATTATGTTTCGTTCTTCTAAATTTTAAAAGTAAATTATTTTAACATTTAATTATATTCTCATTGCACTCAGTCTCCAGTTATACTCATAATCCTATATTTTTTGACCCACAATGAACTTCTAGTGTTTCTTATACAATAAAGGACAGAATTAATTCATAGTGCCTAAGTTATGAAACCAACATGCTAAAACTGTTTACTTCCAATGAGAAACAGTAGTGACATTCAGCTCTACATTTGCTATTTCAAACCGCAAGTTCCAGCACATTTTTCTCTTTTAAAAAGCAAGTTTAGTACTTTCCAGTGAGTGTAGATGTGGGTAGTTTACAAAGGAGAAAGGCACACCCATTATCTTTAAAGTAATCAAAAAATATCTAGCCAGAGATCTGAAATCCATTTGCTGTACTCTGTTTATATGTCAGCTATACCTTATCAAATTATCCCTACCTCAATTATATCATTAGAGTAAGAATAACAACAAAAGATCACCCATGAGCTCATTTTTGAAAGGAGCACGTCGTCAGATTTCAGAATTCTTTTTACTTCTTGCCTCAAGTGAAAATGCTTCTAAGAATCTCCAACATCTACGTTCACATAAATATGAACCTTAGACAGTCACCCTCATGCCATCAACTAAATTTTAATATAGAAATTATTTCCATTTGCTAAAATAAAACTGATTTTCAGACCTTTGAGCAGTTACAGCTCCTTGCTCAGGTAATGTCCATGTGAGGACACTGGAAAGGCTTCCCTAAAGGTGATTTAGGATCTGCATAAAACAGACAAACCCACAAAGCTGACCAAAAGCAGGCTGCAGCTTTTTTTGTGAGACTACCCTATAGAGGCTGTGGGTGGAGAAGGTGCCTTGTGAGATGTGCTGTGGGTGATCCTCTTATAGGACTGAGACAGGGGAATTACAGAAAAGGAAAGTCCAGAAAGGAGCTGCTGGTCTATTTAGCCATGCATTTTGTGGCTGGGACTCCAAGTCTGCTTGTACAGGGACTCAGAGGGAGACCCTTCCAGAGATACTGCAGGGCATGTGGTGACATTTAGTACTTTATGTAGTCTCCAGAACAGCTGCACTGGAACAAGCTGCTTGAGCAGGCAAATAATTACTAATTATCAGGGTATTTTCCTGAAATAAAATCAGGCCAGTCATCACAACAACTCTGAGACACTTCAATCAGCTACATGTGGGGTTTTCATGGGTGCACTAAATCTCTGTATGACCAGCCATGGTCAAAATTCAGACAAAATGTTAAAAAGAGCCAATAGAAGACTGTTTTAGCTTTAAAATTAATGTTCCAGCTGACAAACTGCACAGGCGCTTAACCTACTTTAGAACATATTTAATGGCATAATTTAGTCTCGAAAAAGAAAAGCAAAATAACTAATGATGGACAAATTTAGGGGTCGAATCTAGTTCAGATAAACATTCAAAAGTTCAGATGTTTAACCAAACCTTATCTTGTCCATGAAAAGCCTCAAACTGAAGGGCTCTATCAAATATAAGCAAAGTACAGGAGACTGTGGAAACTTTTCCTCACAGAAAAACTATTATCAGAAACCTGCACCTTATTGCAGCACTCACGTGTAAAGCAGTTAAGCATCAAAGCAAAAGCAAAACATTTCAGAAAACTGCTTCATGGTCGCAGTAATATTTGGATGAAATCCAATACAGAGAAAAGAAAATAATATTAAGGGGAAAGATAATACAAATGCAATTAGACTATCAACCAATAAAACTTGATAGCTGAAACCTTCCAAGCTTAGAGAGAATAAGGAAACTGGAGATCAGAGGACTCTGCCTTTTGAAGTCTTGCTGTCCAGATCCTGGGGACCATTATCCAGCTGAGTATTTTAAAGACATTATGAATATTCTGTCACAGAATTAGAAAGCTTTATTACTATGAATGACCTGTAACTTGAGCAGGGACAGCTACAAATGAATTCCAAATAAAAAATTGTTTGGAAAAGGTGAATTCTGCTAACTTAATTTTCTGGGTTACAACTCACCAGATAAAAAAATTGCTGTCAAACAACATTCTCCTTGTGGGTTATTGATGACAGAAAGTATAATTCTAATGGATCCTCTCCATTCTCACATACACCAAATACAAACAAATTTTTAAAAAACTCTATTAGAGAACATGAGACCTCTGTTCTACCTTGCCTGGCACTGTTTCTCACTCAGCAGGCAATATCTGCTACAGTACCCCAAAAGAAACCAAATTCATAAAAAATGATGCAGCAAACTATAGTGTTTCAGCACCCATTCATTTTCTTTCTCTTTTTCCATGTTTCAATCCTCTCTGCTTAAGCCTCTCCCTCACCTTTTCTTCTGCCTCTATCCCTCAAGCTACCTGGGAAAATAACAGAAAAAATTTGTTTTTCTCATAATGGAACCCCAAACTCAAACCATCAGATGCCAAAACAAGATATTTTAAACCAGATTTCAAATTTCAGTTCAGAAATTACTGTGTAGCTTGCATTAAGAGCAAAGTTACAACAATAAATCAAGTATTCCATTGTTTGTAATTGTGCCTTAATATCAGTTCTACCCTTGATCTATCAAATTGAGTGATCTTCAGATAACACTATATAACAATCCAGGTGTTATGGTGTTTTCATTATTTATTCATTAATTTTTAGTGCTATCTTTTGATTTTCATTCAAACACATCAACTGAAATACTTTCAAAAGAAGAAAGGAAGGTAGGAGCATTATAACACCCTAAAATAATCATCTTTAATTTTACCTAGAAAGGAAAGAGATTATTACATATGTTTTCACACAAGTATACATACAAAGATTATTTTTGCAGTAACTTCTGAACTTCTAGGAAACCATAGAAATGAGACAAAGAGTTTGGTTTTAGTGAATGTATCTATGTCCTGGGTAGAAGACAGTCAAACAATGATCCTGAAATCATCACCTGCACTGCTTAATTCTTAAGTCACCTTTCTGGTTCTTCCAGTATCACTTCTCAAGCAAAACCTGTGTGCTGCTCAGGAACCAGTTGACTGCTGAGAAAAATAGAAAAAAAGGCCTTTTCTGAATATGTCACAGCCAGTCTGTCCTAGAAAGAGTGAGCATGAAGTGATGTGGATCAAACCATGGTTTCTGCACCTTGAATGAAGTCTTTCATTGCAGATACCCATCAAGAAAAAGGCAGTCTTGCCCTGATTTATAAGTTTGTGCCCCAAAGCCTGCTAAATGGCAAATGATCCAGCACGTATCTGGCTGCCCTCCTGTTCTGCCCTGCCCACATCTGGCCACCTTCCCTTAGGCTCTGGGTCCTTGGACTGAAGAATAACTTTCTTCAGCAAAAGTGACTATAAAATGTACTATCACTATGTGATTGCAAAATATATTAACTGTAAAGCTTTCTCTAGTAGGACTTCATACCTGTGTGCTTTTAAAATTATTTCTGTGTTCTGTACAAAGCGTCTTCATGAATTTCAGGATAATTCCTTGATAATTCTTTTTCGTCTCCAAAGGGCTTTTTTTCAAATGTATTAGCACTGGAGTATTTTTAAGTGTTTTCATTTCATTTATTTTAAATGTGCTGTTTGAAAAGAGTTGCTCAGTTTTATAAGAATGTTACTTCTTTGTTTAAATTGAACACCTTAAAAATTAATTACAAAAACTGTTATCACATGTAGGAACATATTTTATGTGCTATGAAAAGGCTTAAGGCAGGTTTGCTCTTTGGTTTTCACAATGAATGCACTGGATGCAAGAGATTAAAGGACAGAAGAATCTTTGTGTCCTGGTTGTTTACTTTTTATGTCTAAAAAAGTGCCAATGAAAGAGATAAATACAATCCCTAGACTGTATCAGGTGAGCCATTTCTGTATGGGAGACTGAATTCTGCTTTCCAAGTCCATGGGAAGACCTAACCTTGAATATCAGCATGAGAAGCACTGACTGAAAGGGAAAGAGATTCAGAAAAGAGTTATTTGAGATGGTCAGAAAAAAAGAAAAGCAGCACCCTATCATAGGAAAGACTATGCAGTCTTGGCTGGCCTAGTTACCAACCCAAGCAGGGGGTGGTACACCTGAGGCAGAAAAGAACTGCTGAAAATAAAGAGCAGGCTAAATGCTGCCACAAGAACACAGTTGTACCACAAGTCCACTTAGGCTGAAAATTAGAGTGCTTTCAGCTTGAAAACTGAAGTTTTGGAACAATTTTTCAGCCTAAGCTGAGGGGCAAAAGCATTACTACCGAATTTCATTAATTATGAAAGGAATCAAATGAGGTAGTTGTTTTCAAGAACTGGGGAATTGATTCAATGCTACAAAAAGTCTGTCTGAGGCAGATAATGCTGTGCTACACTTTTCAATAACAGTAACACAAGTGAATTCCTCTTGGGTGAATCCTGGGCGCACTTAAGACAATGGCCAATGGAATTAATTAAATGGAGCCAAATATCCTCGGTGGTGAGGGGAGCTGCTCATGTGTCATAGCTCTCTCTTTAGCATCAATATTTAAAGCCAGCTAGTTGGAACCTTTTACTTAATTGAGAAACAATACAGCAGTTAACCCTTCAGTGATGTTTCACCCTTTGGCTTTCAGAGGCAGGATCTGTTTATCCGGCTCATCAGCAGGCAGCTGGTGGAGCTAAGAGGAGATCTTACAAAACACATTCCTTTTTAATTCCATTTTTATGCCCTTTCCATGAGACAGTACCATTAATTTCGTGTTTAAATATTTGGGATTGGCTGTCACAATTTAAATTAAATAGATCCTCCTGGCTAGAAGGTCCAAATATAGAAGTGATTTCACCACAGGGAAAAAGGTGAGTCTAGAAAGTAGGTATTCCTGTCTAGAGCCTGACGTACAGTCTCTCTAACAGAGCTTAATTTAGACTTTTATAACCTAAAAACCTCCTTATTTCTGTCACATTCCTCCCAAAATACCATGAGGATTTCATCTAGATTAGTTAGAAATAATAGTGAAACCTCAGGAAAGAGTATAATGTAAGAATCTTTTTTTCTGGCTACAACCTTCCAATAGGGATACTTATTTCAATAAATACCATGAAAGGTTCAAAATTATGCTCACATGAGTTATGGAAAACTGGACTGGCTCTTCCTGAATAATAAAGTTCAGCAAGTCCTGCTCACTTGCTCTAGTTCTGACCTCTCTCCAAAGACTGCAGTCTAAAATATTCCCTGTTGCAGTGAGAACGCCTCCATCTGTTATCTGGTGTTATCTGTTGTCAGCCTCTACTCCTCCCCTGTGGAGGCAAAGTATGGATTCGCAAAAACTGGGGATCAACTGACACACAGTGATGGAAGGTCGAGCAGAGGTAGCTGTCTGTATTGTGTGCTGCTTTAAACCATAAAAATTGTGGCATTTTGTACAATCTTAATCAAACCTTAATTTTGCTACTTAATGTAAACAAAGATCTCCTTGTTATGGAACTAAGAGACTGAACCAAAGCAGTGCAAGACATGTTGAGTAGTTAGGCTTGGAAGTGGCAGAGTCAGAGCAGAGATTCCTCATTGCAGGAGTCTATCTCACTTTTAGTGCATGGAAAGAAGCCCAACTGCTTGGCTTCAATAATCTCATTATTAGCCTAAAATCTCATGATTTGTTTGTGATTGCTTTTTTTGAAGCAAGTGTGTGTTTGAAACAAGCACATTTTTCCAAAATGCAGTTTTCTTAAGGACTGTGTCAGTATCCATGTTCAATAGGAAAAGACTTAGAGCAATCATGATATCCAGTCTCTACTTGCCTCCATATCAAATCCATCTAGAGCGCACATATAGGAGTTTGTTTTGTTAAGAAAAATACGTGGTGTCTCTCTCTTCTCTGGAACAAAGAAGAAATATGGATTTGTAACCTTTTCCTTTTCCTTCCTTAAACTTAAGTCCTTCAACAGTGTTTCGAACAAACCTAAAGAGATTTTAAGACAGACATTTTGTATTATAACATTCCCCTGGGTCGTATGTATGATCGTCTTTACTAAAGCTCCTTTCAGTCCCAGTTGAATAAATATGCATTTTATTTCACTAATCTTGAAACAACAGGAATAAAGTTTACTCAGGTCTTTTATACCTCAGAGAACAAAACAAATAATACAAATCTTTAGAGAGAAAGGATATACAAAAGGGCTTGAGGTGAATGTTTCAAAGCAAATACTCTTTAAACGATGTGCAAATTATTTCAGCACTTGAACATGATTTATGAAAGGGGATTAGTCCACTGAAACAAGAACCGAGTTTAAACTGTTGGGTTTCAAAGTCAAGGATGAGAAGTGTTAGCTGGAAAAGGCAGAAGAAACTGGATAGTAATCTATAGAGAGGATTTCTGATTGATTTTCTTTAACCAACTCAATCCTACATTAGCTATCGCTGTCATTCATACTTAACCGTGGTGGGCAGCATAAAATACCTTCTTTTATGATATAATTCCCCATAAAAATGAAGTATGCAATGGTGATAATTAAGTAATAATGAGGTAATTAATAACTCAGTGACTAGCTCTCTATTTACCAGTATGTCCCATAAATGAGCACGAGGAGGGTGAAACAATTAAAGATTATCCAAGCTCAAACAGATAACTTTTCCAGGGAGTTGTGTGTCAGTGAGCAGACCAATGAGTCACAGGTCACATCTATAATAATACATTATGTTATATTGTAATATTCCCACATACTCTCCACATAATGGGTTAGAGCTACTCTTAAGTACTATAAAAATGATCACTTTTATGTAATTGTAAAGATTAATAAGTGAGCTAACTTCTCATGGTTCTATAATGACCCTGCTGTTCTAGTAGGTAAAGGAAAATTTAATGATCCTGCTCAGATATGATTAATATCTAACTTTTTCCTGGCTAAAAATCTGGACTTGGTTCAATAAAAATGAATTAAGTGAACATGCATGGGTTTCCCTGCCAAATGTTTATATGGAAGTTGGATATGCCCAATTTAAAAATATGCTTTTTCAACCCAAATAGTAAACTCTGGAAGGATTTTGGAGAGTGAAGTAAAAATAAAACAAAGAATTAAGGAAACATTATATTATAATTGATGGAAACAGGATATTCAAATTCAGGAAAAAATGTAATTTTTTTTAAGAACTGGTCACAGCCAGTTGTGATTTTGAGTGCAACATAATCTTCTATTATCAGTAAAAGTGACACAATTTGTTTCTCAATTTGGCATGTTTTGTTTCCCAAATGCCAATATTATTACTTCTTTGTTGCTGAATCAGTATTTTCTTAAGCTTTAAGAAGAGAGCATACCTATACTTAACGTGGCAGAGAAACATGAGAATACAAATATGTAAAAAAATAAGTTTAGTCCCTGTAGTCCAGATGAGTGATTCCACTCTCCAAACCCAGCATGCTGCATTTTCTTTTCCTGCTTTTTTTTCAGTCCCTGAAGCTGACTGCATTCCTCTCGATGCAATAAAAATAAATGCCACAAACATACAAGATGCAGAGTGACAAGATTAACATTGCAGTAGGAAACTTCATATTTGCAGCTAATTTTTGTTTTGCTTTCTGTTCGAATTGTTGCCATTGGTAATGCTGCACTAATATACGTTACTGCTTTATGTTTCTTGGCTTTATTAAAAGTAATAAAACTGACCTATACATAATGCTAACATTGTAATATAATAATAGTCCCTAAATAGCATCATTTGGCTTTGAACTTCACATCTAACTGAAATAAATGGGCCGGGAAGAGGAAAGAATTCAGACCTCATCAGAGCTAACAAAGAAATTGAGTGATTTCCCACTTCTGTGGCTCTAATTAGAATCATGAAGGTTGGAAAAGACCTCTAAGATCGTCGAGTCCAACTCTCAAGCCAGCACCACCATCATGTTCACCACCAAACCATGTCCTCAAGGGCCATATCCACACCTTTTTTTGCCATTTGCAGGGATGGTGAATCCACCAGTGCCCTGGGCAGCCTGTTAATTAGTCCCCTTTTCAAAGAGGTGACCATACGTGGGTGAAGGAGCCCATAAGCTACCACAGAATCCAGCCCTCTATAGGTTTGTCTGGGCCAGTAAAATCTCTCTCTGCATCCCAAGATACAGTCTCTCAACCTTTCATCCCCTTCATGTGTTAGAGAGGAAGACAGAAAACTCCCACAGGCTCCTCTCAGCACTGCCTGTAATTACGGAGCCTTTTTCTAGGACATCTAAATGATGTTTTCAACAAATAAGTTTCTGGCTTTTTTTTTTCCTTCTGTTATTACACAGCCAAAAAGATGCAAATTCATGCATTTGTGCCCTGGTGCCCATCCTTTCCCTCCACAGAGAAACAACAGCCTCAGACAGGAGGTCTTTGCCACAGAAATTCCCAGTCCTGTGCAGGGACAAACTTTAAACCCTCATACAAGTCCTCGGAAGAAGCATTAGCCAGGGATAGACCAAGTAGCACATGGAGCCAGGAAGGTTTCAACCTCCACCAAGTTCTCCATTTCTTCCACCATGTCCATTAAATGACCAAAATGGGTTTCTGCTGCTGTTTTTTCCCCTCACACTCGTTGTACAGTCTTTGTTATCTAAGAAACTGTGTTCAGAGAGGATTCTGGATGCTTTAGTAATTACTTAGGGATAAATACATGCCATGCTCAAGTGTCAAAATTCAGCCTTCTGAAGAAAAGTAATTTTGGGCAATTTTAAAAGCACACAGTCCATGGTTCAATCCTAAGGACTATAAGCTCCTGACTTTAACTGTCTTTTAAGAAACTAAAGCAGACTTCAATGCTCAAATGACTTTGTAGCAAATACCTCTGAAGGCAAATCGAAATTATGATCCAGAGGTTTTCTGGTTTTTTTCTTTCTTGATTTAAAAGGTGCTTGGAGGGGTATTCCCAGACACTGCCAAGAGGCCATTCCCTAGGGAAGTGTGCAAAGGCTGTGGCATCCCAAGGGCAAAGCATCACCCTTTGGGACTAAAAAACGCATCGTTCCGTATTGAAAGTCCAAGAGGAATTTAGGTAAGGAAAACATCATTATTTGAGCTGGCTGGTGGCCAGGGTGCCAGGGCTAAGACCCTGATCCTTACAGGGAGTGGAAAGGAATCCCAAGCCTGCTGTTTAATATGCATGACATGTCGGCTTTGCTGTCAACTTTTCCTTCCACCCCCTGCCTTTGTCCGCTTTTTTCCACCTGTTGCAACTTGTCCTTATTCAGGCTGAGAGCTGGAATTGTCTTACTTTGGTGTCACATTGTGTCTGGCACAATGACGCCTGGGGTCCCTGAGTACTCTTATTGAGACACTAAAATGACCATGAGTAGCAGTAACGCTGCCACAACTCACCAAGGCGTTCCTTGTCACGCGTGTATGTTTTTTAAATACTTAATGCTGGAGCTGTGGCACCTCCAGCTAGAATTCAAACATGGAGGAGATTTTCCAGGCTGCATGACTAACCACTGGGTTGTAAGTAAAGTGTTCTTGAAGATAAGGAAAAAATATGCAAGTAGAAACAATAAAAATAACGCAATTCAATCTTATCAATTCAGGCAGTTCCAGCTTTTATGTAGCAAACAAGGAGATCAAATTGCATTTATCTAATATCACAGATTTTTTTAAATGTCTAAAATATTTCATTATTTTGCTTTGGCAACCTAAAGCTGAGGAACAGATTACTGTTCCCACTACATAAGGAAATAACTGACAACAATTAGTATTTATTCTTGTTGCTTTTGTAATAAAAATAGAATTCCATCACTTTCAAGGAAACCTAAAATATTAATAAGAATGTGATGAACTGAGTAAATGTGACACCATAAGGAAATGATGGAGAACAGGTTGGAAATATAGTGCTTTGGGAATGGATTGCATTATCAAGCTTGTGATTGTGCATTTTGACAAGAGCAGCCCTCAGATTGATACGGTAGCCAAAGGGCACTCTTCCTACTGTGGAGCTGTTTGTTTCCATCCAGGAAAGGGGGAGTAGAAGGGGAATTGATCCCCTCTGACAATCAATAGTGATTCCAGCACAGGCTCTTCCACAAGAGGTCACTCCTGAGTGACCGAATTCCCAGATGATGGCCCCAAATGGCCCAGATGACGCAAGCCACAAGATGGGTGCATGGGCAGGAAAAGAAACGCTGAGCTTAGCCAAGAGCATCGACTTGGTTTCCCTGCCCAAAACACAAGTGTCCTGACAGCTCGTCTGGTCCACACACAGTAAGGCCCCTTGGGTTTTGGAGAGAAAAATGATTCCTGGGAACCTTGTGGTGCATGGGCCCTTTCCCTACATCCCAGATTCTTTCCCTACTTCCTATCCACCACAACAGCATCTCTACTTGCAGAGTAACCCAGGTCCCTGGTTTCACGGGATATAAAATCAACATGGCAGGCCACCCACCAGTGCACCCTATTATAACTGGTACTAATTAGTAGGGAGTTTTGGCAACCTTAGGAGAAAAAAACCAAAAAACCCCTATGGTCTGAATGATGACTAAATTACTTGGAAAATATGAAGTCTGACACTAATTTTTAAAATTATCTGTTTAGAACAACACTTCTTTGTATTAAAAGGAGTGGTGCTGCAAGGCAATTTTCTTGCACAAAATGCACCGTTCTAATGTGGGAGACTGCTGGGGTGAAAAACCTGTTCTTTCTGACCAGCATCAGCTGCAGAAATTAAATCAGTTAAATAGCTGACATCATAAAATAAAAAGTCATCTCTTTCCATGTATTTGAGAACAAGATCACGGTTTTACATATTTTGGTAACACTCCCCAAGGCCATTCTTGGTTTCTTCTTAGCTCAAGAAAACTTCAATTAGAACATGAGTTGAAACCAAACTGGATGAGAAGCCACTGAAAAGCTGCGTGACGCAGACAACCACTCTCTGAACTTTGGAAATTGAGCCTGGCAGTTTGAGCCCAATTTTCAGTGAGATCAATGTCTACAGCTCAAAAAGCATAACAGAGAATTACCATTTGTCCTTGTAGTGCAAGCAGAAGCAATTAGGATTAGACATAAAAACCAAATTCCTGCTACCAAGTCTCAAGGGGCAGTCTCCCCAGTTTTAAATTAAAGAGGAAGTTACTAAAATGCTTTGATTGGAATATACCTGTCCTTTATATACTTGTACTGCTAAAAAATAGAAGCAGTGATGCAGCAGTACCAAGTCTAAAACTGGATATTTTTTGTAACCCCTAAATTGTAGGCGAGGTAAATACAAATGAATCTGAGCTGTCTGACTATTTCATTAAAGGTTATCAGAACAGGAGGGGGTGGGCTGCTAACACCTCAGTTGCTCATCTTCTGTGTTAAACTGGAGGAGTTGTAAGGCATCATTAAAAAATCTCCTTTGTTTGGATTTGGCACTGGCAATAGTCAATAATGTAAAAGCACTATAAAATTATAAAATCGTTAAACTTTGCAAGAACTTTATAAACACACTTGCAGATATTGCACATATCTTTGTGCTCTGCAGTCAAACTGGACAATGAAACGACCACCTGTTAACTGCTAACAATGTGTCATTACCAGTTCTCATGCCTTTTTAAAGCAATTTTGGCTCTAGCTGCCGATAATTCTGGCTACGATACTTGTGTGAACATTAAGGGCACAGAAAGCCAAAGGCAGAAAACTGACAATACAGTTTGTGCTTAGACTACTAATAAGTAAGTGAATAATATGATTTTTCTAATTCCACATAATTGCTTGATCTCAAGGGGCCAAAAAAAAAAAGTTCTGAATACATATTTTAGAAGCAATCCAATCTACGGTATTTAAATGCAAGCTTCGATTCAGTGAGATTTCACAGCAGATATTTTCACATTTTTTTAATAGTTTAAATAGCCTTTAACAAAACGGAGGTTATTCAGGATTCTCTAAGGTTTGAAAAGAAACATAGACTAAGTCTCTGTCACTGCTCATAGTCACTTTTTCTGTTTTGTCTGACAAATTATCATTTAAAGATATGTGAGAAGTCTAAATAAATAAATAAAAATTCCTTGAGTGCTGAGACAGTTTATGGGCATTTAGCTATTAACTACAATAAGAACAGAATCAGACCCTCAGAACTCACTATGTTCTTCTCAGTCTTATTTTTCTTCCTCTGAGAAATGCAACCTAACACCCAGTGCAAAGATATTGGGACAATATTTCACAAGCCACGTTCAGGCTACTTTATATTTTATAACACAAAGGAAAAAAAAAAAAAACAAAACCACAAAACCCTTAAAAATAAAAAAAAAAAAGAAACAAATCTCCAAGATAATAAGAAAACAAACCCAAAAATCCTGTGGTCTGCAAAAAGAGACTATTTAATGAGTCTCTATTTGAGTGTACGCGCATGCATGTGTGCATATACTTATGATTGTGTGGATAATTATCATTAAAAGTAGCTATGTTGGGTCTTTTTAATGCAGCCCTTTTCTTAACATCTCAGGCTTTGATCCCGCACTGAAATGCGTGCAGGCAAATTCCTACACAACAGTTTGGTACCTAAATGTATCTTGAACCAGGCTGGCAGTCTGGGGCTGTCACGGTGCTGACATCGGGACCAGGATGTGAATCTCCCGTCAAGCAAAGAAGGAAAACAAAAATTCAGGGGAGAGGGTGAAGTCAAAAAAAAATGTTGAGTGAAGGATTCAGGGTCAGCACCATCTCCTGCGGCTGCTGCCCACGATCTCACGAGCATCTCAGCTGGAAAGTCTTTTCAGTGGAGTAAAGAACACCCCTGCTAGTTTTAGATCACTTTCTTTTCTAATCACACTGACAAAATCAACGTCGAACGATGGAATTTATCTTCTATAAAATTATAGATACATCACTGATTGTTGGCTGCAGAGGATATGTCAATTCTTTCAGCAATTCAGTGTATAAATACACAACAGACAAAATTACTCTGGCAATTTGAGGTATTTTACTAAAATGGAAACAAAGCTACTGCAACAGACCATTAACATAGGGCTCATGTTGCTTATTTTTAAAAATAAATGGCTTAAATAAATGTCTTTGCTCCTAAACAAATTTATTTTGCTTAGGAGAGAGTGTCACCCTTTAAAAGTGTGGAGCTAGTAACTGTCTTTACTTAAATGCAAGTTATGTATATCAGTGCAGAACATATTCAGCTTTAAAATTCTCAGTGATCTTCCTTACATTCTGTATGTAATAAAAATTATCTTGCCCTGTAATAGCATAGTTATTTAAAAAATGAAAGAAAAAATAAAAAGGAAAGAAAAATGAGGAAAGAAAAAAGCCTTACTTAAAGATTTTCTGTGTTCAGGCTTTGGCTCTTTGGATTCAGTGTCTAAGTTATGCAGTAATTCGATGCTGGAGGATCTTCTGAGTTTGAACTCCAAATTTCTCGATGTAATTCTCTGTTCTTTTGGCTGGGAAAAGAATATATATATATGTATATACATATGTGTATGCTTTTAATAAAATTATTATTTGTAAGAATGAAGCAAGAGATTCCAGAATGCCAGTACAGAAGCTAACAGACACACACAGAGCAAGTGTGCAGGGAGTAAATAATTTAAGGAAAGTGTAATGCAAAATTTGTCATATGGCAAAGCATTTATGGCCCTGACAGACTGATCTTAATTTCTGAGATAAATTCCCATTTAAGTGAGGAAAACAAAAGGCCTGCTTCTTTAGGCTTTAGGGACCAAAATTATTTCCACATTGCAGGCTACTTTCAAATGCTGGCAAAGAGGAAGGGTGTTTAAATTGTCTTTCTGGTTTAGATAGTTACAGTAAATATTCTTGCAAACACAATTACTTCAAACATCATTGCAAATTTGGGGTTGAATTCTGCTGGTTTAAGCTTAAGAAGTAGTCGGGGGGCTTTTCTCTTATTCTAATTCACTGGCAGACAAAGTGAAAATGAGGAGGGAAAAGAAGCAAAAAAAAAGGAACAAAAAAAAGGAGATGCTGTTTTGGCTGAAGCCACATCTCTTCCTGTGGCATTTGGTCAGGTGAGATTCAGCCATCGCAACAGCCTGGAAAGCTGCCAGGCTTTTCACACTCATTCAGAGTTTCAGAACTGCAATAGCTGACAGGGATGGAGTGGCCAGGAGTGGTGTGTGGTGACGTCCTGTCCTGCGCACTCGGACCTTGGCCAGGACCAGCCAACCACGGGCCGGTTGTGCCTCACCAGCTGCTTTTGCTGTGGCTCTCTGCATGCTCAGGGCTGCTGATGCCACAATACCACTTTAGCTACACTAAAAGTACATATATATAATCAGGCCTATTAGATATTTAGTTGAATAATATGCCAAAAAATATTTTTTTTCTGAGTCTCCATGGAAAACTCCACCCCAAAATCTTTAGTTGGATATCAATATCCTCACACACCCAATGAAATGCACAATATGAAGACATACATCATCAGATCAAACTTTCCTTGGCTGATTATAGCCTCAGGGTAATAAAATGTTTGTAGCTCTTTAAGGAAACAGTAGCTGTGTTCAAATTAACCCTTTCAAAGAGGCTGCAAATTCCACTGCACTGAAACCTCTGAAAAATGCAAGAAATGGGGATATTTTTCTCTCACCAGATTCTGCAGTGAACAAGGAAAGTCAGTGCCCTCAAAAAAAAAAAGAAAATATTCTTGGATCAGGCAGGGATAGGAGGAAGACATTTGGAATTTGTACTGAGAGTGGCAAAAAAGAAAGAAAAAGCTACAGCTGAAGCTGGTTTTGTAATTAAAAACTGTTTTAATAAAACGCAACCCTGCTTACTTCTAGTAGAAAACCCCCAGCCTTCCTGGGAGAATACCAGCAATCAGTTACAAAGGAATATTATTTGCTAGTGTTATTCTTGTGAATAAGTAATACAAAAATTCATAAAAGGCTCAAATGTATTAATAGTTCTATTGAAGATTATATACTGTAGGCTGCATAAACAGAAAATGCAAAAATTCATTAGTTATTAAGTGCTTGTGTGCTTTTACAACCCTCAGCAAGCCAGCGTCCTTGTTATTTCAGAGAAATAAATGTAGCGTTCCGTTTCGAGGCAAGAATCAAATGACATTTTTGTGCAGCAACCTTGTTTATCTGACATTTTTTAGTAGATTTGCATACATATTTTTATATCCTTCAGAGAAAGGAATGTCTAGCTAGCCGCTGACTGCCTAAAACCTGTAGAGATGCCTGAGCAAATGAAGTTGGAATTGCTACATCTTAATTAATAAAGGTAACAGCCAAAACAAATACATACCAATCTGTCAATTGCATTTTTGATAGCGTGGAACCAATCCAATATGAGAAAGTCGATATCCGACTGGAGGAGGAACTCATTTCCTGACACTGTTGTGATCTGGGGAGGACATGGGCACACACAGGTGAGTAAAGCACGCACCAGGCAGATGATTTTCCTCTGCTTTCCCTCCCATGCCCCCCAAATGCTTTTCCTTTTGGCCGAGAATTATCTGCTGGAGTGCCGAGTTACTGAGGAGTTCTGAACCTCTGTCTGAAAACAGTTTTGAATATGTCACAACAAATGAGATATTGTCTCAGCAGTGCAACCACCGAACACAAATAGTGCAGAAATAATGGGAATGTGACAAAAGTTAAGAAAAGCCAGGAAACTCTGTGTAACAAGACACAGTTCAAGTGAAATCAAAGCACCCTGAAAAGAAGTGAATGCAATAGGAGAATTATTTCCTGTCATTTGCAGTTTGTATTTCTATTTTGGTAGTATTGTTTTTGTGTCTGGTACCTCCATTCTCGAATTTGCACATTTATTATTTATCTATGATTCCACTGCCCACTTCCAAACATTTTGGTAAAATTAATAATGTCACTCTTTCACATTAAAAAAAAGAAATTACCATCAAAGATGGCTGCAGCAGAGTAATTAGGAGCCCATTTATCATGAAAAAAAAATCCCCAGTTTGTCTGAATAGAAGTCGATTTACATTTTTGACCCACTCACTGGGAATATTTATCAAAAGAATGTTCAATCCCCTGATAATGTTGTTTCACTGCCTAACCTAATATTTGGTGGAAAGATGTATGTATATGCTGTTGGTCTGAACTTCTGTAAACCACTGGGATAATAATGATACATAATTTTTTATTTTACATATATCTCTCTATATATACATATATTTCACCAGAGGAAATCTCTAGGTATTTCACACAGCAGGTTGAAGCAACCATTTCACAGATGGGAAACCTGAGGCCCAGAGCTGTGCAGTGCTTTGTCCCAGGATTATTCCATAGATCCTGGTGCACAAGGCCATGGAGCATCACCTGGGCACAACAGCCTTCTGTGTTTGCAGACAAGGGAACCAAGGGCTACATCACCAGCACATTTTGGAAGGGGAAGGAGCTCGTTCTGCCCATGCTCCAAAACAGCTCAGCTCCTACCATCTCTGGAACCTAAGCTTTTTTTGGTTTTTTGGGGTTTTTTTTCTGTTGTTAAAAGCTGCTTTTGCAAAATTCAGTGGCATCCACACGTGGAAATGAAACACTTGGGTATCAGTGTATTGGGGATGCAGGTTTAGTCTACATCTTGGGATGTTCAGTGGAACATGGGATTATTCAGCACCAAAACCTTTTCAGGTATTTTTAGGGGAATGGCTGAGCACAGTGGACAATAGAGATTTCCTTCTGACCAAACTTTGAGAAAAAGCAAAGCAAAGCAGTTACGACCAGGCACAGCTTGTTTATGTAACTACATGGACATGAAGTGCTACTGTGTCGTTGCATCTATCCCATGTCAAGAGTTTTTACTGAAGCAGAAAAGAAACAGCAGATCCTCACCAGCCTGGGTACTCCCAGCATCTTCCTTAAAATTGAAATACTACCAGGGGAAAAAAAACCCAAACCAAAAAAACAACAGCTTAATGTTGCATTAATTGTCCTATAACCCTCCCTTTATTGAGGAAATGCCTGTGAGGAAGGTTTCCAAAGTCATCAGCGTTAAGGAAAATCCCGTCAGTGCAGCTCCAGCGGAGACATCCTGTGAGAGTGCTGCGGAGAATGTGGGAATGGTCCCCTGGTGTGGGCTCGGGGCTGCCCGGCTGCAGATGTTCATCCCATCCCCTCCGCACCCATCACGAGCCAACTCCAGCCACTCCACTGCTCCCCGAGCATGAGGGAGAGTTATTTACTGGGGAAATCTCAATTTCCTCATTAGTCCACGGCCGTAATGTTAATCACCACTACACATTCACCCTTCCCTTCACCAAAAGGAAATAAAAAGCCCAAATTCAGCTTAAGGTGAGCAGTAGAAAGAGCTGACCTCCAGTTCTGTGCCCAGCTCACACGGCAGGGCTTGGGTTCAAAATTCATGATATGATATCACAATTTATTAATGTATACATGCAGATATGAATTAGACTAAACACAGGCAACAATTCAATCTAATGCCTCTCTCCCAGTATAAACAAATCATTATTAAAATTATAAAATGGAATAACATTTTCAAAGTAAGAGCAACATATGTAATTAGATTTACTGTATTTTGAAGGCTTAAAAAGGACACAACATAGTTCAGCCTTCCGTTCAGTAAATTCAGGCTTTATTAAAATACAAGTATTCAGCACTGCATAAATATTTGCACTGTATGATATGCAAAAGAGATACTCCATTGCTAACAAGACCAAAGCAAAATACATGTTGAAAGTTTCTTTGTCTTGAATGTGTTATTTTGATAATCATATATTATCAGTGTTTTATGAGCAAATCTGTAAAAACAGATCATAGAATGGAGGGAAGAGAATTCATTTAAAATATACTTTCTGTAAGATATAGTTCAAGCCCTTTTCTTTCTTTCCTCAGACTAATCTTCAGAGTAACAAGACAGTTTCAAGAAGACTGCTACTGCTCTCTACAGTTTAAATGCATCCACTCCTTAATTACAGTCAGTAATTGACTTTGTTCTGCTCCATTCCAGTTATTCACAGGCAAGCAGTTCCAAAGGCTTTGGCTGGTAAATCCCATTTAATGTGCAGGTTTTCTATCCCACTTTTATATATTACCTCCTTAGGATTTCTGATAAATGGCTCTTGGAAAGGATTGCTAAACCATATTTGCACTTTGAACAATCAAATTTTCAACACCCTTGGGAAAAGACATCAGTAAAGAATGCTGGTTTTGACTAAACCTTGTGATTGAACAATTTGTGATCACAGCCCTAAATGATGTATAACTAACAACAAGCAGAAATTGTTCAATATTAAAGCCTGTTAACACACCGTCCCTGTGTCAGGCACTGCTAAAATAAACAGAGGGGCTGGGGAAACAAATGAAAGACAAATCTGGGGGAAAAAAAAGAAAATGAAGTGTTCTATCCAGAGCTGCCAGACTCCGTTGTGCCAGGTACTTCACTTATTTAAATACCTCCCGAAATCCCTCTCTCTGTGCCATCATTTTTGCAAAGGCTACAGTCTGGAATTAGCACTACCTTACCAGGCAGAATGATGCTGCTGCTGTCAGCAATAAGCACCCACGAGGACTGACAACCGGCATTAACCCTCTGGTTTGCCATGCCCTTCTGGTTGGGGATAGGAGAGCCAGGGCACCTGGATTCCCTCTTTCTTGCTACAGCACCATGGAAAAAATTATGTCAAAGGCTGAATCCACTCACATGGCAGCTTTGCAGAGAGCTGTAGCTCAGTCCTGCTGTTAAGCATTGATCCTCAGAAAATATCAGCTCGCCACAGGTAAATGTGTGCTAAATTCAATGCACTGCTGGGCTGCCAACACAGTGTGGGAAGTGGGGAGGGAGGCAGGTGTGAAGCACTTCCTGATATTCTATTTGTGGCTTATTAAGGGTTTCTCTTGTCACCTTATAAAGCTGCAAATGGAGGGTTGAGCTTCTTTTGCATGACACCGTAATGATGCACCAAGGTGGTGTTCAACAGGATCCTATATCATTAAACAGAAATGTACCCTTTTAGCTATATAAGATGCAGGACAGTGTGTCTAATTAATGCCATTACCATTTTATAATATATAAATATTCCTTGGAGGCTAGTCAGGATCAAGAGATTTTAAAAATTCTACGAATTATGTTATTTTTCATGTGCTAGGTTGTGCTCTGGGATATACTGCTGTGCCAGGACTTCCAAACCCTTGCAGATCACCCCTCAGAACTCAGTGTCTCAGACATTTTCCTTCCACGGTTTGTCCATGCCAACTGAAAGCAGGAGGTAAAAGAGCCATGGAATAAGATAAGGGTCTTCTGTCTGTAGTTTTCCTGCAAAGTTTGGTCCAGGAACCACTGCACTGCTGTGAAAAACATCTCCTTCCTGGTATCCCTCTAGTTTGTTACCAAGATACACTTCTACAGATGTTCTTGCATTTATTTTAGCTGTATAACAGGGATGGAGGCAATTTCAGCAATCCTACTGATAGACACTCTGTGGAGATATGGGAAAGGGCGATAAATGCACACAGCAAAACAAAAATCCAAACCCGTCTTATTGATTCACCCACTTCAAAGTGTACTTATGCATCTCTGGTGGCCAGAACTATTATTTGTAGTGATTAACTATTTTCAGACAATGCCAGGACAAACCTTAGTATAGGAAGTGAAGAATTCTGTGGGGAAGGAGAAATGCAGCAAAAAACTTTGGTGTGTACCGTGCAACAAGCAAAAAGGAGCAAAGTGAGCAGCCTGAGAAGTGTATGGCTCATGTATCGCTCATATATGGACACCAAAAAACCATGTCACAGTTCTTAATTCAGCCAATACTGAAACAAGCCATTGTTCAACTCCCCCTGAAACTAGGACATCCAGAAAAATTGCTGGAGTATCGAGGTGAAGCTTCATATAACCAGCTCCAAAGGTTCAGGGATGGATTATTGGATGCTTTTGGACCGTGGAAACTTCAGCAGTTGCTAATCCAGTGCAAGATTCAGTGCAGAAAACCGAAATTTTTATGCCACCTGGGATTCACACAGCTTGTGGTGAACACTAAGTGATTTAAACTTGGATTGACAGATACCTCTGCGTGCAGAAATTCAATAAAATGTGTTCCTCTTGTTGCAGTGTGCATTGGGATTGCTGCCCTTGATATGTGTAGGAAAAAAAGGAAATGTGAATCGCTGGAGCATTTCTAGCTCCAAAGTTAACACTCTTCCCTCTTCCCACTGCTCTCTTCATCTCACCTTGCTCTCTCACAAAGTGGTGGGGTTTTTTCTGATCATGTTAGTCAACCTGATTCCCCATAATGAAGAGAAATCTGGATTTTTCTCTCTATTTTCCTAAGAGATTTTTAAGGATGGGATCTATCCATGCAACACAGGACACCCCATTTGCCATCCGCATGGCAGCCACCAGGGCTGGGCCAGGGAAGTTGTGGAAAGAGTCAAGAAGAAATGAAAAAAAATTAAAAGAAAAAAAAAAGAAATAATATTAGGAATTTTCTGTCGCTAAATATTCATTTAAAAAATCATTAGAATATAATATAACTTGAGAATAAATGCATAAACCATAGATACTCCTGTGTCCACACCCCCAGCAGAAGTAGAATTAATTAAAGTTGGGAGACACTATGCTCCTTAGTGGTTTAATTAGCTGGATTTGAATTAAACTGGGACAGAGCTATGCAAGTTTTTAAAAACATGTCAAAAGTCTAACCGCATTTCTGGAAGTTGATCCTAAATTCTTTCTCACAGATAATTCAGTCTCTTGGCCATGTTTATGCTGAATGAGTGAGCAGCCGAGAGGATAAATATCTCTCTGTGCTGTACCATAGTGAGCTGAGTCTAATATTAAAAAATGGAAACAAAAGAAAACAAAAGGCTCAGTATTGAGCTGCGTTATATTCGTGCAGCATCACGTATCCATTCCATGATCCAGCCTATCAAACAGAGGTAGTCATGGTTATGCTGATAGTTAAATTACTTAAAGGACTCTAAGATGTTTATGACTACCAAAGAAATTTCATTATCAAGCAGATTGTCTGCCTCATATTACAGTCTGGTTTCACCCATCTCGCAGTCCTTTGGATGTCGAGCAAAGTTAACATTGAAGTGATGGGGAAATATCAGCTTGAGAGAAAAGGTCTTCAACCAATCTTTCAAAAAAAATGATATTTGTTAAAAAATTTGGTGAGAAAGTATCTGCCTTGTGTTCCCAATGTTGCTAGATGTTAAGTAAATATATGCTGATTGCAAAAAACTTGCTTTGGCAACTCTCTTATTAAAATGCATTTGTAACCCCCATCTGTCATGAAAGTTTTGAAAAGTTTGTTTACTTTGGAGAGCCGCCTTATCCAGGGTTACCCCGGCATACAATGATAGCAGTCTTCAGAAGTTGTGTGAGGAACAAGCCACTAGGGATCCATTTTTGTTTTAATTGGCATACACAAACACTTTTCTGGTCTGTCAAAAAGATCAAGCTAATATGCATGGCGGGTGTTATATTCTCAGCTTTTGGGAGCAGTAAAGCTCCCTTTATTTAAGCAATTTAAATGATAGACTGCAAAAACTTTGCAAGTCAGAAAAATGTTTTATACTTTCTTTGGGAATATTTGTTTTAGGCAACAGAAAATGTTCTACATATCTAAAGATGTTGAACCTTATGTTTTAATTACCCTGGTTTTTTCTGACTCTGTAAAAATTACTGTGAAAACCAAGGATTGCAAAGAGGCAACAAACAGATCCTGTGTTTTCACAACTTCTGCAATATTAGAATTTGTAAGACTGAATACTGCCAGATGTTTGTAGGATATGTCCTCAGTTGTGTTGTCTTGTGGTGTGACTGATTTGCACATCCACTCTGTGGGAACCTTTGAGGGGTCATCATATCAATGCAACCTCCTCATATGCAATGAGTTGCTTCTTAGTGAAAATAAACTGTTGCTGGCATTATACAAATCAATGGCTCCAAAATGGATTGAACTGTCTCAGAATTGGGGGTCAAACTTATAAGAAATAATAAATTTTTAAATAAAACTATATTGTACCAACGGAGTCAAAATAATTTTTTTTCTGGTAAATTTCTGGGACTGAATCCTTCAACACAATTTAGTAATAAAATAATGAACTCTGGGACTGTTAAGAAGAAGGAAAAACCTTTGAGCCTCAAGTTTCCCTTCTGCTGTGCCATAAACTCATATTATATACCAGTTTCTCTTGAAAAATTGCATTAATACTAACTAGATGAGAATCTTCTCTCTGCACTATAAAACAAAATTTTCCTTTACTTCCTGCCTGTGATGAATCTCAGATGCAGAAGAACTGATTTTTTATCACTTGTAAGGAAAATATTGAACCAAGAGGAGGTTACAATTGAAGCTGATTAAGCCCTGAGAGACCAAAACTCCTTCTTGGATTGGAAGTGGAGCTCGGGCTGGGGGTCCAAGAGCTTCTCTGGAGGGAAAGAAAGGTCCAGGGGTACTGGGATGCTGTCACTGATTTCAAGGAACAACTTGTCATTCTCCTTTTTCCACCCACCAGTCCGGATCTGGTTTTTTTACTGCCTTGGAGGAGTGTGAGAAGAAAGAACATGCTGTTTGAGCAAAGGGGAAGGTAAGAAAGAGCAAATACTCTCTGCTAAACATCCAGGGAACGTCCTAGGGAGTATTTCCTGATGATCTGCTACACTGGTATTATGCCCTGTGAGAGACTGTTGGAACACTGGGATCAACCTCTGAAAAACAGGGGTTTCCTTCAGAGGATAAAGAGCAAAAGGGAAAATGTGAGACAGGAAGCAGATGACCCTTCTGGATACCAGCCACTTGTGTGCAGCCTGCCGTGTCCCCCCTGCCTGTGCTGCCCTCTGCTCCAGCCCCACGGACGCGCTGCCCTGGCTGCGGAGCAGGAGGCATGGAATTCTGGCAGCCTTTAAGCCAAAGCTGGGAGAGATGAGGGTCACCAGACTGGGGAAGCAAGAAAGAAGTACCCCCAAAACTGGTAAAAACAGGAGATAATAATTAAGACACAATTCAGTCATGTCTGTGCATAGTGGGAAGTCGGGGAATAGACAATTGCACATTTTGTCCACAGATGAAGACTGAAGGCAGTGCATGAATACCTACTGCAAGCTACTTTTCTCCTTGGGGTAATATTTTACTGTTATTGCCTTTGCAATCTGAAGCCATATATTACACAGCCACACACAGAGATATTGGCAATGGTTTCTCAGAGAAGTCCTGTCTTTCTTCGCTTTACCAGCTGGACAATACCTAGTGATGAATGGTCCTCCTGTCCAATTTTATATGCATGTTATAACACTTTATGATGTATGTGAGTGAGACGCAACGTGATAAGTTCTGGTAACAAACAAAAATATCAAAGGGAGAATGAATGCTCTGCTTTCAGTGCAGGCAAAGATATATATTTAAAATATATGTGTGCTTGGTGTAAAGATTTCATTTTTGTTGACTCTTATTTTAGCCAAAAATTTATTCATCAGTAGCAGAGCATTTCACAGCTACATTATTTGCAGGAAGAAGCCAGTACTGGCTCTTAGGTATTTCATTTACTGGTACATATCTCCTATTAATAAATGCTGAGACCGCACAATAAGGAAAAAGAGATGTTGCTGTGTCTTTATACTTATAGTAATGTACTTGGCTATAATTATAAGTGTTTATAAAACTTTCAAGGATTGTTCCTTGTCTACTTACACTAATGAGAACACCTGTTAAGTTTAGAGCTGCACAGGCTTATTTGCATTGAATTCAGGTTTTTTTGCATACTGTACATCACTTTTTGAAACAATTAGATGTTTACAGAGAAATATAGCTAAAAGAAGAACAGCAGCTTGAATGCCCTCCAGCCCAAGTCAATGCTAATCCTGGTTTGTGTGAAAAGCAGAAACCTGCTGAATTATAATACCGACACAAATTCAATGAGCAGTGAACAAAAGTGTACCTGCAAATCCTCTGATAGCAGATGTTTCTTGTGGGGATTGCTACCTGCTGTTGAAGAAAGCATCTCTTAGAGATGAAACAGCACTACTGAATGGGATTTTCATTGTTTATTTACCATTTTCTTTTCATTCCGATAGTTTCTTTTCCCTGGTTTTTTTTTTTCCTGGTGACTCAGAACCTCTCTGTGTACTGAGCATGTAGAACATGCGGTCATTTTCCAAAATAGCTGCATATGTAACTTTACTAACTTGCCAAAAGCGAATACAGCAACACAAGATTCCTCCTCCTGCTCAAGATCCAAAACACCATCTCTACAGTAGAGGGTTTTGTGGCCTGGGGCAAGGAGGCAGGAGGTCCCTTTCTATAAAAGCAGGTCTGCTGAAGGGTAAGTGCAATATCCTGCTGTGACATGGCCATGCCAGCTATTGTTTAATAACAATGTACAACATCAAAGTTGGCCCGTGATCTGTGCATACACTCTGCCAGCTGTGTCAAGTTCCTGAGTGGTGCAGGCAGGAAAATATACTGGTTATTATCTCCCCTTGCATGCAGGGAGCAAACAATGCAGAACATCTTGGGTTTGTCACTTTCTATCTTTATTTGTACGTAAATATTAAGAAAAGCTAAGCAGGATGAAAAATGTTTTGAGTAAGGCTATTGCATCCATTCAAAAAAACAAACAATTCCAGCTACAACAACTGAAAAGATTTCTATTTTAAAAAGTTGTTTAGTGCTTTAATACAAATGATGCTGATGAGATTTAGGACAAAGATGGATGAATTTTGTAACCTAACCAAATTCTAGTTTCTGAGGAGTCACAACCTAGTTAGAAAGCTTTTATGGGTAATACAGGTCTTTACTGAGTACAGAAGAACATGGATATTTCAAAACACAAAATCCTAGAATGATCTGGGTTTGAGAGGAGCTTAAAATCATCCCATTCCAACAGCCCTGCTATGAACAGGGACACCTACCACTACATCAGGCTGCTCAGAGCTACATCCAATTTGGCCTTGAACTCTTCCAGGGTTGGGGTATCAATGCAGTTCTCAAAAGGCCAGTAGACTATGAACCTTTCTTACACAGTTTTGGTATTTATTTCATCTGGGAATGTCATTATATCAAATAATAAGCAGCATAAAATAAAGACAGTATGGAGACAGTTTAATTCAAAGAATAATATAATCTAACTTTTGAAATTAGGGATTCTTGTCTTCTGAAAAAAAAAAAAGGTATATTTTTACATCTCCAAATTTTTGTGATAGTCTCAGAGCAGTTATCAAGCCTTGGAGGATCCTTGGATTTTTATTTAGACATTCTGAACTGCACTGACAGCACTGGAACTGCACTGGCCTTTAAATTTATCAGCTGCTCTACGTGGTACTGTAGTAATGACAGCAGGTTACTCAAAATGTTATTTAAAAATATCACATAACCAAAACTTTAAATATCTCTTCAGTGTCTGAGGGAGCTTTTCTAGGAAGCGGGAATACAGCTCAGAACTCAGGGAATTTCTTACATTAACTGATTTTGGTCAGCCAGAGGTCATTGGGTGAAAAACCAGAAACATTTGACTATGTAGTTCACAAGCAAGAGAACCTACTTGGATCAATACTATAGTTTTAAGAAATACAGTGAAACTAGGAAAAAAATACAAGAAACACATACCTCCTCTCTAGGTCTTAGAGTTTCTGGTGTACTCTGGGATATACCAAAAAACCGAACATTAAAAGCAAATAAATTATTTTTAAAATACCTACAGTTTTTGGAAGTATAAGAATTTTTTTTTTTAGTCATGTAGGCTTTTCTCGTATTAGAACAGGATTTACACTTTGACATCTGTCAGTCAAGCTTCTGGCTATCACACTGGACAATCTGGAGGGGCACATCACAATGTGATGTGGCATGCAGAAAATCTGAAAAACTCAATTTTTCCAAAATAAAAATCACATCTTCTAGTTTTAAATAGAGAGAATGATTGCAAAATATTTGGCCATCAAGACTGTAAAGATTGAGGTTGGGTAATCAATAACGTTTGTGGCTGAATTACCCACTGATAACAAGTAATTTCCTGCTATTCGTGAGGGGAATTGGGAAGTGGATTTGGGGAATTTGGCAGACTCTCTCTCTCTTTTCTAAATATGCTGTGTCTGAAAGCCTGATATTCTTTTCTATTGCAAGCTTTGGGATGATGCAGTATAAGTGAATGCAGGTTTGGGGTGACAGCTCGTTCAGGAACTTTGGGATCTAAATATAAGGGAAGCTAAAAATACACAAAATTATCAAGGCCAGGAATGGCTGGGTATTTGGGGTTCAGCTCCTCTGTGCCATAATCATAAGGCCATATTTATCTGAATCCCTTCAACACCATTATTTTTGCTGCATGTCTTGTCATTACTAAATGTACAGTACACATGGCAAGGAAATGGAGTGGTTCAAAACATTATGGCCCCCTTGTCCAAAGGTGTCACCTTTGCATATTTATTCGAGCACTGTGGATGATGTGCCAAGAGACTCGTGGTTATCCAGCAACCCAAACTGCAGACCCAAGAGGGCCATAACCAGGGCATCTCCCCACAGGCCCCTGACCCACACATTCCTTGCCCTCCTCACCACGTTGTCAGAAATTCTGGGTGCTTTATCACTCCCCCCAAACTCCGCAGTACATGACAAGTCAAAAGCAACATCCAACCTGTAACGTGGACATTAAACTGTGAGGCAAAAGAGAAAGTCTTAAGGGAGCTGGAATTTCAGACCTGAGCTTCTACAAGTGTTATGTTACGCTGTCCTACAATCCATGACCTAACCCTTGCACTGTTCTGCCGCCATTAAGATAATTAAGAATGCTAGCGGATTCTTGGTTCTGACAAAGGAAACCCATGAGTTACTTCCCAGAGATTTGGGGTACTAACTCATTAAACCAGAGCTGGAAGAGCTGACTCTATTACTCATGTCTATGAGCAGAGACATGTAAGTGAGTTTGAACTATAAACAGAACCAATTACATTAACATTTTCCAACGCTTTCAAGAATCAGACTAGAAGCTTTTATTTGTTTCTCAAAAACCGTGATCCGCTATGCTAATAAGTCTAAAAATTGATTAAAAGAAAAACATTCAAAGCAGAACCTGGCAGTAGAGCTTCTTATGTGCTTCCCTTTCATCTGCTGGAACACGGTAGCCCTGATTCAGCAAGGTACTTCATTAAGCAATAGGCAACGTGCAGAATTTGAGTGCTTGAGCTGTTTCCAGTCACAAGAGTGAAATGAGCAAATCAGCCCGAGCGAAAAATAGCAGAAAAGTTATATTTATTCACAGAGTGAATATTTCAGGGAACAAAAGATATGTTAGTGACAGTCAGTAAGAGCTGCATGTAAATTAACAGCAGAACCAAAAGCAACAAAGTTAGCTGTCATTTGTAAGCCTAACAGCAAAAGAAAGCTGCACCTTCCAGCCCAACTGAGAGAAGAGAATACCTCATCAGGGAATTAGAGGGGGGGAAAATAAAAAAAATAATTACAAAAAAAACCCACCACCTATTGGTTCCTTCATTATTAGGAGCAAACCCACACTAATAACCTTATATACCTACTTGGAGAACAAAGTACCAGGAAAGAAATATAATTTTTTTTTTTTAACTTTGGCTATATTAGTAAAAAAACAGCCAGATTACCTTGAAAATAATGAGAGAAAAATAATAACTTGGTAAGAAATTGTACCTAGCTTTCAGCTAAACTCTCATTGCCAACAATCCCCACAACTCACTCTTTTCTTTCTGAGAACAGATGAACTGATTCTCTATCACAGCCAAGCTCATAATGTCTGAGATTAACTAGAAGTCACTCACTTAGAGAATGACCTTACAAAGAATTAAGCCATAAATTAGATACTGCCAGAACTTGAGAAATAAAAGAAGAAAAAAATTGCTGAGAGTTTTTAGGTGTTGAGAAATTCAATTATACCATTTCATCTCCTATTGAAATGCAAATCCACAGTCTGAAAGCACAGAAACACACCATGGCTAAACAAAGTAGTGAGAAATACTAAAATAGGTGAATATTTATCAAACTCCTCACTTAGTAAAGAATGAGCCCTGATATCCTTGTTATTTGGAAAGCTGCTTTTATCGACGGAGGAAACAGGATCTCAGTTTCACGGTTAATTCCGAACGATAACTCATTCCCGGTTCTCGCTGCTTTTGCTCATTGACAGGTCATTCACCTCACTACTGTCATGCGTTACAAAAATTAGCAACCAAGCAAATGAATCTAGATCAGATCCTATGTTTGAACTTGCTCATTTGCCTCCATGCTCTATTTCCTACTAGAAACCCGTTTGCTGCATCACAGGACCAACTTCACAGCCGACACGGAGCAAGAGAGCCGGAGAACCTTGTGAATTTTCCCAATGTATCAGACTTACAGAAACACCTGTGCTAAATAACTTTGTGCTGAGCTACTGTGAAAAGCTGCAGTGTTAAACAGCAATCACAGTTTCTGATTTTTCACTGAGCTGGTTACTCTTCTGCTAGAGTCCTCTGAGCTGTCATGCGGGGCGTGAATGGTCCCCATTTTAATCTGATTGCCTTTCTCGTTATCAAGATTGCTAAAGTCATAAATTTCTTTATTTATCTTGAAGTATCATTATATCAATACAATGGGAGTTGAGCAGCAGATGACAAAGTTGAAAAAAATCTGTTTATAAATGCATTTCATTTCTGAATTGAAGCCGTTCATTCACTGCCTACTATAAGATAAGAGGGGTTGAGGAAAAGATGAGACATTTGATTTGATACAGAAATTTGAGAAATGTTATTTCCCTTTAAAAATATCCCAAATACAGTGCATAAAGAGAAGAGTACTTTAAAAATTAAATAAACTTAAAAAGTTGCTGCTGATCCATCCCTTACTAAGGACTGTGGCATTTGTGTAAGGAACAGTTCTGATTTCCATTTTACAAGGAAACAATGCCCTTAAATCTACACAAGCACTTTAAAAAGATGCATTTGCATGGATACAGAGCTCATTATAGGCTTTAAGCATGTTAATGATTAGATGGAAAACTTGTTCAAACAAATTATTGACTCTGGTAGTGAAGATCCTAGAGATAATAAAGCTCTGTATGCAGGTAGGGAAAGCTGCAATTAGGTTTATTCAAGGAATATCTCACCTGGTGCTTCCCAAAGTGGAAAAAATAACAATAGTCCCAGGTCTGGGAGCAAACATCAAATACCTGCACATCCCTTCACACCTCAGGGGGAGAAGGTAAAACCACTGTGCTGTCACTCATGACAAGATAAAAAGGATTCACTTGTCATATCTTTAACCCCTTCACATGTGTTTGCTGCCTACACAAACCACTCTGCAGTTCTTGAGTTGTAAGAAAAGTCCAGGAAAGTGGGAACTGAGCTGCTGCTAATGTTGATTTATCTTTAGTGACGTCTCCATCAGCATGAGTGGAGACTGCAGGTACATGTAGATGCTCCACTCAAGCTGGAGTGAGCCTAAACCAGCCAAACCATTGGAAACTGGGAGAGAAAAAAAAAGAAAGTTGCTAAAAATTTACCACTTCTTCTTTCAACCAAAATTTTAAGCAATTTTCGATTTTCCCCAGGCTCCAGGCAAGCGTGCACAGCTCATGGTATTTAAATGAAGCTCCCACAACATTTTGTGGCAACACGGTATTTTGTGGGAGCGAATGCAAAACACAGCAGCAGCACCACTGTAAACTTTGAGACGTTTCAGAGAATATCAAGCCCCAACTGCGCTGCCAATATAGTTTTAAGTGCAACGTGGCGAGTTAAATTATGCAAGCAACCGTTTCTCACACGAGTAGTTGCAATGGTTTCAGACAAGGACAATATCTGAGATCAAGGCTTGCAGAAGAGGGTGCTCAAAAAGTATAAAAAAGAGTATTTTCCAGTGCAAAGGAGGTTGCAACACCCAGATTCGTGTTTAGGTAGGTTTGCCTGCACTCTCGCGATTCTCATTTCCTACGTGAACTGTGTTTTAAATCTATAATTCATACAAAGTGAGAATTTCAGTGTTTTTCTTTCACTAAACAGCCTATTGTGAATGGCCCCAGGACAACTCCCCCAGCCAGGTAATTTAAACTGCAGAAAAGATAGGCAGAGACGTTATTTTCAACAAGGTCCCAAGGTGGCTTTCAATTCAGAAAAACAATTGACTGATGTTTCTCTGTTTGTTGCCAGGAAGCTCTATGTAGTATTTCTAGAGGTTTTTCTCTACTCTACCCAACATGTGGGCTCAGTGTCAAGCTGTGAGTTTGTAAATCTTTTTCAGCACTTACCAGAGCTCAACATGAATTATGGTATTGCCAAATCTGCTTTATGCAGCTTTTTTTACACGAGAAGAAAATGTACGATTTTATGGTCAAAAAGAAACATCTACATGCTTGCAGTGGGAAAATGCAGTCAGTTGGGATTGAATCCCAGGAAAAAATATTTCCCCCTAATCCTGCTTCTTTACCGCCTTCAAACTTTGGAAACTTCTGGGCTGTCGAGCTTTACTTGGTACACATGGTTTTTCTCTGTACCTTTATTAACTATAAGATAAGATTTTATTAACTAAGACTTTATTAACTAAGCTTTTATTAACTTAATGCCTATTGGAAAAATCCCTGCTCGTTTTGTGGATGATTCTCCCTAAAACATGTGTTATTTTTTAATAAAATACCTTCCTTTTTGTTAAGGAACAGTTAGCCCAGGAGGTAAATCAGCCCTTTTGTTGAGGGCTAATAAACTTTGTGCGTGTGCATGTGTGTGCGTGTCTGAGTGACTTAATACCATTATAATAATATTATATGGCAGGCAAAAATATAATGAAAATGATAATTTGCCAAAAAGATTTAAAAAACACTGAGGTGTTACCTATCAAAAGTTCTCCTTCTGTCTATGATACAGCACAGATTGCAATCGTGACAGTAAATCTGGTGCTATTGTTAATGCCATGGCACTTTGGTTTTTGGCTTGCTTCAGTCCAATCTGTGACATGCTTGTGAATATCTTTCTTCTGTTCTGTCTGTATGGCATATGGATTTCTGGGATACAACGTCAGACCTATCCACATAACAAGTGTTCAGAGCACCTTATCATTTTAAAAAGCCAATTACTCAAAAAGACAAATGTGAAATGTTTCACATTTAATGATGAGCAAATCTGCAAAACAAATGCAATTTTGCTTCATTTGAAAAAGTTTAGTTTAACTGTAAATATTGCAATGGAGTCCCTAGCAATACACACCATGGGTAGGGACAGGCTCATTTTATGCATATTGTACATCATCACTGTCACTTAAATCTGCAAGATTTTCCATGCTAAGTTGTTTTAAATAAATAGAAAGAAATGAGATACAAAAGAGTGAAATATATGCTTCTGAATAGACTGTAAAAATGTCACTGCTAGCACTGAGCATTGGACACTTAAAAAAAAAATATTTTGAAAGTCTCTCCCAAAAAAACGAAAACTGCATATGTCTACAGAGGTAAAGGTCAGTAATGAAACAATTAACAGCAAAAATACCAATCCATTTTTTAGAAATATTTGTCAATATATAAAGAATGTTTTGTACTGCACAGAAGTGCTCAATTAATCCTGGTTTAGTGGCCGTATGTCAGATTCCCAGACTGAAATGATGTCAGCTGAAGAACTTAAATACACACAGGTTCAAAAACAAGGTTGTGTATAGACTTCAGGACGGCAGAAATTGCCACTTTTGCTGCAGTACTAATACAGCTCGTGATTCAATTAAATTCTTTAAAATGTGCATAATATACATGCTGGACCACTGCATTCAAAACACAGTGCAGTAGATTATTTTTTGGGAAACATGCTGTAGGTGTATATTTATGCCTCCCTGTCTGAAAAATCTATAGGCACACAGAGACCTGCCACTGCTACAGATAATTTAATGCTTGTCAGTTATCCAAATTGTAGGTACTGAGCACCAGGGATAAAATTAAAATGGTTATTGTTAATATAGGAGCATATTGGGCTAAAAGGCAGGGAGAACAGTGATATTAGTGGGAGTATTTGACTCAGCAAGGCAAATAGATTTATGTACAATATTTAAAATACATAGGAAACATATAAACAGATTTTTAATATTGGAAATTTTTGTGAGTAATTTGATTTTTAAACCCCTTGCACTAAACTGAGAACATTAGTAACAAAATACTATAGAACATGGGAAACTGAATGCAGCTGGCACTGGTAATTTTAGAAGAAACTAATCTTGATATTTATAACATCATGTAGCAAGCGGAACAGTTTTACCAGGCTGGGAATGTTGAAATACAAAAACGTTCACCTTTCAGCTATTGTGCTTTAGCTCTACTGCACTAGGAAAAAAAAATCAGAAATCAGCTGTTGCAGTGCAAATATTAAGAAAGTTTATTATGATATATAGCCATGGAGATACCTTTTTTAAACTGCCTGTCCATGTATTGTATTGTTATATTAAATTTTTGTAATACAGCTCAGGGACTTTATATGTACAGCTGAAAAATCAGTTCATAAATTATATTTAGAAAGCCAGAAAATATGCTGAGCTACAACATTAGATAAGAACCTTGTTTTAAGTACATTCCTTTTAGTGGTTTTTTAGCTTTCGATTTAGGTTTTGATATTTTTACCTGTAGAATGCCAGATATAATGAACTAATAACTAAAACATAAAAAAAGGTATTTCTCCCTTAATCCTGGAAATAGCCGTAATAAAAAATTCCCCAAATATTTTTTGCTGTTGCTGCACATCAATGAGCATAAGTGTATATATAAACCTGTGAGAGAACGCAATTCAGCTCACAATTTCATTATGGTATTCAGTTTCTACAATTTTGAATTATGAGGGGAAAATAAACATTCATAAAACATAACAGACCAAACCATTCCATAAATTAAGCTGTATAATGTATTTAAATCCAAGTGATTTACATCAGAGGTTAATTTTTACCAGTGTCTTTAATGTTCAGGAGTAATGAAGACAGAGCTATAGATGGGTTTAAAATGTAGGACTTTACTAAGTGCAGAGATTTGAATTTGCAGGGAACTGTGCAGGCTTTTAGCCTGCTTTTATAGTATGTGTTTTTGTTTTTCTGCTTCTCCCTTGCACACCCACTCACCAACTTCAGCGTTGCGCTGCAGATTTGAATGAAGTGAAAAGCTCAATGGGTAATTGTCAAAATACTTTCATTTCTCCCACTTTCACACAAGAACCAAATAAAGCCAGGAGAGTCTCCCGCTTCCCACAAACACCCAGAAATCGGCAGCATTCCACCTGGAGCTACAGAAGAGCACAGCTGAACCTCCCAGATCACATCTCCCTTTTTTTCATCCCAGAAATACACCTTGAAAGCAAACGCATTTCTCTCGAGTTTCGGGAGCTGATATCAAAATTGCCCACCACCTAGCTCATGCAAAAATCTGTTTATACACGTTCTTTCTCTCCCTCTCGGTATTACAGAAAAGAAATGTCAGTAATAATCAAGCGAGGGTGCTGAATTAAAATCTGAAATCGCTAACAAACCGATCTGTACAAAAGTGTCAGTGTTAAGATTTCCAGACTGGGGGTTGTGCGGCAGAACGAGGAGCTCAGACAGAAGAAAACAGCTCTCCACTCCAGTACTTTCACCCCGTTAATCTCACATGTGCTTTGCCACGGATTTCTTGCTATTTTATTTTTAACCTCTGCTACCTTGTGGAAAGTGGGCTATTCTGAGGGTGCTCGCAAGCAAAGCTCTGATTTTACAGATGGATGCAAAGCACTGTTAAATGAGAGCTTTAAGACGGACTTTTTCAATTTACTTTGAGCTTAATCTGAAGTGGTTTAATCACAGCTTGTACACATCTTCTTAAAAATTGTTCTAAGGCGGGGGAGAAGTAATAATCATGTTGGAAATCGTCGTGACAGCTGCTGGCTCCCATGATCCCATTTACACTTTTAACATCACTAATGAAAACCTATCTGGGCAATACCTGTGTCAGAGAGGTGTCAGGTGGTCATTTGGCACAAGAGAATAGAAAGGAATCAGAGCAGCATTTTGAAAATGACTCACTTCTCTTTTCCTTTTTTTCCCTTGTGTGTAGAGGGGTTGGTGGGGTTTTTTTTTGGTTTTTCTTTTTTTTTCTTTTTTTTTTTTTTTGCACCTGTTATTCTAAAATTTCTTTCAGTTACATTTCAAAACACTACAGTTGGGATCTCCTTGCCAACCTGAGATGGCATAAGCCTGGGTAACAGAACAAAATGTGAGAAGGTCCTTCTGTCTTTAACGCCTGTTCACCAATGAATCAGCCTCCAATTAATCTGTTTCTTCAGTAGGAGTTTAATAAAAGTCAAGCACACACATGTTCAGTCTTGTTTAGTATTAAAGCTGTGTTAACATTATCTGCCTAGCCAGGTCAAAAATCTTATATAATTAAATGCCAGAAACCATTTCAGAATTTTAAGGGCTTTACAATTTTCTGTAAGTAATTGATTATGCAAGACAGGGTAGTTTAAATTTAAAACAGGATAGTGATGAGTGTGATGTCACTTTTCATTACATATTTCAGAAAAGTTTGTTTCATGGCCAAACTACACTTAAAACCATACTTATTAGATTTACTATTTTGCATTTTTGTGAACTAGAAAAAAAAATTTAAAAATTCAGCAACCCAGATTTCCTTTCCACATCATGAAGTAGAAACTGAGTAGCTTGAGCACATCCCAAATTTCCACACTGTTAGGCAGGCTATCCCTAAACTCACAGACTAGGTTTTGCCCTACTCAGCTGTGCCTCTAACTTGGCTTGGAAAAGCAAGTTATTATACCAGGATTATACTGCATTGCTTCTTGGTGAAGTGAACCTGTCAGGCCACAAAAAGAGTTGAAAAACCAGAGTCTTGAGTCAGAACATACCTATGGTCAACATAGGCAAAGAATTTCCTTGGAGATATGTGAGCAAAGTGCAATCTCCAAATAAATACAAGCTCTCTATATTGATTAAAGTTTTGCTTTTTACCATTTAAGCATGACTGACAAAGAGCAAAGACTGAGGGAGAAATAAAAGCAGGGGAAAAAAAGCTGCACCATATTAATGACAAACATGTTGCTAGGAAAGCGTGGAGCACGTCTCAAACTCTGTCCATAAAATCCACTCTTCATATCCCAGTTAACAGCACTGAAGACACTGCTTCCAAAGAAAGTTACAAGCAATTTAGTTCCTGCTGCCACCAAATGTTCAGCACAAAATGTGGTTTCAGGCACCGTGCAGCATCCTCAGTCCTCTTGCAGGCACTCTCTGTGCCTGAGAGAAGAGAGGTGGTCTAAGCTTTTCCCCTGCTCCATCTCCCCTTGAAAACCTCACTTTTTCCCCCTTCCCTTGCCACAGCTGAAAACCAGATGCACTTCAGAGCTCTCCATGCATCTCTCCATTGTCCCCAGGACCAAACAGGCAGTGGCATATTCCAATGACATCATGCAATGCATAACATAGATGACAATGTGCAGCCACATGGAGCCAAAGGAGGAATTAGAAAAGCCTTAAGAATAAAAGTTCAAAGAAGGTCCTAGCTCAAGATACCAATAACTCCAGATATGAGGACAAAGAAAAATATGAAAAGTTGAGTCTGTTTAAACAGACTGTCTTTAACATTAAGTTAAGCATCTTCATTAGTTTTAAAGCATAGTAAAAGTACAGGGGGGAAAAAGGGTTAAAAAAGGAATCTGAGGCACATGAGAGAAGGGGAAACAAAACAAAACAAAAAGCTATTAAAAATAGAGCTACAGAAAACTAGGGATGCTTATAGCAATGGAGGACAGCCAGCATTGGGTAAACAAAGACAATTTTGGAAGTGGCACAGTAAAAATAGGTCACTACTACATATAAGTAGAAATTAATATGATGGAAATGCTTTAACAAGCCAATATACTGTACTCTGTACAGTGCCACGATCATTAAGCTGGTGAATGGGTGCTAATGTGGTAGAAGGAAAGCAATGCATAAAAAAGTCAAATCAATACAGCAAGAAGAGACCAGCACAAGAGCAGAAATAAAGACAATCTAAACCAAGAGTGCTCTTACTGCAGTTGCTCTATAAAATAAAACTGATCAATATACAGGTAACAGAACAAGCAGTCTAGTCACAGTGGACTGAAGTGCAGGCAGGTGTCAGTTGAACAAAATGTGCACAAAACTCAGGTCATTCAATGTCGACGGGGTTGAAGTGGCCGAGCAATGAATGGGGTGGAACAACAGAGCACTGCACCAGTAAAGCAAACAATACCATAAAAACACGAGATGGATATAAAAATAAAGGGAAGCAGCCCTGCAAGCTCTTTTAGCCTGGCAAGCCTCTGCCCAGCAACTTTAAAATGTACAAGTTTCTGTTACTTTTTATTAAAAACATGATTAGACTAATAATTTTCAATTCCCATGACATGGACATCTGGTAGTCGTGACTAATGGAAAAAGGCAGATGTCAAAGAACTTTAATGATGACCTCAAATGACTCTTAATATTCTGTTATTTGGTTTGTACTAA
The DNA here is from genome assembly GCF_009650955.1 of Corvus moneduloides. Taxonomy (NCBI): domain Eukaryota; kingdom Metazoa; phylum Chordata; class Aves; order Passeriformes; family Corvidae; genus Corvus; species Corvus moneduloides. The sequence goes on along the minus strand of NC_045482.1, from coordinate 35,609,090 downwards.
GGGAAAATGAAGTACTGCAGTTTCGAGATGAGAGCAAATGAGACCTTTGGACATACTGCTTTTTTACTGGGCTTTATACACCTAAAATCAGCTCCTCTGTGCTTATACTGGTCATTGATAAAAACTTTTATTTGAAATTTCCAGAATTAAAGCATATTGCAATTTTTCTGTTCCTAATTTTTTTCTGAAGTCATTTAGTTGCATTGTAATAAACCACTTTCCAGTGTGTTTTTAAAGAAAATAAATTTAAAATGAAAAGTAAACCACTGGTTTTCAATACAGATCATTAAAATATAAAATAGTCACTGTAAAAAAAAATAATACATGAGTTGGATGTTGTGTCTGTTTGACAAAAGGACATCTGGAGATCTGGGCAGTGCATTCACTGGGGTGATATGTGAACTTTACTTTAGGATTAGAACAAAAATGGCAGCCTCATAAATGTCTACACCATCCTTTGGAGAATCACAGGCAACCTCCCAGACTACAGCGATGAAAAGTTGCAGCTACAGGGCACATTTTGAGAACAGGGACAGAAACTGTCACTTAAGGACTGTAACTCCAAATTTCAGGCTGAGAACAATTTTTTTTTTTTCTTATTAGTGATTTGAAAATATATACAAGCCCAAGTACAAATATTACCCATTTCTGTGGGTGACTTGGCCATGCCACCACAGGAAAGCCTGCATATCTCACACCTCTGGCACCTCCCTTCATGAAATTCAAAATAAATTCTGTCAAGAATGCTATCAGCATGTTATAATTCCGTCATCCCAGGCACCTGGGTGCTAGAGGAGTGAGCAGCTACTCCATAGGGCAGGGATGCTCAGAGCAGTCTCCATCAGCACGCGGTGATGGACGGGTGAGCTCTGAATTAAAGGAATTGACCCAACCACAGTGAGGACATAAATAAAGCTCGTGGTGCCTCGCAGGCCTGAGCTCTGATGGCAGATCTTTGCACCGACTCTTTCCGAGGATCAGCAGCCACCGCTGCCTAAATTATCTCATGACAAGTCCTCCCCACCAGCGTTAAAACGATGTATCCATAAAGGATAGCACCCCCACAGTGGCTTGGCACAAGGACACAAATGCTCATACCTTACCCAAGAATCACCCAGGTACGACTCAACGAAGGTAACATATTTCACTACAGTTAATTATCCTGGTTTATCCCAAGAAACCAGGTTTTAGGCTGTAATCTGTGAGGAAATCTGCTGTTCTAGTCCTAAATCCTCCCCTCAGCCTGGCGATTATCAGCTACATTTTTGTACAGGAGGGAATTAATGCCACATACTGCCTAAGCAGCTTTGAAGTCAAAAAGGCCCAGACCTGTAATAACTTTTGTGCCGCGTTATTGATTGCAGGGGGAAGCGAGACCCTGTTGTCACCAGCAGTTCCAGGGGATCCTTGTTCCCTCCTTCCCTCCAGCCCCACTGCAAACCCCACCGTTATCCCTGGGCAGGGGACCCCAGGTACCTGCCAGCACTGGAACAGAGGTAACAAGCTGGAATTACAATGCAACCTGATTTTCCCATCTAGCACCAATCAATATAGATTTAGAGTTTGACAATAAGGCACCTTTTCAGCAAATGATTGTGTTTGTGGTAAAAGGCCGTGCACAAAACAGAGGAAATGTTTTTTTCGGGGAGTTCATGTGTGAAAATTCCAGCAGTATTTATATCTAATTTGGTTATTAAACACTGCAATTCGAGTTCTATATAAAAATATTCATGTGTACATGAGTGTTTTGCACAATGCCTGTTGGGAAACACAAGCAAGGGTTTGATTGGACTTGGTAACGTGAACTGGGAGGGAATGGGAAGGGAATGGGAATGGGAATGGGAATGGGAAGGGAAGGGAATATGGGGCTAAAGGAGAGAAATGATAAAGGAGAGAAAAAGGAGGAAAGGAAAGGGGAAAGGAAAAGACAGGAAAAAAGGAAAAGAAAGGAAAATAGAAAGAAAAAGAAAAAGGGCAAAACCCTCCTATCGGAGCCATGCATTTATTCAAAAGCATTTCAATCTGTGTGCACATCTTCATCACTTCAGTGATAATTAAATCTGGGAATCACAGGTGATGTCCTCGCGCAGTCTCTTTGCCGGGCTCCCACCGGGCCAATGAAGCGGGGCTCCCTGTGAGGCCTGTTAGCACAGATCAGGTGGTAATGTGGAGGGACAGATGAGCTTTAGCTGACAGATGGCAGGATGACCTGGAAAACCTGCCCCCTTTTCTGGGATCAGGCAGCAGCTGACAGGTATTATTTCATAAAATAACGTCTAAAAGGAATCGCCAGGGTCTTCGCATTAATCTGAGGCTGCAACCAGCCATGTAACGTTTATGTCAGAACAAATCTGTCTCTATGCAGGAGAAGGAAAGTGGTTTTTGATGAAGTTGTTCATAAATTTTAATATAATATGCCTGATGGTGTCAGATATAGTCTCATATCTCTTTTATATTTAAAAGCTCTAGTGAAACATAGAAATATTCAATCTCCGACAAGCTACTTTTAAATAACTAAAAAGTTAACCAAGGATACCTTACTGCTTTTCCCCATTTTCAGCAAGGAATTTGCATGTGTAATCTCCATGTTTTTAAATGAAAACGTCTCAATTGCATGAAATCCTTTTTGTAATTGGTACTAAACAAAGGCACCACTAAAGCTTCTGCAAAGATGTTTTATAAAAACAAATGAATATCTGATGGGGGAAAATAAAAAAACAGTCTTACATGAAGCTGCTTATCAGCAACGACTTAATTAAAAACATCTTAAAAATCAATATATTTTTTTCCTCTTTAAAAACTTGAGCTGCGCCTGCTTTGAGGAGTAAAGCATCACATTAAAATGCCCTCTCCAGACACATGCCATTTGAAAGTTTAAGCACAGATGAATATTTGGGGAATTCAAACACCTGGATCGGGTTTGGGCTTGCCAGCCCTCCCAGTCTTTTTGCAAAATAGAGACAAGGCAAGGTCGTGCTTCCCACCTCACTCCTTCCTTGATATGGCACCAGCTCGTTCAGCTACACCCTGATAAATTCAAGACTCGGTAATCAGCATTAATATGCAAGCAAGTATCAATCCAAAACCTGCTAATGAAAATGATTACACTGTTATATTCATCCGAATCTTATATGAGCTGCTGAGGGGCATTTTAGCAGCAATATGCCTGTCTCGCTGTCTTGGCGGTGCCACCTTAAAGACCCCTTGTTCACTTTTTTCTCTTTTATCATCTTTTAGCTGTAGAGAATCACCTGCTTAAATATCTCTAAGGGTACTAGTAAAAAAGAAAAACAACATCCATAACAGATGCGCCAGTGAACCTTGGGATGAATGTATTATGGATACAGAACCATCATCACACACCTCATAATCACTTTTTCACCTGCCCATCTGGTGCAGACCTGTGGCTTGTTAGTAATGCACTTGGATACAGTAAAATGTGCTTGTCTAAAAAGAACAATTAAGCAGAAGCTCAAGCGATGCAGTTAGCGGGATTCGCGGACAAAAATTGGACAGAGGAAAACAGACACAGCATCTTGCTTTTTGGAAAGGCATGCACCACACCTCCATCCTTGAAGAAGTAAGAGGAAAGGGCAAGTTTTTTGCTGAAGTTGAGCAAACCCAAAATGCCTTCTTTAAAAGGTCCTAAAGTATGGATCTTTCAACGAGATATCTTTCATTTATTTACCAAGCAAGCATACAAAATACAAAGGCAAGACAAGCTTCACCTCCAATGCACTATGAAATAGATATAAATTCTAGAGAATCAGCTTTGACCTCAAGGGGTTGATTTGTCACCTTAGACTCTCTATTAAGACATTGATGATGATTTCACAATATTGACACTTCTCCAATGGAAAACAGGTTGTTGTTTCATTGTACTCAAAAGACAAAGATTTTTAACTGCCAGTGAAATAGACTTGAAATCAGAGAATGAAAGGTGGAAAAATATCAAAACATTGCCACGTTATGAAATTTGCTTTCTCTTTACTTTCTCTTGGTACCTTTCCAATGTGAATCCCCTTCCGGCAAGTAAATTTAGCGAATTTCTTGGAATCTTGGTTACTGTGGATGTCTGAACAAGGAAAATTTCATTTTCCTTTTGGGCACTGGACATATGATAATGCACAGATTATCAGAAGACAACTCATCTCCTTGAGATACACAGGGAATTAAAGCCATAATTCCCATGGATATTCATGACAGTTGCTCAGCTGGGTTTACCACAGTTAACGAAAAACGATGTTCCCCAACATTATTCTTCTTGGTTTACCTGACCTAAAACCAGAAAACCTAAGAGATAATCACAGATTCAGTGGCAGCTCTTGTGTCCTCGAGCTTAACTGCATCAAGTACAAAGGTTGCTTTTCATGTATGAAAAAGCTCAGGAGACTGTGCTTTCTTTCACTCCATCCTATCTCTTGCACTGAGGAAAGAGAGCTGTTTATTACGAATTTTTTTCAAAGTGCCATCTCATATAAATTTCTGAGGCTTGAATTAATACAACACTTTATGTAGAAAAAAAATCAAATGCCTTAATTTACAATCTTGCATATGAAAAATAAGAATGACTTCAATGAATTCCACCTTAAGTAGCTTTGAATGTGTGACAATCCACAAATGTTGCACCACCTACATACTGGGAGCTCAGTGGTTCCACGGACACTTTTTAAACCACGGATTATTTTCGAAAAGTTCATCTCCTCACCAGTAACATGAATTCCAACACATGTGTTTTAAGGAAACCATTTATTTTTATGCAAAGGCATAAACTGGCTTATGAACAAGGTTCTGACTTCAAAGAGTCCTGATGAACAAGCAGGTGGAAAGTGCACACTTAGGCAGTTCAAAGCACTACAGCCATGTTAAGCTGTCAAGATAGATGCAAGGCCTCCAAATTCCACCAATTATTTTTTTCCTCACAGAAATTTTGTTATTATTAATAGAGATACTCAGTGAAAATCTCTGCATGTATACAAGATATAGATATGTAAATAAATATTTGCATAAGGACCTTTACACTCCCGAAGTCAAAACTGTTTTCTTTGATTAGTTGAGTCAGCCTGCTGTATTAATTGGCTCTGGCTGTCCCAATTACAAGAACAACGGGGTGTTTCTCAGGTCTGTTACTGATGTTCGAGCACACCATAGTTTTGAAGCTATCATATAAGGACAAAGTTAATTTTATCTCAAAATAAAAATAATACTGGTGTTCAGAGTTATGATTTCCACAGGGGAAAACTCAATGGAAATCCATTCTCCAGTGGCATGAGAAGTACTGACACAAATCCTACATACATATGGATAATTTGTAGTAATCAGACATTCCAAGCCCTTGCTTGAAAATTATGCTCTAGAAAGTGTATGTACACTTGTTCAAACTCCAAAGACGTATTTTGATTACTGATAAGCTCATTAAGAGGCTTGATTGCCTTTATATATAAAAAAAAAAAATCACTAAACTGTTTGATGTTTGATGCTTAAATTTGTAATCTAAATCTCAATCTGTAATCTCCTCTTACTCTTCTCAGGGTATACCTAGATCATACTAAGAATTCATCCCCCTTGTATTCAGTGGTACATATTTTATTTAGCTAAAAGATGCTTTGACTTGACCCACCAGACTTGTCTGGAGTACAGAGGACAACCATTCCCACAAATAATGTATTTTGTTCCTTTTCTTAATCCCTTCACCAGACTTTACTCAATAAGGATGCAAATTACATCCTTAGTAATAAAAATAAGAACTGATCTTTTCCAGTAACCACTCTATTTCTGAAGGGATTCAGGAAAAAAAATTGTTTTATCCAAAACAATACATAGAAATTTTGTTAAAATTTTGTTAAAACAGGTAGTAAAATTTAATTGAAAGTCTGCAAAAATTTGAACTGTCACATCTAGCAGTGCAACACAATCTGAAAGATGGTAAATTTGTTCTATTTCCAGAGTACTGATAAACAAAACTGAAACCCAGTGGTTCAAGCAAGCATTTATTTGTATAAATTAATAACTGGTTGCTCTTGTCCCCTTCTTCAACGATGTTTTGGGACAGAAAGAGAAGAAACTGTTACTGTATGTTGCTGTAAGGGTTTGTAGGATACCTGATAACTAAAAAGTGCATTAACCAGAGACATATTTACCTTGCATATCAGAAAAACACCCTCCCAAACCTTCCAGACATCATCAGAAAACCTCAGAAATGTTGTTATTCAGAAGGGAACACCAGAAGTGGTCTTTTCCAATCTCCCACACAAAGCAGAACTATTGTCATGCTAGATCAGGTCGCCCGTGGTTTCGTGTAGCCAAGTCATGAAAATTCAAGAATATACTCCACAGTCCCACAAGGACCCTATTCTGGGGTTGCACTATGCTCTATGTAAATTTTTTTTTCTGATTTCCAGTCTGAGACTGTCAAACTGCAATTTGTGACAGCTCAATCTGCCACTACTGGATATTCTCCCATTTCTCTGTGCCCCACCCAGCCTGGGCAGCACACCTGGGATGGCCTCACCACCCTGTGCAGGGGTGGGATGAAAACCCCCCAGTGACCCCTCATCCAGCTCACGGTGTGCTGAGTTTTCAGCATGAGCACACCATGAGCTCATATTTAACCCCCATCAGCTGAGACTCCCAGGTCATTTCCAATAAGTGTGTTCATCCTCCAGTTAAATAATTACTAATTGTTTCCTGCAGCTGTTCCCTCAGGGTCTTCTACTGCTGTGGCAGAGAACTGACCCATATTAGATCCCAACAGAGCTACCATGTCCACTCATGGTCACAGGGCTCCTAGACGAGTAGCAATACAAGGTTACAGTATAATGGCCAATAAATTTTAAAGCATTCCCTATATTGCAAAAGCAGGTTAAGAGTTCTTATGTTCCTTAGACAGACAAAAGATATTTCTGGCAGAACCAGGTTTGTTTCCTTAAATTTTGCTTTCCATATGCTCAGGATAGTTATTTAGTTTGTCTCTGGTACTGAGGTGGCCAACAATGCAGTGCTATTTCAACTAATGAAAAAAGAGAAGTACAAGGTATGAAAACCTTATTCTAAAAATGAACGAAGCAGATGGGATATGCAATTCTAACTCAGTCCATTTGCATGTGTTTGTTGGTTGCTTTTTTTTTCTGTTTCCTTTCTCTTTCTTTTTTTTTTCTTTTTTTTTTTTTTAAGTTCTAGTAGATTTATCTACTCGAAAAGGTCTGCTTGCAGCAGAAAGGAAAACCAATTCTTCCAGCTTTAGGGCAGGAAAGTGCATAGCTGCTAAGGAAGAGAAGAGATTATGCACATAACATCCTCACCTCCTACATTTGGCAGCTCCCTCTGCTTGGAAGCTGTCACCCCAGGCATCCAGCCCAGGGTGTTCTAGTCCTAGATATCCTCCTTGTACAGTCTCCCACTTCCTGGAGATGAACCAACACTTTGTGTTTGACTCCCCCCATCAGCTTCAGCTTCCCTCATGTCCCTAGCTAGCAGCATCAGAGACAGCTTATTCCAAGTTGGAACCTCCTGCAGCTTGCATTATCACTGTATTTAAAGGGTAACGGCAGTAGCAAGGAGAGAAAGAGAAAGGAGAGAACACAAGGACTCAAACAGCCCATGCACAGGTTAAGAACACCTCCCTTCCTCACCTGTGAGAGAGCAAGGGAATGGTTTTCTCAGCATCCCCTAATGGATGTGTGATGTCTTGCAGGAATAAGCAACAGGCCATGCCATATTTCAGATAACTACCCAAACACCAAGGGAGAAGCTGCAAAAGCTGAAGAGTCAAGTCAACACAGCAAATATCCATATAAACACACATTTAATTTTTAGTATGAAACTTCAAATTCAATTTTGCAGATGATAAATTCTGTCTGTAGATAATTAAGATAATACGCAATTGGAAGGGCTTTGCAATTCTTTTGGTCATTGACCTGTCTTTTAGGTAAGAAAAAGAATCTTCACCTCAATCAAAGCTTCATGAAAGTTCTCCCATATTTCTTTTCTAGGCTTCCAGTGCACACTTTATCATGGCTAGTCATGGTCAGCATACAGGAGGGACCAAGATGCATATGTTTTGGTCTTTAACCTTTAACTGGTTTTACTTTAAAATATTTACAAATCCTGGTGACAGCAGATAACAGAAAAATGTAGAGAAAGGGAAAAGTTTCTTGCAGCTTCCTCACATCATGTCTTCTCCGTTTGTGTATGTGGAGAAATAAAAAACAACCTACCCATGCCTATCCTTTACATTCTGCGCTTCCCACATGGGTACTCCATTTAATATTTTCAAGTGCCAATAGACTTTTCTATCTCTGCAGCTCCCTCCAAGCATTAGACTGAATCACAAAAAAATATTTTTCAATGATTGATTGTAGTAAAAGGGCTGTTGAAGAGCATGTGTGAGAAGAGCATCACAACACCCTCTCAAGGCCCTTGGAGGGTGCCTTGAGCACTGTAAGTTAAAAGAAGAGGAAAAATAGCCCTGAGTGACTGTGTTACAATAGTCATTTATTCCAAGCAGTGCTGAATATCTATATCATCCTTCCTTTCCTGCTCAGTTTAGACTTTCACACACTTTTTTTTTTTTCCTCCAAAGATTATCATCAGTTAACAGGCTTATTGCTGGGGAGGTTACTTTAAAGAACGGGAGGGACGTATGAGTACTTTATTTTGGTTAAATCTGGATCTCTTGATTTACTTTTGCAACCACAGAACAAATTGACAAAGCAGAAAAGTAAATGCAAAGAAAGAAGACAGCAGCCAGTGTCACTCTGGGTCCTGTGGGATTTTCCAAATTGCTAAAAGCTGTCACCATAGTCTGAACTATCAAGTGTGAGGCACATGCTGTTGTTAGTTGTTAAATTTAGTGCCACTAAGGGCTACTCCTAAAAAAAGCCCCAAACGCAAACAACCTACCAGTGTCTAAAGCAGTCAGCATCTAAAGCAGATATTAGTAGAGTGATTTCCTTGCGAAGAAAGAGTAGAGTACTAAGAGGATTTCTATCTTGAGTATGATGAAAGAAAGGAGTTATCATGAAAATCACAATATCTCAAAGATTCATGGACTTGTCTCTATGTCCCAGCAGAAACCACACGGAATTTGTGCTGGGCAGTTGAGTGCTAGTTCATGACATATTTGTTCCTCCTGCTCCTTGATTCACCTGGTAACGTGCATTGACTATACAAGTTGACTGCAGCATACCATAGGTTTTCTTAATATTAATTTTATATTCAGCAATATCTATCATGGCTGAGGATGTGGTTTAGGTTGCCAGTGTCAAGAGAGGTAGTTCCCACCACTACAGAATACAGAGCTAGTAATCCACACAATATTATTCATTATGGAAGTTGCATCTCAAGAGCTTTGGCACACACATTAAAAATGCTGAATACGTCAGAGACACCTGATATTTGAGGAAACCTTTCTGACAGAGAGAGGTGCTGAGAGCTTGACTGAAACCAAAACCCTCTCAAGGTGCTGGCATGAGAGGGTAGAAGAAGAAATGGCAAAAGCACTGAACCTGATACAGTGGGATGTGGCGAGGGCTGAGTGAGAAGGGTGAGAACAATCCCCATCCAGAGGCAGAAGTGTCCGTAAATCAAAGTGTGAGGATACAACGCACACGTCCCCCATGACCAGGACCTCACCAAGAGGTGCCAGCTGTGCGATGGAGGCGCTCAGGAAGTCTAGGATTCCTCAAACATCTGCTGGTGCCATTAAGAATGAGAAGTAAATCCATACTGGCATTACGTGAGATTTATTTTTCCGCATTAACCCCAGCAACATCTGCCAAGTTTTTTGCTCACTTGCCACACAAGTAACCACTGAGTGGTGTAAGAATGGGAGCCAGATGAGTACATGTAGAAAGATCAGGATTAGGACAAAAAAAAAGCCAGTAAGTGGCCAATGAAATAAAGACAATGAAATGCAGGGGGGAGGAAGGCTGCAGTAAAGGCATTCAGACTTCTCTTAAGCTACTGCTATAATGAGAGGGCTATTATTGTTTCTACAATATCTTTAAGTTCCAGGTCCACTCAGAGCAGAAGACAGCTGCCTGTTTTACTAGTGTATTTCTCTTTATTCTGTTGAAAACTACATTAAGGTTAGGGAGGCATCACCAGGGGGTCGATGAACGAGACTCACATAAGTGCCAGCTAAATAAAGAATAAGGGTGTCATCCCCACCACACACAACACTGTAGCTATGCTACATTTCCCCTGTATTCTCCTGATCTCCTCTTAAGACCCTTTTGTCCGTGAGAACCTCAGAAGGGTGTGCAGTGAGCAACACCTTTATTTCCTTGATTATGAGAATTTGATTACAAATACCTCTACATGAAACGATAACGAGGTCCGAGAGGGAATTAAGCCCCTTATTTTTGCAACAATGTGGTCCATAGTGCTGAGTTAAAAGCTACATTAAAAAAAAAAAATTCTTCAAAGATGAATGTCATTTATATAGTGCAAATAGTCCCTCTGCCACATGATCAGGCTCTGTTCAAAGCAGAGGGAAGCTCCTGGGTGTATCTTGTGCTCCTCTACACATACTACATACGTCTCTCCCAGCCGTATTGTGTCTTACAGTTTAAGCAACACCTAAGTGTCATAGCTGTGTGATGCTTATTTCTAGGTCATGCTGGTTTCTCTGTGCATCGTGAGTTAGGGTTTCATAATCATTTTTTCAGCTCAAGTCTGCAGACAAAATCTGTCTTTTGTGTTACTGGTTACTGTTACTTCACTCCTTTCCCTTTGGCATGGCACTGTCTATTCTTTTGTTCTTCATATCTAGAAATAAAAGGGTCTTGAAACTTTTTGACCTAGTAAGAGCTTGCATCCTTTTTGGTTTATGTTACAAGAGGAATGCTTTACTGGGAATACTGGTACCCAATTTTTAAAATTTTTTAAAATTCCTTTTCAGGTTGCCTAAAGGATGTAAGTAGGCTCAGGTAGGAATCATTAATGAGATAACTGACTAAAATAATCACAAAGTATTTTTGGGTAAAAGACAGTATTTACTGAACAGATACCAAACTGCATTTTTATATCATAGAAGGAAATTCCTTTGATTAAAATCAATACATAATTTCCTTTGTGAAAGTTTATTTATGGTGCCTTTGTAGCTTCTTCTTTATATATCTGAGTGAATTGATTAGTTCTGTATGGAATGCATCGTTATGCAGAGTTTCTTCCCACCTTTGCAGCTTGCATAACACAAAGCCTCCATAGGACACATAATTATGGACATTAAAGTGTGCTATACTCATCTTCTGCCTCTGTAGCAGACTAAAAGAAGGCTATAAAATCACAGAAATGTCACAGTAAATATTGGTTGCCTTTTCTTCCCACTGTTAGGGGCTTTTTCTCCTAGTCTGGAGGACAATGGTTAGAGCTGCTCACCTACCATGAAGTCAATGTGTTTTACCAAGATGTTTTAGAGAAGCCCTCAAACAACAGCACACACAGTCAATGAAGCAGCTGTGTAAACTTCTCTTGATCTGACTCTGGGTCTGATCTTGACCTGATCTGGGTCACCTGGGCAAAGACCAGGTGTAAAACACACCCCTTGCCATGATATGAACATGACAAAGTGATGTTGTACTGTATTGTGCTACTGACCAAAGTAGGACCTGTGGCATAGCCAGACCACAGATACTGCAACCGTGGCAGCAGGAATCATGAAGAAGCACTGGATACAGCTTTCTGTCTTCCCTCATTATCCAAAAATAGTGATTCTGTCCCCTGAATACACACTATTTTTGAGCCAACTTGCCAAATCTAAATGATACCCTATTTCTATTCATGAGCTACTATGTGACTGCTCTAAGTTTCAGCACCACATCCCTGTAGCAATTGGGATAAGCAGTAAAGAGCATAAGATAAAAATACACTATTTTCACCTTATTTTAAGGCTTTTCCCAGAACATCAAGGAGCAGTAATTAGAGCCACCACTCAGCTTCACCAACAGCAAGTTGATGTTGGTGAATTGAGTAAAGCACTCTGATGATGCCAGCGATTATATTAATCCACTTGACTGAAAGAGGATTCATTTCTTGAATGAGATGAAGATATGACTGGATACTCATCTATTGCTGGGTTAGCAAGGAAAAGTGACCACAGAGTAGTACCAGTCCTTGGAAAGCTCTGTTTAAGACAAAACTTTATTAATTGCTTCAGACATTTGTCTTGCATCAGATTTCTAATTTGGGTTACATCATCGTCACATTCCAGTTGTACCCTTATCAAACAGGATGTGTGTTTGCAGCCAAGAAGCTAAAAAGTTATAGGAACTTAGATGGAATCTCATGTTTCATTTCTGCATATGAAATTCTTGTTTGGATAAGCTACAGGATTCCATTCCAAATCTCTGAGATCTAGAGAAAAGCACTTTAAATGTATATACAAATATACAAATCAAAATCAATAACCTACATGAAATCTTGTCTCAGTGAACAGACATTTCCACAACGTTGCTAGAGGAGAAGCTATCAAGAGGATGGATCAAGGCAAATTGAAAAGATGTGGTGCTGCAATTCAGCGTTACCAGAAAACATTCCAGAATGAATTAACCTGTAAATAAATTGTTTAAATGACAATAATAGTACCCTCACTCATGGTTATATTAGTATTGTTTCCTAATAATCTTATTCATGGACAAATTTCACACAGATGAAGTGTTTCTTCAATGCTAATATCAAGACTTTTCCTGTTTACCTCCTTGTTGCTGCAAAGCTCCAGGTATTCACAACTTTTTTCTAGCCTAATGCTCAGGATTGCCTAATTTAATTAAAAGACTCAGAGAAGGAAATTAAAAAGAGGACATTTTAAGGGCCTATCTTGTAAGGATGATGTAATTGAGAAAGAAATGGAAAGGATATTATCTGGGTATGAAAGAGCCTTGTAGTTCATGTATTTTCTGCCCCTTGGGACTCTGATTAAAAGCCAAGGTCTACTAACCTTGCTATAAACTCCATATTTATTTTGATTGTCAAAAGCAATGATACAAATGCAAGTTTTTTAAATCAATTACAGGCTATAGATCCTAAAGAATTTAATAAAGATTTGAAACAAACATGTTTTTAGCCAAAGGTAATACCAATTAAATTACAGGTTTCCTAACATGAAATACTGAATATGTGAGTAGGTGTTGGACTGGGATCATGGTCAGTTATTGAGGAAACCAAACAAATTTAATGCAGGATGGAATTTGTTCCTGCACTCTTGAAAGCACCAGGGTAGCTTCTCTTAAGAACAGGTACATGACAAATATGAACCTTCATCTTCAGAACGTGCAGCTACCCAGCCACCAACAGGCTTGGGATCATAAATCTAGAAAATATTTTAGCTGTGTTCTGTAATTTAGTAACATCATTTGGTTACACTCAGAAGTCATTCAAGAAATTTAAAAATATTTTAAGTTCTCAGTTTCAGTGAAGAAGAAAAACGTGTAAAAATAGAGTAAATGTGCTAATATACATGTGTTTCTTATAGCTTTTGGATCACCTCACTGATTTAACTCAAGTATGTCATTTTGTGATAATCAGAGTCTAAAGAAACAGGATGTGATCATAACTATCACCCACACCAATCAATTAACTACTTTTTCCTCAGTATCCCCTTCTATTCATAACCCTGGTTTTGACTAGAAGTTTCTAAAGAATGTTACCACTCATTGGCAGAGCAAAAATTAGCTTTTAGTGACAGAACCAGTTAAAAATACTTTTTTAATTTATAACCTCAGTAGATTTTTCTTCCCTTGCTTTGCAACATAGAAATGTGCCTGCAATAAAGAGCATAGAAAATGTAAAACGTGTAATACATAAATAAATAAATAAAGTATAAATAAATAAAATTTATATTGTTGACTGGCAAGGGTAAATTTCCTATATTTTTTTCATAGCATCCCAGAAGCAGAAATAGTCTAAATGTTGAAACAATGGTGTGGGGTTCTTTCCCAAGACTTCAAGCAAATTGTTGCTAGCATTTCTTAGATTAGGACTATACTGAATTTAAGTAGTCCTGACCTAATATACATACCAAAAAATCCCATCAGTTATACTGCCCCTGACTCTGCAGAGACCAGACACTGAGCAGGTTACCAACAAATTACTCCAGAGTTTACCCTGACTCCCACTGGATGGTGCAAACTACAGGTGACAAAGCAATTTGAGCGGATGGTGGGATTACCCAGGACAACCTGCTGGACTGCTCCAGCCTCCAAACTGCATTTCAGCAGAGAAATAAGTGAACATACAGGGTCACATGTACATGTGTATGACTACCTTCACTTTTACATTCCATCGTTCTGATTTTCCAGAAGGAACTGAGGCACATCCAGATTATCTTTGGGGTTTGTTCACCTATAGCTCTTCCCTGACCTCACTTAAATGATTTTCCTAACAAACGCCTACAGTACCTTCTGCCTAGCTTGGTTATACTAATAATTGTGCATTAAAAAAAAAAAAATAAAAATGAGAGATTAGAAATGGAGGAACCTAGGGAAAGTTGGTCACATGCTGAGGAGAGGTTTGTAATTTGCTATACTATTTCCCAATCTATGTATGCCTTATTGGTTTGTGTAATCAATATTCTGTGATAAACCTTCAAACGGTTTAATTTTAAGTTATTCCATATGTAGGTTAAACTGTATGTATCTCATCATTTACTGCTTTTGTATGCATGCTGAACTGTAAAACATTTAATAATATATATGGGAAGTAAGCCAACACTCACTGGCATAGAAACCCTGGAGAATGGTGAATAATAAATAAAACCATTTCTTCTCTGTTAGTAGCATGTGTCCTGGCTTATTGAGTCCCGCACTGATATATCACTTTTAGGAATTCACTTTGTCAATCAAACTTAAAAATCCTTCCTAAACTTTCCCCTAGTCTTTTGCAAAAAAACAATAAGATAAAAACTTCCAAGTCTGAAATGAGACCTCTTCTTACATCTCCTTGGGGGGAATCAAAGGCTGACAGTCTGAATGTGCAGCACGCAAGAATCACAATATGGAAATCATGCCAAAATGTTTAAAAACATAAAAATAACAGATAAATAAGTAAATGGAATCTGCTGTCTAATGCAAAAACTTGGCATCAAGTCAATTTTAACCTTTCAACTTTTTTAATTTATGCAGCAAGGGATTCTGAAAGCACCACAGAGAAATTATTTTTATCCATGGAGAGAAGAAATGAAAGAATTTGAGACTCAGGTAGATACTTTCTACTAATCCCTGGTCAGTAGGAACACTGTGAGATCACAAACCTTTTAATGACTAAGGGTGAACACATGGAAGGTTGGAATTAAAAAGAAATGGACAACCAAATTCTGTATAGTAGCTAAAATAAAAGTATTGCCAAATAGAGGTGCTGAAAACATTCACAGTAATACTTGTTTTCCTGAACACCACAGAATAACAGGAAAGTAAATGCCACCAAGACCATGCTAACAAGAAGGTGAAGACCACAAAATATCTCTTAACCTTCCCTGTTTGCTTTTTTTTGACCCTGGAAACTCTTGGAATATTCACTATGTTTTTCTTCTGCACCAAGACAAAAGAAAGGAGAGACATACGAACAGTGGCCAAACCCAAGCTCAGGTATCCACCAGAGGAATACCCTGCTCCCATTCCTTTATGGAAGCATCATGCAGGATACAGCAGCAATGGAGGTTGAAAAGCATCACAGCAACACCACAGGAATCTGGGGACTCCAAAGGGCCATTCACAGAAGGAGCACAGCTGATTTCCAGTAATTTGGATTTTTGAAAAGAAAATTATTTAGCATAGGTACTGCCATAATGACGTAAAGTCATTATTCATCTCAAAGTTTACTTTTCCTAATTTAGTCATGTTCTTTTTTTTCCAAACCTGCAATTTCCTAAGGAACCCTGTCATGCAGGAAGTCTCTCCTACCAGGGCTGTGCTGTGGAGGACAGTTCTGAAAGAAGCAACACCTTTGGTACGGATGTTGGGGATGCTGAACATCCCCAGCTTTGTCCATTGCCAAGTGACAGGGAAATATCTGCAAAGAAAATGATTTCAAAATAGAAATACAATCCTTACAGCTTCCTGTGTCAAAGAGAACAACTGGCACAATATTCCTTTTGCCATCTTAGAACTGAAGGAGGAATTAGCTTTTGAATTGAATTTCTGAGAAAGAAAATAGGACATATTAAAAAAGATATAAAATCGGAAAGCACTGGATAAAGCACCCCTATATGCCTAGAAATTAGTAAAATTAGTGACATAATATAAATTCTCTCCTGCCACTGGAAATATTAAAAGAAAAAGGCTGAGCCAAGGGAGAGGAAAAGAAGCGGATGGCAAACTCAAAACCTTCCAAACATAAATCAACATCTCAACAGGAGCGTGTGTGCTGTCCATCCATCCAGCAGCAAATATAACAGCAGTTAAAAAGGCCAATTAGCCTGAACAAGGACGCTCAGAATGATCAAGGGAGGAGTGCGAGCTGTGCAATATCAGATACAGAAGGGAATGGAAAGATTACAGGATGAAGTTGAGAGTGTACAAAAATGATAAGAAAAGCAAAGGTGGAGAATGAAAGGAAGATTGCACAAGATGATAAAGATAAATAAAAAGACATTTTTCAAGAACATATAGTCCAAGAGGTCAGTGAGGAAGACAGAAGGTCCTCTAAGAGATGGCACGGGTAATTTATTGACAGCAGAGGTAGGAACTGATAAAAAAAATATATAAAAATGAATTCTTTGCCTCACTGTTCACAAAGCAAGCTGGGGGCAGCACAGCAGAAATAGACGTACTGCACATTTCCCAGGGGATGAAAAAGACACACTGAAGGAAATTAAATCACTGTAGAATAGGTGATTGCCTATAGTTTGACAATGCTCTGGACAGACAGGGCTCTGCCGTGTGTAAAGAGAAAATCTTTATTACAATATACCTAAAAGCCTGCTTGCAAAGCAACAACCACATCAAAACACAAGGTCAAATTTGGGCCCCATGTTTATGAGCAGTTCTCCACGGGTGAAGCATACCTGAATGGATGTGGGCAGGGATAAATTAATTATATGAGCCATTGAAATTAACTAATCTACTGTCTTTGAAATCAAACCAGGTACTAGAGAAATCAGTTTTGAGAAATATCAGAAAATTTCCAACAACAAGCAAATTTATCATTGACAACCTGAGCGAACCTGAAGTCCAAATCACACCCCTTAGTCTTGCAAATAATCCTATTAATTTAAATTTAATTATTCACACCAATAAGGCGAGGAAGGAATAAAATTTCCTTTTTGTTCATTACATTTAATCACCTGATTTCTTTCTTTTCTCGTGTATTAAAAGTAAAAAACTAAATCTTCAGAGGGACACAACCTCCCAAGGCTTGCCTGTACCCACCCCCAGCTCCACAGCCTCTCTCCAGTGCAGGGAGCCAGTGGCTCTGGCCCTGGAAAAAGGACAACTTGCAAAATTCCGAAGCCCTAAGTACTTCATTTCATAAATCAGTTAAGGAGCTAAGTGAAAATAATGCCATTGTTTATTGCATCACTAACAAACCTAAGTGCTTAAAGGCAAGCAAATTAATATTAAGGACATTCATAAATCTCACCCAAAACATATATTATACCAATTTACAGCAGCTGAGAATCCGGCCCTTTACGATATAAAACATACACATGTTGTCTTATTCAACAGAGTAGTTTCAATTCTAGTGTAAAAATAAACCTTATTCTGTATCAGTGCAATTTCATATGCACAAGTCTTTCAGAAGGAATTTCAATTAAGTTAACATTATGTATGCACCCATTACTGGCACACAGTGATTGGTCTCTGACAGAAGGGAATGGACATATACACTTCTAATGTACTGCAAATGATCATGCTATATATTTCTCCCTTATTCTTTACAAATAAATAATGTTTCCAAATGTAAGTGATTTTAAGAGTCACTTGGTTAATCCATTATCTGGTGCTTCCAAAGAGTAACATCCTTTAAAACAATACAGGTTTTCTGGACAAAGAAACAAATATATTGAAAATCCCAAGAGGGCGATGGTCAGAGTTAAGGGTATGGTGTTTACATAAATTGAGCCTGTCTTTCTGCTTGATCAAAATATAACTTTAGCTGTGTTCTGACTAAAATGGATTATGTAATTAACTATTCCTTTTTAAAATTACTTTACATCTTTAAATGGTATGATAGATAAGTTTCATAGAACCCATTAATGATTTATGAGATATATTTTATTTTATTAATAAAATGCTTAGCGAGAGCTTAATCTCTCAAAATTTAATACAATGATGCATGTGCTTTAAATAAAGTCCATGGTTAAATACTCTGATGCATCTTGGTGCAAAGGTTCACCTTGTAGGACTAAGTCTACATTTATGTTTTGGGTAAAAATAAGTTAAATGTTTTATACCACATGTACAAACAAACCCAGATACACACACACAGAGTAAGGTTTGTGTATATTCACTGTATTTCTGTAATCTTTTGTATATGACATTCCCTTTTCCCAGATATTTACATTAAACAGATGGCACACCCTTTACTGCAGTTGACCACAATTTGGCTGTTTACTAAATATTTTTTGAAATTATAGATTTTTGAGGATCACTGTCTTGATTTAGAATAGATTAAATATTTAGAAAGGCAAGCCATGCTGTGATTATTATAAGCAACTGTTATTTTTTTCTGTGCAGGAGCATTGTGCTTATCATTACATATTAGGTATCTTGTAATATATAATAATATGGCTAATATTCCCTCAGTATGAAGTTAATTAAATAATTAATTAAATTAATCATTGTCACACTGTTAGCTAAAATTCCATCGAGTGGCATATTTTAAAAACTCCAGTTTTGTTCAGTGCCTCGCTCAGAGAAAATATTTTTCTCTCCCAACCCTGACTACAAGCATCCTTTAAAAAAATTCACCAGCATCGTGCAATAAAATGAAAAGCAAGTTCAGCTTAAATAACTCTCTTTTTACTAACTAGTATATTAAATGTAGCTTTTAATTATTGGTTTTGATTATTTTTGAAGATTTTTGTATTTAGATGGCACACACATTTTCAATCATGTCTTAATTACTTTTAAAAATGCTGCACTGGCTTAGGGACAAGACAGATAACTTGTTAAGCATTTGAAATTTCTGAGCTGTTTTCTCAGTTCTGGCAGTCAATACCCAAGTCCAGATTGTAACCTCCTTTCTGCCTCCAAAGCCTGCCTTGGCTGCGTGTCCAGTGAGGGATTATGGATTTAGCAAGGAAGGTAAGTGTGACTACAAGCATTGGCTCACCATCTGCTCCCCAGCAGAGTTTGGGCCAACCTGCATAGCCTGCAGCAAGACCAGGGCACTGTTCTCAAGCCAGCCCTTTCCAACCTGGCTCAAGAAACACATCACATTCAGTCAGATGATTAGGTCTAAGTAGTCCATATGTAACAGAATATTTTTCCTAAATACCAAAATGAAAACAAAATGAATGCCATTTTTTTAATTCTCCTTCCTCGATACATCAAGTTTTACACAAATAAATACTCTCTTAAGGTTTATGCAAATTATAGAAAAATAAAACTATGCATTATTTAGCAGTTCTCCTATTTCAAGATCTAACAGACTTTATTCACAGCATGTTTTTCCCTAGTTTATGTTGGCCTTCTTTTCTGATTCTACTTTTTAATTCATCTTTTTAAATTATTCCTTTTTAAATCATTATCTTATGTGACTTCATAGATTTTCATGTATTAATCTATTATTAATTTTTTTACCATAGTCAACTTAATCTTAAATTGTTTAAATCTCTTTTAAGTGTAAACACTTGAACATGGACAGTTTTTAAAAATATGATGCTCTTTAACATTTTGGAGCATTTCTATTTGTAGCTTGTAACCTTATTCAAAAAGTTCTTGCTAAATATGTTCTCTCCTATTATAGGTACTTTTGACAGAATTATCAAGTACCACATGTGACAGGCAATAGTACTGGTTAAGGGAAAGGGAAAAAAATCCCACACATATTGAGAGGGGGATACATTTTGTGTTACTGAAAAATATGTTTGTATTTTACATTAAAACCTGACATCTGCTTGGTGAATATAAATCTAGATTAATACACCACCCCCCCCCCCTTCCTCCTTTTACTCATTCAGTTTTCTTTATGCTGATTCAGGTTAAGATTTTTTATTTTCATGAACAGCTACCAAGAATGCTGTTAAAAACAGCATTTCCCTCCCTCCAGTACAGCCCGGAACATGAAAATAAGCTGAACAAACATCTTGCCCTTTTTACTTAAACTGTTGTCTGCCCGACTGCTGAATGCACACAGAAAACAATCTAAAATTGTATAACCCATAATAGAGTATATTAAATTACAACATTGGTCAGTAATGGAAACTTATTCCCAGATATGAATTATTTACAGCCCATTTAAGTAATCCATATTCAGGTGTGGCAATGAAAAAAAAAAAGTGCAACATAAATCTTTAATGTTGACCGGTTGAGAGAGCAGAGCTGAGGATTACAGACATTTTAAAGGGAAGAGGGGGGAAAAAAAAAGCCCCTAACCGAATTGATAGAGCCTTTTCAGTGGCTTACTGCACCAGCGTGCTAATAAATTGACGGATGGCATGTCAGGGGTATGAGTTGAAATCCCAGCATTTCTAACTAGGGTGGGATCTAATATCAGTGCACCAAAATAAAGAGTTTCTGGACCTTGATGTCACGGGACATAGTCTGTGCCTCATTTACTATATCCTGTAGGTGCCTGGCATATGTTTTTGCTACAGAAAACCCAGTGCTTTCTGCTTTAACCCCGTAACTGTATTAGTAATTTTTCAAAGCCACTCTCGATGTGCATTCATTTTCCTACAAGCTGTCATTTTACTTTCTTATAGTTTATATTTACTCTCTTTTATTGCTCAGCCATCAGAGCCTGTGCAGCCATCACACAGACACTGTCCCAGTTTCCCTGTGAGAGATATTGGGCATTCCTCACCAAAGCAAGAATTAAACCCACAAATTCTGGGAAACGTTGCCAGGTACAGTTTTGTTGTTGCTAGCATTTCCTAAAAAAAAAAAAATAAATAAAAGAATCAGACAGCTCGGGAGCTCCTTCAAAACAATATAGCAAAAAGATCGTGGTGGGGAAAAGCTCTCACAACTGCAATTTCTTTTGTTTCCTGGAGCAGTACCTATATTAATTCATCTTACAAAGATCATTGCTCAAGAACTAAATTTTGCATACATTAGAGAGCAGAATTAGCATCGCGCTGTGTACAACGTTCCAGGCTAACTTCTCTCCAAGCAACCATTAAAGGTCATGTTTTGACGACTGAATGGCATGTCGGCACCTTGGTTCCCCAGAGAGGCATTCCCCAGGTACATGCAAAAGGTTATTAAATTACCTTCCAAGCAACACTATCTCCTCGGATGAAAATAATTACAGGCTTTTAGAGGCATCAGAATGCTTTCTATTTTTTTAAATAAGATGAAGATGCAGTACCTAATGACCATTTTTGTGTGTGACTCATAGAGCCTGTCAGTGGTGACAGGACAAATGAGCATAATGGCATAGCTTAAAGGGGAAAGGTTCATTTTAAATAGTGACAAATAATATTTAAATGGCATTGTTGGAGACCCATCGTGCTTGTAAAATGTAGTTTGTATCTCTTCTTCATCCTTTAATTTCATCACTGTCAAATGGTATTAGCTGTTAATATGCAACATCAGGTGCAGATATAATTTTTAACTATTAAATGTGCCTGTAACTAAACAATGCATCTTGATTGTTCATATATATTGTGATAGAATAAATAACATATTTTATAGTTCACAATTTTCTCTGCCAAATTATTTTGCTGTATCTATACTAAGGGAGCATGAAGAGACTAAGAATGGTTTAAAATATGATACTTTGAACAAATTTCTTCTTGCCAACATACTGAAATGGAAATGACTTTCTTTTTAGACTAATGTAATTCACAGGTTTGAAGAGCCACAGGCAAGATCGTGCGATACGGTAAATTGGTCAAAACAGACCTGGGCAAACCAATACAGGCACGTGTATATTGTACATACCCGTCAATAAAAGCCACTGACAAACTTAGTTGCCCTTACAATTTGGCCCTAATAGAAAATGGTTTGAGTCTGAATCCTGCCGGTGCTTGTGAAATGGCTTAGGGCACAAACAGAAAATGTTTATTTTAAAATACTGAACAGCAATCATTAAGCAATCTACTGCAGATGTGAATTCTCCAGCACTAATTCAAACACACGACTTAGAAAAGTTACTCGGAAGTCAACCCTGTGTTTGCTGAAATGGCTCAAGTGGATATAAAGTCACGACACTGCAGGTAATAAAATGGCATCAAAATACATTTGGCTGGGAAATTGCAACTTCTGGAAGACAAACTTTCAGAAAAAAGCTTCTAATTTTTTAAGTATTTTTTCACAGCTTCATCATGTTTTATTGCTATATTATTTTCAGATCACTTTCGCCAAAAATGTAGACAGTTTAGGTACCTTTGAGTTGTTAAAAGTTATAGCCAATTTTCTGAAAAATTATACCAGCTAAAAACACAACATTAAATATTTACCCTGTTGGATGTTAAAAAACGCTTACAATGAAAAATGTTCACATATTGACTATTCAAAATGGCCTTCACTTTGAAATTGTGAAATGGAAGGGATTGCAGATGTACAAGAATAAATATAAAAACAAATGAGTTGACTTGAAGTGTTGCCGGCTTTCATAAACATGCTACTGCAATAACATGTGACATTAATATTTAATTACAAAAGCACTGCTGCAAAATCTTTGAAATTAATGTTTTGCAAAATTAACATTCAGTGCACAGAAGCAAAGTCGTTCCAGGCGCGACTGTGATTAACAATGCCATTCACTTTACATATTATATTAATATATTATTCAAGCTAAGAATTAACACCTCCTAATTTAAATAAGGTGCTACATATCATGATGAGCTAAAATGCTTTTTCTTAAAATGGCCCATCTGATTTTAAGCAATCTGTGTTTATCATTTAATATTTTGTTATTGAATACTGTTCTCTGTAAAAAACTCCTTCTACTTTAATTTCAAGATGAAGAGATCTCATTAAACCAATGCTGTAAGATTCAAGGATTGCTGAGCCAGTGGAGCTGCGTTTGCCTTGCTGGTCTACCAGGTATCCCTCTTTAATTCCCAGGCATCAGTATTGTCATTCCCCACCTGGAGTACCTCTCTAGTTTCCCTGATGTCTACAAAAAAAAAAAAAAAAAAAAGCCGAGCATTTTCTTTCCTAAACTGTTGGCTGGATCTTCAACTGCTATAAAGGATTATAAATTCTTTTGCAGCTACATTGATTTACATCAGCTGATGATATAGCTCATATTGCCAGCATTATCACGTTGCTAGTACATTTTGGGGACGGCAATTTCTTGCTGCTCTGCATTCTGTGCTGTTTCTCATGTGTTGTAGGAGGGTAAAGACAAACCAAGGGCTCAGGGGAGGTGGCGAGTCTAACACTGCCTATCTCACACAGAGCTTTCTCGCCCTCCAGCTCTACCTTTTAGCGTACAGGAATTCAGGCTTGTATTGGATTCTCTGCATTTTGAACTACAGAGGAGAGCAACTTCTGGTGGGATGCAGCGAAGCAATCAGGCCTGGAGGACTTTAAATGGGTTGACATATTCTCCAGCAGGTCAGAAAAACCAGTTATTTTTGTTTGAGGGAAATACTGATGAGACAGATGGGTACATCACTTTGGTTTAACCACACAGAACTTCATTTGCCATCTTTAATCTACTGTAATTGTTCCATTTTCTTATTTTTAAAGCAGTGAAGGAACATATTTCTATGTTATTGCTCCCATAACCATCTTTTAAAGACCAGCAGCAGTAAGCAAAAGCCCATGATCTATTCCTCATATCAATAGTTACAAATTCACTGTCTATGATTTCACTTTCATTAACTATAGAGATTTGTTGCCACACACAAGGATTGAGATCTACTTGCTAAAAATTATGCCTGTACAACTTAAGCATCTGTGTTTAGCTATCAAACTTCCCGTATTGTTAGACGAAACCCATGAGCCTACATATCTCCTCCTCAAATTATGCTTAGAAAACAAAGCAAACAACTTCTTAAAGAAAAAAATCTGACAAAAAACAGTGAAGGAGATCAAATATTTATTTATAGTCATGCATGAACCTAAATTTTGTAAGAGTAAATTGTTGAAAATATGGTCTGCAAAGTATTCAGGAGATCAGGACTTTAGATATAGACGGATTAAAAAAAAAATGGAAAACTTAAAACTGTACAGGACAGTTAGAGGATAAGAACTCCTTCAGTCCTTCACTTGTCAATATCTTTAATAATTTAGGCTGCACCTTTGCAGTGAGCTAAACAGAGGCAAAAGAGGAATGAAATTGCTGTCTGACTCCACAGGAGGCTTCTGCTCTCTGATCTCTTCCTACCTGGATCCGAACCAACAGCCTTCTCCAAAAGGGAGAGAGAGAAAGGTCCACTGATTTTATCCATAGATCCTGGTGCTCAAATGATCCCTTCTTCTTTCATGAAAATAACATGAAAGCATTGTGTATATCATATGTATCCTATATCCTGCTGTATCTTGTTTGACAGAAAATTAGAGTCTGAAATAATGACAAGGTATTTTCTTAATGACAGTAGAAACAATTAAACTCCAGATTGCTCCTTATTCCTTACATTATCTTAAATTGAGACATCACTGAGGACATTTAAATATGATAACACCACAATCTACCTTAGTCTACCTTGCTAAACATCCCTTTCTTTCTAAAGAACCCCCTTATCAGACATGACCAGCTGTGCACTCAAAAGATCTGAGTAAATGCTACATACCATCCACTGATGGGTCTACATCTTAATATTTTAACTAAAAAAATCCACTCTGTTCACAACAGAAAATAACGATTCATCTAGTGTTTTCAAATATTTTATCTGAAGTCATCTTATTGAAAGGCCTGCTTTCATATTGGACCAAAAAACCTGAACAAAACAGAAACAGAAGTAACTTTTCAACTCTGAAACAGGTGGTGGAAAATTTATTAATGTCTACCTCTCTGAAATCTTCTACTCTCACACCTAAAAAAAAAATTATTATAATAAAATACTGTATAAATCAATGAGAAGCAGAGAGCCTTTTAGAAACTGTACATATGGCATCCAAGTTTATGGTAGAATCTCCTTCTATTTGAATAAAACATGGCATTTCAAAATAAATTAAGAGAAAACAAAGGAGTTGAAAGCGGGAATATCTCTTCTTGAAAAATGTTATTATTTTTTCTGTGCAGGGAATATTTTCAACACCAAAGCTCAACATCAAAATATAGATATATACTATTCCATTAACTTCTGATAAAGTGCACTCTACGTATTCACAAAAGCACACAGAGTCCTTGGAAATTTTACATTTTAGGTGGGGAATAGTCATTAACTCAATAGAACTATCATTCTGTGGCCAGTCTCCACAACCTTGGGAAACAATGGAAAAACTGCCATAGTTGAGAAGAAATGGGAAGAAACCTCAAGAATCAAGAGTATTCCACATTGAACTCCACGAGTCTGACTTGTCATCTCTTTCCTAGAAACTCAGATCTAATTAGGCTGGGTTTGTATTTTTCTGGAAGACTAAATTTGTCTTCCACCTTTATCCTAGTTTTATCTTCAGGATCCGGATCCACCCAGAAACACTCAGGTAATGGGCTATAATGCTGATCTGCACAACAGTCAACCCATAGGGTATTTTTCCGTGCATAAGCTGGTTTAGCCAAAAATCAAGTGCCATTGCCTAACTGCAAAGGTTGCAGAAAAGAAATGCACTGAAATGTTGTGGAATGAGCCTTGCAGATCCTGAAAACACGTGGATCTTTAGATGCAGGCAGCCCATCACAGGGCTGTAAGAGCTATGGACATGCCCATGATTTCCAGCAGATGCAATGACATGAAAAGACATTTTATTTCAGACCCTGCACAACCCTATTTTTGCTGCAATTCCTCCTCATCCAGGCAGCAGTTTCCTTCCTCAGGGCTAAAAAACCCACCACACCTTGCAGGAGATTGCCATCACATCACTACTGCAGGAGGACAGGCTCTGCAGAACCAAGTCCTGATGGCTTATAGAGAAATGCACACTTTACCTATCTGTTCACAAGTTTTTCTCTCTCTCCTCCTTTATTCACTACTTCTAGCTTAGCTCACTGAGCTCAACTTCACTGCACCAGCCCCAATAAGAAAAATATTTGTGCAACTGGCATCCAACACACAAATAGCTCTGCCTACTCCTTTCCTAGAAAGGTGCAAGTAAACGTAAACCAAAAAAAAAAAAAAAGAAACAGCATTTCTAGCTTCTTTCTTTTTTTTTTTTTTTTTTCTTGTTTAATCAATTCTCTCTCACAGTAGGTCCAACACTGGACTAAAGAGGTGACAGCCTCCTCTGGGTGGTTACCAGGTTTTCTGCCTTGACTGACTGCAAAGAGGTTTGTACTGCATAGGGACTTTTAACTTCTGAGCAGATTTCATCTCAGAATTGACTTTATTCCTATTTAGTGGCCTCAAATCCTTACCTGATGAAGTAGGGATCTTTTATATCACTTATAAATACATAGTATCTATAAAATTAGACTTTTGAAATTCATAGAAGAAGGAAATAAAATTTTGTCTCATTCAGGTAGGAATCACCATTCCTCTCTTTATCTTAGCACTGTCTTCATCTTAGCACAGTCTTCTCAAAATGTTATTTTCTGCACTGTTGCTATGAGTACGTCAGTAGAAGCCTAACTAAATTCTTGTTAATAAACAGCAAAACCATTGACTGACAAAGCCCACATTGTTTTTAATGAAATAAGACTTATTAATAATCTGATGAGCCAGGCTGTCTTTCACTCACTATACCAGTGAATTTCCTTGATGGATTGGCTTAAGTAAACCTTGTCTGGCTTTTTGATCAGTGTAAAATCACAAAATTTGGCACAAAATACTGAAATGTTTTAACCTAAAAGCTTTATTTTAGACACCTGAAGTTGCTGAATGCCAGCACTGCAACAAACAGAAATAGAACCGGTATTTATTGAGAAATGGAACAAGTTATGACACTTTTTGTAAGAACCAGCAGTGATATATGAAACAAAGAAATCTCATCCAGTCCATAGATATTATAAATAGAGCCATGCAATAACCAGGATACTACCAAGAAAGAATCAAACAAAAACTAAAGCCAGAAATATGCATTCACCTGGGGGTCGGGGACTGTCTGAATGCTGCAAAAGTAAAATTCAGAGGATTTATTATTGATAACTAAAACGGTGACCTCTCTGGTCTTGCATGTTGTGTGATGTAACCTGTGATTTCTGCCAAGCACTTATAACAGTTCTCATCACAACATGAACTGATAGTGTGATATGTTAACTTCAGCACTAATGCCAGCATTACACTTCTCTTTCTTCGGTTAGACAGCTTTCCTTCAGGCCATCAGACCCTGGAGGTCTGCACAAAAATGTACCTCTTCAAAGCAAACAAATCCCCACGAATCTGAGCACAATTAAACCAGTTCTATTTAAAATGGTTTACTGATTCCTGGTTTTCATTTGAAATCAGGCAGACACTACAAAGTTCAGATCCAATTCCAGATTTTTAAATTGTTTAAAGCCCAGTAGTGTCTACATTTGCTGTCTCTTTCAGACCTATCTAAAAATAACATTCAGCAAAAGAATGGAGATAAAAAGTAAGAATTTTAATATCCTGTTTTGCCATTTTTTCTTTATTCCTTTCTAATATCAGATAACCTAATAATACAATATATAATAAATATTTAAGGGAAAATAGCAATGAATTTACATTGTGCTTTATAAAGTCTCTTCTTGAAAGGCTGGTTACTCACAAATTATAATGGGTCTCTTGTACAAATTTTATCTTTCTTTCATTAGGTGATTCTTTAGCCTTGATTCCCACTGATTACCATAGAATATGTACAAGAGCAGCAGTAGATGGGACAAGATGGAGCTATAGAAATAGTCTCCTTTTAAGCACATGCTTCAGGTCCAAAAAGTATAAACGTGTCTTAAGACATGCCCTGGTGTCCTCATTACCAGCCTCATGGAAACAAACTCAGTGAATGCATAGATTGCCAAAGCATTGGGCCAAAGGAGATTTCACCTTAAAACAAGCAAACAAACAAAAACCAACAGCACAGGATTGCTTTTCCCGCCTTTCACCCTCCCCTGTGTTACTTAGGGTGGTTCCTCAACTCCTTCACGAGCTGAACCCCAACATGCACAGCAAACAAATTTTTCATGTTTCTAACCAATTACTGGCACTTTCTTTCCACCTGGGAGGGAAACTTGGATGGTTTAATGGCACTAGAAGCATTGCGGTTCCTACCTGGCATACTACCTGAGAAAGACTATGGGTTTCTTCTTCAACAGTTCCTAAATGCTTACTTTCCCCCTTGTATTCTGTCCTCTTTCCCTTCCCAAGCAACCAATTCTCTTAATCGTGCATCTTTCAATTCCCTTCCAAGGATTTAGTTGGCCCTTTCCTTGTCCTCTTGGATAGTCAAACACTGGGACTTCCTATGTCATTTCTTCTTCTAAGAGTCACCAAACATATTTGCCCCCTAAATGCACCCTTCAGTGTAATATGGAGCAGGCTACTCATCTGAGGAGACACAAAAATGAAGGAGAGCACTACAGATTTTAGGGGTAAGTGAACAAAACCGGATAGGATTTCACATGGGGGGAGAAAAAAAAGAATAATCTCTTTCCTTATGCTACCAGGCATGCTCTGCCAGTGATATGTTTAACATTTCCCTGCACACGGAGGGCTATAAAAGCATTAATACACACAATGAAGAGAACAGTTTGCTGTAGTTCCAATGCATGGTTAGAGCAGCACATCAGTTAATCACACTTTATACACGTAAAAGCAGAAACACCATCATCATCTGCTATAGAAACCAACAAGAAACCCCTCCCTGCAACATGCACCTCTACTCCCAAACCCTATTCAGCAAGAGTTAAAATATGAAATAAAATTATAAAGGCACCAATGATATTTTTATAACAGAGCTATCGCGAGTAAGCTGTATTTTAGAGAAACACTGCACATTTTGATGACTGTCAAAATTTACATAACTTACTCTACATGAATTAACTATGAGGTATAAAATGCAACTTTGGCTAAATAAACCCTCAGCAATTGTAAAGCAGAATTTCAAGCACCGCTAGAATAACAGCAGACTGAAAGATTAAACAAAAAAAGATGAATATTGAGTGAAGTGGTCTCCCCAATATTTAGTAATTGTTGTGAAATAAATTAAACAATCGGGGAAGATAATCTTTAGAAATACGGATGATAATTCCAGTTGCTATAGTACTTTTTATTTTTATTTTTAATGGGTGTTTGTCAATTTAGTGCCTACAATCAAAACTCTGACATATTAGGGTAATGAACTGGGCCCGGGAATTACCAGAAAACACACAAATACTCGAATTTCTTGAAAACATGAAGTGTTAAGAGAAACAAATTCCAGTCTTTAACATCTGTCCTACAGATTCTTACCATTTATCTGCTGATCAAAATTTCGAACGGTGCCAAAAAAAAATCATGAAGTCAAAAGGACTTGGTGGGGGGAATCTTTGTTTCTCTCTAAAAGCCTAAAAGTTATACTCAACTGCAGCACAAAGAGTAAAGAGGTTGTTATTCATATTAACTACATTTACATTCCTATCGCAACATCCAGAGAGCTAATAGTGGGGTTATTAACATAACAAACGTAAATGTTCTATATAAATAATACTGTTTCAGGCCAGCAACCGCTCATCTGACAGCATTTAGGCACAGGCTCAACATCTGTTTATGAACACTTTGCCTAATGATATCATCAGATATCATTAAGTGCGGCAGAATACAGCACAGAGGCAGGTGCAGCTGCCTTCAGTACCCATCACAGAGGAAGAAAAGAGCTGCATTCCCGATCCGAAAACCCATCATTAGGACAATTTTCTTCGACAAACCAGCCCTGTGATTTCAATCTGTATATCACCTGTAATTGTAGTTTTTAGCAAGAAGCTGATTCTATACATTTAGCGACGAATCACGTTGATGGCCTGAATACTGGAAACACATTTGTGCTACCAGCTGCGGCAGCTTTTTTTAGAGCCTGTGTTAACAAAATACTGCTAACAAGGCAATGCTTGGAGTGCAGCTTTGTTTCTCTTTCTTGTTCATAGTGTTTAGATGTGCATAATTATGGAGATTAGCAATTGATTGCTTCTCAATAATAATTGATTATTGGTCACTGAACCTTCCCCAAAGCACTTCGCTGAAGGTGAGGACAGGTGATAAGTTCATTCTCAGCACATCCAGGAAACTGAAAGGAAAGGTCCAAAAGAACCTTCAATTTGTACATCAGTTTCCATGATAGACAGACCAAAGGAATAATAGAATATCCCAAAGCCTCGTTTGCCCGGAGGCAAATTGTAGAGATCATAGCAAGCCTGCAGAATTCTCCCCGTGGACTATGTAAGAAACATATATCATTTTTATATATGTCAATTGTTCTTTGATTTGAAAATATTTCTACCCATTTAATTTATCTTTTTCAGTCAGTTTTCTTAAATTGTACAATTTAAGGCTTATATCAAAGAATGAATATCATTTCTGAATACCCTGAAAATGAAACAAACTGACAAAATAATGCAAGTCTCTTTAGCAGAAATGTACAAATATTGAGGCATCTATTGTCACTGACTTCAAAATCACTATACCCTTTTGATCTGCTTTAAATCCATCAAAATTTTGGTCTGTAGTGACTGCCTTGATGCAAAGTAACATAATGTTGGGAATATAACACGATGCCACAGCTAAAATTTAAAGGCGAATGCTCTTATTTTTGGCTTAATCACCCACTGTCAATTTGGACAGCAAATATCCAATTTAAATTTATTGGAGTGCATGGAAGCCACTCAGACAATAAAGTATCCGTAGCATTCGTAAAATGGTAAACATCATTTCTTCTTGGCTGTTCAGAAGTATTTTGAACAGTTGAGACCCATTTTTCTAACCCTATTCTGTTTACAGAAAAATGTAATTGTAAGCCCGACATATCATACCATCCATCTTTAGATACCCTTTTTTGTTTTTTTTAAATTCAGAATTTTGCAAGGACATGCCTCCTCTCTGGCAGAGTGAACTTTACAACCTGATCCATGAAAAATGCAGCTTGTTTAAAGTTAGCCTGCTCCATTTCGAGAAGACTTTTGTGCTAAAATGAGAAACAGATTGCACAATTACGATTCAGAAGGAAAATGCCCAAGATAGAGGGCTGGGGTTTAAACAAGAGGAAGTGCCAGGACCAGGGCTGGGTTTCTGCTCAAAGAAGTGCTGCACATCATGAATGTGCCACTTTTAAGAGGGTCTCGGTCAGCCTTTGTGTTGTTTTCCTCAAAGGCAGCACAATGGTAGCAAAAAACTCAAATTAGACATCACAGGCACGATCCAACCCAGCCCGAAGGGCTGCTCAGTGCTGACACCCAACCACTTTTTACCAGCTCCTGAATGTGGACTTGAAAGAATAGAGAAGGAGCTCAAAACAGATTTTAGGTGGCAGCAGGTATTTTCAGGAAACTAGACAAAAACCTAAAAACCATGGATGTACTGTATCAGTGCACTCTACAGAAGGGGCTTTCTTTCTAAAGCAGCTTTAATTCAACCTCTGTTTGTGCACACAATTAGATGAGGAGATAATTTCCAAGCACAATGACTTGCAGGTGCAAATAGTGATATAGATAACAAACTATCTGATCTGTGGGCACAGATAGATAGTTAGACATCTAGAATCCTTATGTGCAGCCATAAATAATTGCATCCTCAATTATTTATACAAATAAAGAGAGGAGGCCAGCCTGAATGGGGGGGAAAATTGGAGGGAGGGAAAAAAAAGAAAAAGAAGCAGTGAAGCAAACCAGTACTTGATGCAGAGCAGGTTATTTTTGGTCTTAAACCACAACATTTTCAAAATACAGAGGCAACATTAGGATTTCATGTTACTGCCTCTCTATGCCAGATAGGGATCCCTCAAATTTTAAATACCAGGCCTTTTTTGAATTTGAGACTGCTGCAGGATTTGCACCAGAGCAGATGAAGTGATGTAGTTTCTCTTGTGCAAAATGAAGGTATGAACCAGTAATGTAAACAGTGAATTGCTTCAGTGAGCCTGATGGCTGGGTGAAAATGGTTCCTGCTATGTTTTGCATTAGTTTTTAATGTGTCTGTTAAACAAGTAAATTGATGTAACTGTAGAGATGGCTGACACTTTCCTCCTCCAAAAACATCCTCAAAACACCCCTTTTAGAAGACACAAAAGCTAAACAGATTTTTATGAATTTGGGGAGAATCCTCAGCACACAGTACTCAGGCATATAAATGCAAGAAATATTTATATTACAAAAATTATGCTATCATATGTGTTATAAATATATATACACAAACTATTATAAACATTGTGAAGTTTGGAAAACAAATTATTTTGAAGTTTGCATAATGACTGTGTTCATTATCCATTCCCTACATGCATATGTATCTATATCATCTATATCTAATCTATATCTATACCTATCTTTCATCACATGGATACATACAGACATTTTTCATAGACTCCTGCCTCATTCAGGGCACAAATGATTGGTTTGATTCAAAACCACCCAGTCTTTCATTTTGCTAGTCTCTCATTAATGTGCCACAGTACCCAGGTTCTATTAGGAATTGTGCCAGACCCACTAAAAACAAGAGGGTGTCATTCCTTCAGCTGAAACGTCCACAGTGGGAAATTTTAGGAGCAAAGAGAATAAGATCAGAAGTATCTACTAATTTTGTGCAGCTGTGCTGTTGCTTCTTGGGGTCTCAAGTCAGACCCCCAGTAAACGAGGAGCGTGTCAGTAGTGAGAAACCATAGAGACAAAAGCAAGGGTTGGGGATGGGAAGAGCCCTGTGAGAGAGGCCTGACCCAGCTCTGCTTTCCATATCTCAACTTGCTTTTTTTCCTGCAGTCCCCTTACTAGTTCCTTGGACACTTTCAGAATACGGAAGACAAAACCAAATCCCTGATTTACCCAAAGGTTATTTTCTGGTTATTGAAGGATGTAGGAGTGCTCTGATAAAAGCAAAGTGTGATCCCATCATTGAAGGCTCCATCATGATACACATACATGAGTGCAGTGCTCATCTAAATTCATGTAGCTCTGATATTTCCTAACTGCCTTGTTCAACCCACTATGACATTTTCAAACACTGTGTTTGTGACTTACTTTCTACCCTATGGCACAGGCTGAGAGGCTGTATGATGCACTCTTCTTGCTCCCCCACTTTTTCCTATTCAGCCATCCCTTCTTTAATCCTTTCTCTTCTCTCTTATCTTCTTCTCTTCTCCTTTCTATTAATAAGCTTCCCCATGCTGCTTCCCTAAACTTTACATTTATCCCCAAAATAAAGGATTTAAACAACAACAACAAAAAAATACACAGCTAAAAAATGATGTCTTTAATTGTTTAAGTTTCTCCTTTGTCTTAATTACATATACAGCTCTGTTCAGATGGCAGTTACTCAGAGTAAAGAAAGTCTTTGGGCTCTAAATGTATATCTTAAAAGTGTCTGGCATGTTTTATGTCTTACTATTAGATAAAACCCACATATAAATAGCAGTAATTTTATTTGGGTTTATTTCTCATGTTGTGCACGCAACTACTACTTGTGTGAATGTGTTGCTATGACAAAAGGCTTTTCCCTATGCAACAAAATTTGGCTTTGATATCAACTGAAATGGTTGGAGAGGACCATCAATGGATCAGGTTCTCTTTTTTAATTGATAGATTATTGTCCATCATTCTAGGGCAGTCCACTTAAAAACATGACTGACTATTTGCTGCATTTGCCACCTGCTCCTGGTGCTTTACAATATTGACAGATCAGAGCAAAGAACGTGTGCTGGGGACATTTTCATGGTTACTGCTGGATTTCAGTCTTATATTCAATTTTAAGAGCAGGTTGGAAAAATATAATCCAATTACTAGACATTCCTAGTTTAACCTCTTTCTACACAAAATCAAACTTTTATTTTTTTGTCTTCCAGGATAAGGCTGGCCTCAGAGGCAAAACATAGTGTAATTTGTTGAAAATTCTCAAGCACAATATCTGATTTGTATGTAGCTCTCAAATATGATATCGTTTAAAGGCAAAAAAAAAATTACTCAAAACCCTATTATCTTAGACAATAGTACAGACCTGAAGAGGGTCTGATAATGACTGTAAACAATGAATCTTTACTCAAGATAGCATCCATGGCTCAAAGTCAGAAGAACTGCAACCTAAAAATATATTTTTGGATTTTCTTTTAGATTAAAGAAAATAAACCACCTTTATTTTTCAAGCTAAACATTTCTGATTGTGGTAAGGGTTTAGAAAACATGAAACCAGCATTAACCCATAAAGCATCCTCTGCCCAAGTTCTCAAAGCTTAGAATGGAATCTTAAAAGTTGCCACTTTCAGTGCTCAGTGATAAGCAATTTAGACACCTATTGACAATGACTTAATTGCAACTTTATCATCCTTTCCCTTTTCACATCTTTCAGAATGATTTCAAGAGGACATGGAGAATCTCAGACCTGCAGGTCTCCTGGCTCTGATACACCACTCTTAGCAGATATGGGGTGATTTCTGGGAGGAATTACAGCATTCTGGTACAACCTAAGGGAGTTCTGCACTCCACCCAAAGGTCCAGCCTTTCTCCACATCCCAGGCAGAGCACTAAAATCCTGTCTGCTCTGGCTCTGCCACAAGCCTGATCTCTCTGGCAGAAGTAATGGCTCCTTTTATTTTTCCAAGGTTACCTTTTAATGATAAAAGCAGCATGATGTCAGACACAGGTCATTAGATGTGTTTCCAATCTTTGCCCTTCCCACAAATACTGAAATTCCTTTTTTTGAAGGACAGGATTCTGGCATTATGATGGGAACCTGCTGCTGTCATAGCTCCTCAACAAGCCCGTGGTGGCTCAGCTGAGCTCCAAGGACACCAGCAGGGCTGGGGTTGCCTCACAGGGGCCACCCACCCACCAAAACAGCATTTCCCAATCTGCTGCAAGTATAATCTCATTTTCGTTCTCCAAATACCCAGCCTTGCCTTCTGGAAAGCAAGTAATATTTTTTCCTCTATCCATCTTAATTTTAGCTCTGATATTGTTAGCTACAACTTGAAATAGGAACAGAAATTGGACAAAACAAGATCTTAACCTTGACTATCTTGAACTTCAAGTGGTTTTAAAACCGTAGTTGAGGCAAATTTGGATTTCCATAGGAGCTGCTAATTACTTATACAAAATACGGGGGTGTCATCACACTTAGGAGTATCACAGTAACAGATCTGACAAGATACACCATGTTTCTCCTGAACAGCAATCCCTTTGCAGGGCTCTATAGGAATTTTATGCTGTAAATAATGAAAATTTTTGGACTTTATGCTCCATTAGATGGACATGGAGAAAACAGAATGAATGAAGTTGGATTAAAATGGTGGAAGGTGATGTTAATTGGAATTTGAACATTTACATATTTTTCTCATTACTTTTTCAAGTAATATTTCTTAAAGGAGGCAATACATTGTCAATACAAATTCTCAATAGGAATGTGGCTTAATACCATGCAATTGGCTTTTTATCAAATTCCGCTGGAGCAACTTCTCTGCCATCTGAGCAGGTTTTCTGCTAAATGCCACTGAAGTGGCGTCACTTCAAAACAACACTAGGCAAGGTTTTGTTTGGTTTTGTGCTTTGTTTTTAGCACCCAAGTGACTTGAGCAGAGAGCACCACTGCCAGGCAATAATTACGAGGTGAGGTACCTAGGACTTACCATGGGCAGACAATGAGAGGTTCATGAATCGTGCTCATTTTCTTTTATATATGTAAAAATGTCTTGTATTTGAGACCAACATCCATGTAATATTGTGAAGTACTCAATAACAACAAACTACCATATGTCATGCAACCCTGCCTACACTATTTGAAAACCAGTTAATACTTTTTCATTTACTGCTATGTGTGTGAAGGGAGGAGGAGAAGGCTGTAACTATCAAGCTCTTTTTCCTATTCTTTCAGAAATTTTAGGTTGCTGTAGTAATCAAACACAGTGATATTTATTCACGAGTACATTTGAAAATAACCTACAGACTTTCAACAGCTATATCAGGTAGTTAAACATGAAGTGCCCTCAAATACAGTTTCATCCCTGGTTTCCTTTGTGTACACTCAGTTTGAGATAACCATACTGAATTGTATATAAATTAAGTTTCCTATCATTTAGCCATAATTTAACATATTTGACAAATCCATAAAGTTAAAAGACATTGTGGTACCTATGCTATTCAAAATTATCCACTTGGGAGGAACCTGCTCTGTGAAGAACAGATTAAAGACGGCATTTTCGTCTTTTATTGAGAATTTGTCATGCTTTATCAATTCAACACTAATTTTTAACAGCAGAGTAAATATTCTGTGTATCCTTTACTCAGTAGTAAAGCTGGGTCTATGGAAGACAATATAAAACCTTGAGACTAATAAAAACCACTTCCAAAATGAAGTCTCAAAATAATTCATCACGAAAAGTAAAGAAATAATACATGTATCTTTGATTTATAGTTATTCTGTTCTGAAATAACCTTAATTTAATAGATAAAATATACCAATGATTTTGTAAAATTGTAAAGAGATACTACAGTTTTCGTAAAATTTGATGGGAAGATATGTTATCTATTGTTTCCACTTCTAATATACATGTGTAAAGCATTTACTAGAGTACTGCTTTATAAACAGCACAAGATGGAAGTATCTGAACACTTAGGTTGTCACCTTAAAACAAACTGTCACACATTTTTCTTCACACATTTGAAACCCAACTTATCAACCTTAACAAGTGTTGTTATCAAAAGAATTTTGGTGCCTTTGTTCTTTCCCTTTTGCAAGTAAATTACACTTTTAGGATTTATTAAGACAAGAAACAATTTTTGAATAGCAGGTCAAAACTCTCTATGGAAAAATTCTCATTACTTTCTAGCCTGAAGCAGTATTTACCACTCCAACTTATCCATCTTTTTCCTGTTTTTTATATATCTATATTTCCAGAATCTTGTTTCTGTGCCTAATGCTATAACATTGCAGCAGTTTGTTCAAAGCAACACTCTTATTTTTGCTCTTAGCCGGTGCTATACAAACCCTGATCAATTATTGAAGTGTAAGCCCTGAAGTAACACAGCCATTACTGCAGCAGGCAGATAAAAATGGAACACTTTTAGCTACAGTATATTTACTTTAGAGTTTCAGCAAACAAACCAACAAGTTAAACTACCTTGTCTTTCACTTTGTTTGATGTACTAATATTTCCTGCATGTTCAAAAGTCTTTCTTTTAAAACAAAGTTACTGCAATGTTATGGATGCTTGTTTGTGAGGGTACCTAAGCTTAAATATTTGCATGAAACAGCCTTGAGATATAGAAAAGGCAGCATTAAAGTAGTACAAATCTAATACAGAAACTGCTATCTGCAGCGCCATAAGAGCTACAGTTTTTTATGAGCTGTCTGGTATTTAAGTTCGCCAAACTGCAGAGCCTGCATATTGTAATGACATTAAAAATGATGCTGGGAGGTATCTTAAACAACAAACAACATCACTGAGGAAAGTATTCATTAAAGATAAGAAAGAAAAATCAAATTAGAGGTGTTGGAATTTTCTCATGGAAATCAACTGCTAATCACTTGTGGACTTTTCTCCTTCTGCAGCTCACTTCTCTCCACACAAAGGAGTGCCCAAGATGCAGTTTTTTGTTGAAATGCTTTCTTATGTAATTATACAGAGTCTATTTCATAGCGACGCCAGTTCAAGACTACAACTATTCATCTTCTGATGGTGCTGCATGTGCATCTGCACACAAGATATAATGTTTTTCAGCTTAAATGTCTGTTCTGGGTTTTAAGGACTAAATGATAGTGAAGATGACTGGAAATGTTCCAGACTTTCCTATATAAACTGCTTAGAAAAACCAAAAATTAGTACTTATGCTACAGAACTAATAATGTTTGACATTTGCATTTTATCACTTACAGTATGAAGAGCGGGAAGAACTTGTCCCAGGAAGTTTGGGGGAAAATGATAAAAACTCAGTTTTAGAAATGGATGTTTAAAAAAAGCCTGTATAGTTTTTGCTCAGTTTTCAGCTGTTCTTTTTTTCCAGCTCCCAGAGGAAAGCAGGCCGCGTGGTTCACAAACACCATACGTGAACAGCTTAGGAGAAGTGATCTCATGAATACATAAGTGTGTCACCACGTCCCACTTGGAGGCATGTGATAACTGGATATAGTAGCCATGAGTAAAAAAAGCTCCATGTACTTAGGTGTTTTCACAGGTTTGGACAAAAACCAAATCCAGTATCATGATGAGATGTTTGCAGTTGGTTTTTTTTACTCTTTACAGGCAAGATCGAGAAGTGGCTGATGGACCTGGGGTTGTTCAGCCTGGAGAAAAGGAGGCTGAAGGGGGACCTTCTCACCCTCTGCAACTCTCTTACAGGGTGGTGTAGCCAGTTGCGGGTCAGTCTCATTTCCCAAATAACAACAGAGTGAGAGGAAACAGCCTCAAGTTGCACCAGGAGAGGTTTAAATTGAATATTAGGAAAAATTTCTTCGCTGAAATCTTGGTCAGGCAATGGAAAAGATTGCCCAGAGAAGTGGTGGAATCATCATCCTGGAGGTGTTCAAAAAGTGAGTCAATGTGGTGCTTGGGAATAGGGTTTACTAGAAGACTTGGCAGTGGTAGGTTAATGGTTGGACTCAGTGTTCTTAGAGGTCTTTTCCAACCTTAATGGTTCTATACATTTGCATTCATGAGGACATTCACAAACATTTTCACCAACATTGGCTGCACTACTGGTCCACACAAGTACTACGTGTAGGGCTGACAAGCAGATATCACCCCATTTCCTCAAACATCTGAACTTCCCCAAATTTATTGCATTTTTGAAAACAAAGGAGGATCTATTCCTTCTCAGCCACAAAGACAACAAAGCAGCTGGTGACATCTGCAAATCGTGGGAACCTGGGTCTACTCTGGTTCTATTGGAGGCTGATTCCATTCCAGCTGATAGGAAGCAGCCAGGCAGGAGCTCTCTCCTTGAGCTGATACGCGCAGATGAGCTCTGCTCTTACCACAGGACTTTATGCTCATTTCTGGACATGGAATGAACAAAAAAACCTTCAAATATGGGGCAGCCAACACGAATACACATACACATAGACATGCACCCATACAGAGGATGTAGAAAGTACAATTGCAAGTTAAAAAAACCCACATACTATTTTTAAGCTGCATCTATAGGCAATTACTAACCAAGTCAAACTGTCTCTTTTCACCCTTCATTTCAATAAACCTTATATTTTAAAAAATGGAAATCACAATGAATGTAAACAACTCCTTTATCTTTCACTTTATTTTTATAGTCAGTACATCTGAGCCTGGTAACATATTCAAGGTATGCCTCAAACACTTGGAAGCAAAAACCTTTTCATTTGAACATTCGATTCACTAAAAGTGAAGTAGCCAATTTGTTGTTGCAAGCGTCTGTGCTATTATTTTTAGAGCTTTCTGGCAGACAGTTTATGAAAGGTGGTTTGTATAAAGCAGCAACATAATTTGAAAAAGTGCAAAAAGGGAATCTATAGCGATGCATGTCTTTGTGAAACTGCTCTTTATTTAAATATTGCCCTGGATAGTCGAAACAGGCTGCCTGGATTTATGAGGTGTGAAGCTATGTCTCATAATGATTAACATTAGAATCACAATTTAGACCTGAGGTCAGACTCCAGATACTACATTAACCTTCTTATTTTTTAGAAAATCTGGAGCTCTCATTACTATTATAGCCTTTACTGAAACAAAGATGTTCTTGAGTTCACTGCTTGTTTCAGATGAGTCAGGAAAGTAAGATGAAGTCTTTGAAACCTTACTTCTCTTCACTGCTGTACTCATCAATGCCTACCTCTTCTCAGAGGAGCTCTGTATGCCTATGTGTGGGCTACAAAAAAATGCCTGATTTTCACAAAACTTACCTAAAATGACCAAAACCACAGGTAGCCTCTCTTGCAGTTATCAATTTTAGGCAGATATGCAATGCAATAAACAAAGTGTAAGCTATACCAAATAAACAACCATTTAAACCCCGAATATTCTGTTATTCTGTGTGATCATCCTCATCAAAAGAAAATTTTTGCTTATGACCTGCCTTTTATAATCATGTTCCCTGCAAGCACTGGGTGAGAGCCACTGGAAGAAAGGCTGCCTTGGGGAGAGGGTCATGATGTCACACCTGAAGAACAAAAGATCCTCAAGAACAAGGTTCAGCTGGTTGAGGAGAGCTTGGGGAGTGAGTGGAAATCAATGGATGCTTTGTTTTGATATTTATCCCACAGTTTACCTGCCATCAGCAAGAATTTCTAGTTGGTTGGTGACTTCTAGAAGCCCTTCTCCTGCAGGCAGTTTGAGGTTCTTGGAGTCACGAGGAAGCCTTTGAGTCTAACTTGGCTGTGTAGGTTATTCTGGGCAGACAATAAACCCTTTTTGCATTTTCCAGGAGCACAAGGTCTACCATACATGTGTACTGTTGTAATTCTTCTGCACGCATGTGGTAAATCTGCTGTTCCTTAGGGCTGCCAGACTTGCCTGCTTAGGGCAAGTGTGACCCACGCTGACCTGCAGGACACCAGTTATTTCACACCCTCCGAGAACACCACTGCACTGCTCCTTCTTCTGCCCAGAAAGACTTTTCAAACTTAGCTCCAAATAAAACCTTTCCTCTCAGGTCCCTCCAGGATGCAACAGAGGGAAAAGGGAAATTAAAATAGACAAGGTGAGACTAACTCCATGTGTACATGAAAAACAGTTCTTAAACAACCAACCCTACCTCCTCCCTCAGCTGTAACTAAAATCCTGCTATTTCCTCCATTCCACCTACATTCCTAGAATCATATTATATTCCAGAATAGTTTGGGTTGGAAAGGATTATCTTGTTCTAACACCCCCACCACGGGCAGGGACACCTTCCACTAGACCAGGTTGCTCCAACCCCCATCCAACCTGGCCTTGGACACTTCCAGGGGTGGAACATCCACAGCTAAATTCATATTTCTTTCCCCTACAGAAAAAAAAGACTGAATAAAATAATTTATATCCATCTTTCCCATGTAGTTTCACTGTATATAGTTTTGCTTATGACTTAGAATATTGAGGTACTTGTTTGAAAACTAAAAGCTGCTGAGCAGGTGAATCATAACCAACCCAGATGCACTTCCACAGGTCTAAGCAGATCACAGGGAAATGGCTGAGTCAGGAATCTGTGACTAAAATACTTATCAGATTCTAAAATGAGTGTAAGGCAATGCTCCAAATGCAGCTCCTGGATCTCAGTTAAAGAAGAAGCTGCTACAGAGATGGTAGCAAATCATCCTAAATTTTGAATGCCAAAAATTTATAGACGACAATCCTAATGACGGCCCATGTAGCATCATCACTTAATCAAATGATGCACGTCTTCAGGTGACAGAGCTAAATGTTTTATTGAGAAATAAACTACATGGCATGTAAGGATAGGGGATGAAAAAACTGATGTTGTGAGAAGTTCAAAAGGTGAATGCCTATGAATACCTATGAATGCAAGGAATCTGTAAGGCAAAATATCTCCCTTTAAATTACTTGTCCTTTCACATGAAATTTGACAATTTATATTTTTCATTTACAGGAGCTCCAAAGTATATCCCATGCAAAAAAATTCAATTCAGAAACATTTCTAAAACATCTAGATTGCATAGTGAGCATTCTCTTTGTATTATGACACTTGACCTACTGCGGGCACAATGGAGAATAACCCTAATTTTGAATATTCATTATATCTTTTAAAAAAAACAAACCCAACATAACATTTTAGTGTCACACAGCAACAAAAGCTATTCCTGGGCCAAAGCCCAGTCACTTAGGTTTACCCTAGACTGATGATTATACATCAAAACGTCAAAAGATATGTATTTACCAGGTTTGATGAAGAAAATCTGACAAATACTGTTTAAGATAAGTGGCGTTTTCTCCTAATTGTTTTCAAATATATGAAGGGTAACCTAATGCCCTGGTACTTTGGTGGAGCACTAAATGGTCTCAAAAACTCTTATTTATACAATGTATTGGTACATACTCTAAAAGGATAATTGAAGCAGGCATGTTCATTTATAAATGTATCTTAGGTATATGTAGTTGGAATTACAAGAGAAAATGGGACAAAATAACCCAGATGAACCAGTCACTGTGTTTGCTTGTTGTCTTTTCTCAGTTTGATATGTCATCTCAGTCACCCCCATTTTCTTGGCACAGCTGTGATTTTTAAAACTGTAAATGTTTCCGTTAGCATCAAATTTACTAAGATGAATCATTTGCTAGAGGTGGATCACATCGCAAAGATTTTAACAACCATCTGGGGTACGGTAATATCTGCAGGTATTCTACCAAAAAAATCCCAAATATCTGAATTTTTTGTGTGAAAGGGAGTTACCCATACATATTTCATGTCAGGTTTCTGGTTGCTTTCACCAACATCAAAGTTTTGTGGTGTTAAACAGTAGGTCTTCATTAGTGCAAAGATGCATGAAAAGAGATTAAGAGGAAGAAGTTCTATGCTGAATTTTTGGGTTCTCCATAGTCTCTGAAACAAGGAGTCTTCTAGAAGAGGAAACTGTGTTATTGTGCCCGAGTTTACCATCCACGCTGTGACCGTATTCATAGACATCCATGTACATACGCACAAATCCAGCAATATCTGAGCAAGCTCTGGGGCTTGAGGAGATCAAGTCATAGCAGCAAGGAATTCACTGAATTCTTTCACTGAAAGGGTGGTCAAGAATTGTAACAGCCTGCCCAGGGAAGCTGTGGAATCACCACCCCTGGAAGTGTTCAAAAACATGTGTGGATGTGGTGATTAGGGACACCGTTTAGTGGTGGACCTGGCAGAGTGAGGTTAATGTTTGGGCTGGCTGATCTAAGAGGTCTCTTCCAGGCCTAACAATTCTGTGAATTGCTGCTGCCCGAAAGAAAGCTGGAGCACTTTAAACTGGCTTTATTTCTCCACATTGTTTTGCAATTCCTTGCTTGGTCTTGGGAGAAAATAATCTGCAGTGATCACATAACACTCCAAGTTTGCTTTCCCTAAACAACAGTTCAGCTGCGTGGTTCACAACGTCATGGTGTTAAAACATCTCCGCTGCACACTCCACACCAACACTGCTGATTATAGTTACAATTCTTTAGACATTCTGATTCATAGGTTGAAAGCTGAAAAATGTGAATTCAACAAAAAGCTAAACTAAATCCAAACAGATTTTTCAACAGGTCTGAGAATTTTTAATTAG
Source organism: Corvus moneduloides (assembly GCF_009650955.1). NCBI lineage: Eukaryota > Metazoa > Chordata > Aves > Passeriformes > Corvidae > Corvus > Corvus moneduloides. The sequence continues at coordinate 35,565,595 of NC_045482.1, read as the reverse complement.
CTTTGAACAAATCATTCATTCGACTTTGTGCAGCTCTGGATAATGCTTTCTGGAATAGTCAGAATAAGAAGTAGAAAAATCAACTTATTAAAGGATGAACTTTTATGCAGTAGTGTGACTTCAGAAGAAAGTACTAGAGGTGCTAACAGGCAATTCCTTGTGAAGCATCCAGTTGAATTTTTCATGCCAAAGAATATTAGGTGACTCTTAGTACTTTATTCCTCCAAGATGGGGCCTACTCCAGAGATCTGAACCTTGTACTTCCAGATTTTGGCCCTAGGACAGAATTCACTTGTTCAATGAACTGGAAGACAAAATAGCATACGATTCCATCAGGTACAGTGGGATGCTGAAAGATCAGAACTAAGTAGCATATGAAATTATACGTAAGGATGTAAGGATGCTTGCCTTCCACTGAACATGTTAATTGCCTAGATTATCAGCCCTTTGTAATAATTAAGTGGTATTAAAGTTCTCTCTCATGGGAAACTGTACTGCTTTTATTATGTAGTTCAGCATGAAAATTGCTGTTCACTACGTCATCTGCCCCAGAGCAGGGGAGATGGAGGGCAGAGAGGAGCCTATTGCTACGTGGTGCACAAAGTAATGTCAATGGGTGGATGAGTATCAGCGCTGTGACAAACCCTCGTTTACAGCTCCATGTGGAAAACAGAGACTTGGTCCATCCATTACTGTGAAAAAGAATAAAGAGAACAAAATTGTCCCTCATGTTCTACCATCAGTTCAATCTCCCTCTTCCACCTACGAAGGTCCAGCAAGAGCCCAGAGGACAGGCTGTCTGCAGGGCATTACGAGGGAGGGTGGCTGGTGGTGCTGAAAGAATTGAAGCCAGAACTGAAGCCTAGCAAATGCAACCAAAAAATCCCATTCATTTAAACGAGACTTGGATCGGTCTCTTGGCAACTGGTGTGTCAGACACTCAGCTGAAAACCCACTGGCAAAGTCAGGCAGGCGGCTCTGGTTCACAGCCACACTTCTCTCAGGTGGCTCTGGGGGACACCAGCTCCTGACCACGCCTGTTCCAACGGCACTGAGGGGGACAGGACACACTTGAGGATCAACATGAACATTTTCTACCTCTGAGGCTGTAAACTAAAATCCACCACAGCTGCAACTTTGAGATAGAGGAAGTACATCCATGTACAGAGGATGACCCTTCTGTCCCTTTTGTTCACTGTTAGGAGACAGAACACAACCATCTTTGACATGGAAGGTCAAATGTGCACCTCGGGTTCACTCCCAGTGATGAAGGCCCTGCTCTTGAAAGTAGTAATGCCAAATCACTTAATGAATAGCTGGACCGAATATAATCTGTGGAAAGTATTTCTGACAGATGGTTTTCATTTTCTTTGCAGAGCCCAATGTTTTCAGCTGTCTTTTACAGTTCATACCTTAGTAGGCACAAGATCATTGAGATTTTGTCCAATTAGTCCTTTTTGCTCTTTTAAAATATTTGATATGACTCTAGACCATATATATGTATCTCCCACACATACAAATGATTCATAGGCTTTTCAAAAAAAATGTTCTTCTATAAATGTAAACATTTGTGTTCTATCACTATATTTTGTTTCTGCACAATGAAAGGAGAATTTAAAATATAACAGAGAATGCCATTAGAATGTGCTCAGTTGTGTGATCATTTGGCAAAATGGACAAATGTCTCCTAAAGAGTATGTTGAGGTTCCCCAAACAAATTTTACTGGTAACATAAGGCAGGTTGGAGTAAATTCTAGCCATGAAACTCTAGTTCATTAATTTTCTACACCAACTGTCTCTTGCTAATTCCACTCACATAATAAACAGCCTAATAAAAATATACTTTCCTTCTTGGTCTCCATCTGAGAATATTTATAGATGCTGCGTAATATTGACAGGGATTTGGTCATTTTGTGTGTGTGTGTGTGTGTGTGTGTGTTTTAGCAGAAATTTGAAAGAAGGTTTATACTTTTATCAAAATACAGGAACAATATTGTGCTTTGTGATTCTAAGGTGATGTAATTTGTCTACTGTTGTTTCTGCCAACTGGTGACCAGACACTAGAGCTGACTTAACCAGTAAGCAGAGTCTACCATCTGGTGGCTGGAGTTGCTGAGTGTACATCCTACACATTCCTGCATCGAGATTCCAGTGGGACCTTTGCCACTGGTAGACAGCACTTTTCTCCCATAAGTGGAGTCATGAGGCACCTTCAGCCTGGTAATTTTGTCACCCTTAAAGATTTTTCTTTTCAGTATAATTTACATCTCCGTCCACAGCAGCCTTTCCAAAAAGCCTGCATGAGCTTCTTCGTCACTATTTGGCCACTCTTTTCCATGGATTCTGAATAATGCCTTTGTGCATAAAAATAGTCCTGTTGTAATATTTGATGTTAATTGATCAACAAATTAAATTTTATTAAGTTGTAACTTCAGCCTAATCTAACAACTTTCCGTCTCCTTTCCTTGCTCTTCACTATCTCTGCTATACAAGGACTCGTTCCCAGAACCTAATACATCACAACAGGAATTGCCACTGAAATCTGAATAATTTTGAGTGATTCACCATTACTAGCCACAGTAAATACCAAAATATTATATTTTAAACGCACACATAGCCAAATTACTGGGAATATTTATGTGTATCATTGATATACTGAGGGATAACCAAAGTAAAAAAAAAACATAAACCAAACTTGTTCTTAGTGATTAATCAGTTGTATTTCTTGTTCATAGAATCACACAGTGATTGGCAGGGGCTGTATGATATGAGTCAGGGGAAGAGCTGAGGTCTCATTTATCTTTTCAGATACACTTTAATAAAATAACAACAGAAAGCTGAAACTGTCTTCACATTAGGTACAGGGCTGAAGTGCCTGCAAATAATTTAAACCATATTAGGGTATGATAATGCTGACAGTAACAAGATAGGAATGACTGAAACAATCTAAACACTGAGGCAGTAAAGAGGCTTTTAAGTACCTAAACAAAAGATCACTGCCAAGCAAAAGACATCCAAAAAGCAGAAAAATGTGTGATGTTCAAAAAAGATATAAAGGATGATGACTTCATCACAAGTTCCTATTGTGCCTCACGGTGCACGGGCTCGCGTTTTGCATATCCTCTTTTCTCTGCAATGACTGCACCCGATTAGTCTCTTCAACACACAGTCTAACAATAGGAAATGCTATCCACAAATGGGTTATTTCACACAATAAAAGAAAATCTTACTGAACTATCTTCGGAAAACGATGTACAAAAGGCTGTTAAACAACATGCATCTGGCAAGTCAAATGGTTCAGATGGCACACAAATAAATCCACATACTATTGCTGATTTCCAACTATTAAGACATCTGCTGAAAATCCTCCAGTTAGGAGCACAAAATAGCTTCTTCCAGACTTGCCTATTTCCCTTATCTATCATGTATCTGTGGAAGGAGCGGGGATCAATCACTGTCTATAACAACTAACTTGTTAGCGATTTCCCAGCCACAGTGGGCAAAGGCATCACTCATCTGGTGCTGTTCATTGGGACTTTTTTCCCCCTGGTTCATGTCCTATCGCTTTCCAGGGTTAGATAAGCAAAATCAAAATGTGCTAACTGGGATTCTTAAGAAATTCATTGTGAACCAAAGAGGCAAATTCTCTTACAGGGCTTTAACTAGATGGAGTTCTGCTTAGGTCAGGCATAAAAAACCAAAAGAAAAAGACAGGAGCATGTGAGTGCACAAGTGGAAGAGCAGAAATCCCTTGGCATCAATGCCAGATCCTACTGCCTTAAGATTCATATCATCATTCCATGGTTAATGCCTGACTATGATATTTTGACAAGGAGAGGATCTAGACACCGAGGTGTAATGAAACTGATTAAAGCAATAACAAAGTCTTACAAAGCAGCATGCAGAAACTACAACTGAAAACTACTGTCATACACTAAGTAAGAGTCATTTAAGGACACAGACATTAGCAATGAAATGCTATTCATGCAAATACGGTCAAAAAATGAAAAGATTCCCCTCAGTACAACTACCAGCCCTAACTTCTGCAGACCCTCAGTATAGTTTTGGTGATAGGAATGACCATAGGTCCACTTACAGATTAGTGGGCTGTCCTAGCTCACAGAGGGATAGAGTATTTAGAATAATTAATGTCCTACAGAAAGCAGAAAGGAAATTGCATGATAGATATTCTACCTTGTCTCTCTGACAAGCTGTGGAAGATTATTGCAAATGGATAATTTAACTTTATTTTTTTATGCCATAAAACAATACTCAGCACTGAGTCTGAGACTTAACAGTTTGCACACTTATCAGAGTGGTTACACACCTATATCTATCTCTAAAGGGACTCTTAGACCCTATATGGTGTTTTTCCTGACTTATACCTGTAAACCTGTTTGAATATCGAACTGCTGTCACTAATCAGAGGAGTTACATGATCACAGAGTCTGTGTTCACACCAGGTACCAGGCAACTTCATTTTAATCAGTTTTCCAAAGAATAAGAACTATCACAATCAGGGTAAGTGAACTCAACTCAGCAGACAGAGATATCATGGGATGCTTACATTCCCTTTATTATAAGTATTTGCATAATTTCATTGGGATAACTGGTAAATCTGTACATTTTTTTTCTCCAGGACCGATTAATATTCCCTGACTTACTTGTATTTATTTTCCTGGGGAAAGATATAAAGCAGGTGTGGGCACAAACATGTAAAAATATTTGATAGATTCTATATATTTTCCTCAGGGGACAGGAAAACTAAAATCAACTCTGGTCATCCTTGCTTGGCGGCAAAATGCACTGTCCCTCCAAAGCTTCCAGGTGCTCAGAAATGGCAAGGAGTAGCCCTGTATTTGCATCCAGGTTCAACAGAAGCTCTTGTTGCCTCAGACCCCTGAAGGAAGCACAACTAAGCAAGGATGACTAATGATAATTTTGAATTTTCCCTCTGAACTACGCTCTTTTCATTAGGCTTATCATAGCAACAATATTTTTAAGGCTGTGAGATTTGTATTACAGCTGGAATAGATTATCTGACAAGACAGTTGAACACTATAAGAACATGAGGAGTAGATGTAAAGGTGGGGAAGAGACAGCAGAAAGGAAGAATCAGAAGCAGAGAGAACAAAGAGAAGAGATTCACTGAGTCATTTACACAGCAATAAACAGTCAAGCAATAAAGCATTGTTACCATCAATAAGCTCCTGACAAAGCAGTTGGAGATGAATTAAGGAAGTTTCAAAGCAAGATGAGCAAAGGACTTTAGATTAATTTTGTGTTTAAAGAATTCAGGGAGTTGAGAAAGAAAAAGTATTGAGATCATGGTAGTACCAGTGGTGCTTTTTAAGACTTTGTAGTTTGCTGTAAAATGTGGCTGTGTATCTACTCTTTTCTCTCATAGTGAATATTTTTTCTCATCCTATTGCATTGAGCAACATTGTTTATCCCCTCATTCCCATGCCAGATTTGGGTTTTCCACCATTATCACAACGTTGTTAATGCTACAGACTCTCCTTGGGCTCCACACTGGTGCACAACTGGGACAGAGGCTGGGAGCTGCATCATCTCTTTTGTCTCAAGAGTGAAAGAGCAGAGAAGAGAATGAGAGGGAATAACTTCTCCTCCCCTCCCTTCCCCCCTTTCCCATATGAACATGATGACTCATTATGACAGAAGTGTAATAAACTTCTAAAAAGGCAACCACAAAACATGTATTTTTTTTCTGACAGGCACAGATACATAAAAAAAAAAAAGCTCACACATTCAATGATATAGGATTAAATTATCCACTGCCAGCTTTTGGGGCAATATTTAAACATTACATCCTACAATGAAGCTCAGTTCTAAACTGCTGTATCTGATTTATAGAGGTAAACAGCACAAACTCTAAGTGTAACAACACTGTAATGTCTTTATGTTGCAGCAGGGCTATCAGTTAAAAAAAAAAAAAACAACAACTTTTTTTCCTCATTCTGACTAAACTGCACCAACCCTGGTGAAATGGAAACTACTCCAAGCTTTCTCCTTGGGAGAAACTTCTTGCCCTCTCCTTTAGGTTTTTGGTGAGCAGCACCATGCTCCTCATGATCTGGTATCCCTGACCCAGCTGCGAGGACCAGGAATTACATGAGGGACTTTCCAGCTCTGGAGGGTGAGGGATGGAGGCACCAACTCTCTGATGTGCTGGGGAGAGGCTGCCCCCTGCACCCCACTGCTCCCAGTTCTGCAGGCAAGGTTAAGAACATGTAAATTAAAACTGCAAGCTATTTTTGTATAAAGTTGGTATTACTAATTTGCTAACTATGACAATTTCACACAGAAACCCTTTTGTTGGAAACTGAGTTTCTCATGTAATAATTAGCTGTGGAATATTACCCCAAACAGGTGTCTGTAGCCTGTCAAAGTCAGAACAGGTGATTTAGAATTAGCGTATTAAAAGAACTGTGAATTAGCGAAGCAAAAACGTGTTAATTTCTTGTTCCATCTGTTAATATGAATTCACTGCCAAATATTTTACTTTGTAGAACTGTGCTGGGATTGGCAAGAACATACACTATAAAAAAAAAGTTTAAAGGCCTGAATGTTTAAAAATCATGACATACGTTACTGCAAAAATAACTTCTACATTTGAGCAAGGTTTTTCTTTTGTATCTTTTAAAACTTCATAGTGAAGAATACCATATAATCCATAAAATTAAGCTAAAAGCTCTCTTACACACACAAAAAAATAATTTTAAGGCTTTCGAAACCAAGTCGGAATGCAGTGTCACGAGAAAATGCAAGAAAAATATTATGAATTGGCTTAAATAAAAACTACAATCAATGTTTTTATTCTGCCTTGAAAGTATTCAAATACTCAAGTTCTTTGAAATGCAAATTTCTAAGCACAATACTGGTATCTACCTGTAAAGCTCTGTCCTATCTGTGCAGTAACACAGATCCCATGAACATGCCATTCCTCAAAGTCCTTTGTGATAATGAACATCAACAACCCCCCAAACTTCTGTCCTACACTTCTGATTCTTCACAATAGTGTTTAAAGCAGTATGGATCCCATGTCTTTTTATTCTAATCCCCATCTTTGTGTTCCTTTCTCTTCTCCCTGGAAGCTGGCATACTCCTGAGCTGATGGGGGATCTGGAATATGGCTGGCTGGTCAGTAATGCAAACCCACTGCACAAAAAGTGGCTTTATAGACTGGTTTTAAAGACTTTATAGTTGGCATTTTCTATTAGCAAACCCAAAGTTTTCATGGCACTACTGTCTCTCTAAAAAAAAAAGGGAATATTTTTTAAGTATTTTATATATAATTGCCGAGCAATGTATTATATATATCCATCAACTATTAATGAACATCAGGTATAAATGTCCAGCTCCTAATATATATGACTAATGACTGCAATATATTTCCTAGTGTATTTCTCTACTTTTCTGAGCTTTGCAGAGAAATGCTCAGTTATGTGTTTGCTCCCTGCTATGCCTTGGTGCTTCTTCTACCCTGTTCCCTGCCCCCTTTGGAGCCTGGTTTCAACAGCTGATTTCTTCTATCAGTCACTACTTACCCTGTCCTGGTGAACATCTTGCATGAATTCACTCACAAACATCAAGGTTATGGCTCCAGCCCATATTTTTATGATATTCAACTGTTTAAATTCGATAATTTGCCCTTAACCTTTTATTTTTTCAGGAAGGCGACAAGATGCAGAAGCTCAGAGGAAGATCACGCATTGAAGGGGATGAAGGAGAAAGCCAAAGATGTGGAAATGTAAAGGAAGCTGTCAATGACCTACATCTTGGTGCATTGCTCACCAAAAAAAAGTTGTAAAACTAATCCTGACTGCATACAAGTCTCTGTTGTGCCAAGATTTTCCAAAGTAAGAAGCAGCCAGCAATTGTAGGCCTGGTCTTTTGGGGCATAAATAAATTTGCACTAAAATTGTCTTAGAAGACAAATATTGACTTTGTGGCTGCCCCATCCCTGAAAGTATCCAAGGCCACATCAGATGGGGCTTGGAGCAACCTGATCTGGTGGAATGTATCCCTGCCCATGGCAGAGGGTGAAACTGGATGGATTTTAAAGTCCCTTCCAACCCAAGCCATTCTAGTATTCTGTGATTTTATGATTTAAGTATTTGCTTTCTCAGTCTATCCCCTCATCACGCACCCTGATGCAACAAATAAAGAGATTTGTGGCTGTGTTCCTCAAGCTTGCATGCAGGACATCACTCTGCCCCCAGGCTTGTTATTACTTTAGCATCTTTCCACAAACTGTATTTTTTAGCATGAGGAAATCACAGAGAAACACATATTGCCACTTGGATTACAGGAGAGTGGAAAGATGCACACCCAATTACTGCAAAGCATTTCAAGCAAAGCTCAGAGATACGCAGCAGGTTCTTAACTGCAAATGATATGATAGGTAGTTTCTCCTCCCTAGTTTTCTGCCACATCCAAGAGATTAATACTTACATGAATCATCTGTAATGACTAGCATAATTTAGGGAAGTGAATGAGATTTTCTGCATTATTTATATTATGAACTCACAAGAATATGAATGGTGGCTTATGTAAATTCAAACCATGTTTACAGTAGCAAAGTGCAGGGAAAGACCAGCAAGGGTTAAGCTGATATTTCCAGAGCTGGAGCTCTTTGTATCAACACTCTATTGCTTATTGCTTTAGTGCTGAGTGATGTGAGTTACAGCCTATGAACTACATATGGGAAACTTTTATTGTTTTCCACATTTGAATGGAAAAATAATTATGTCGTTCACATCTTTCACATACTTAAAGTAAATGCATCAAATTCTTTCTCAGGGTGTGGGCCTGAATTCTTATATTTAAAAAAAACCTGAAGGCTGACAAAGTTTTGACCTTCGTGTAATAAAGATTTTCTTTTTCTTTCTTCTATTCTTTATTTTTTTTAAAAATGCTTGATAATTCAACCTAAATGTCAGCTTCGGCTTTAAAATAGAACACATCTATTTGCTCATAATATTTAAGAAATACAATGTCATTATACAGTTATCAGTGGTAAAACATGTCTAATCTTGATATAGCATCACCTTTAACAAATGCTTGTGGGAAAAAACTAGCAAATGCATAAAACATTTTATGTAGTTTTAAAATATACAATACATTAAAGTTTTAGTTGACTTATCTGAAAAGACATATTTTTGGCACATAAATAAAAAAAGGCAAGGGAAGAACTTGTCAGAAGGCAAATAAAGTATGTAAATTAAATCAAAGGTAAGGCAGCTACACTTTTTGTATAAATAACTGTGTTAACAGATTTTTATGCATATTACAATATATTCAGATGTATTACTTCTGCAAAAACAAATTCATTGCTTCTCTCCAAAAAACGGATTAAAACAATTTATTTTATAAAATTTGGATGGATAGGATAAGAAATGTAATAGCTATCTATGGAAAATAAATATAAAAATTATTCAAGCTCCATCTACTTTATGTTAGTAATGAGATGCACTTCATTCAAATTCCTTTCAATTGAAACAGTGCTGAGAAAGCAGGAACATGATTCTGTAGGAAATGATTTCTAATCTTCATGATAACATACCAATATAATACAATTATTTACAATTGACTAAGAGTTAATTCCAATAGTATAACATCTTTCTTGCAAAAATGTCAGCTTTTATTGATGAAACAAACCAAGAATAAAACATTTTTACTTGTAGTCTAACTGTGCTGTTTTTCATTCTGTTAACCAAAACAACACAGCAATACTGTAAACAAAAAAATAGTATCAAACTGGCTGTGTTTGCATGATTTTATCAAGAATCAAAAGCAGTAGAGGGAAGGGCTTTGGGACTTTTAAAGCATTAAAAATAGTTTGAGCAAATAAATTATTCTTTGTTTTGGTTGTTTATTTGGGGGAGTTTATATTTTTTTTAAGGTAATGATCATGAATTCAATCAGAAGACATCAGTGTGTCAATAGGCAGGGATCAGGTACCCTTATAAAAACAACTGCAATCATGTTGCAGTATTCATATTTTTGAATGCCCAACTGTCATGGTGGGTCTTTTTGTTATTGTTGTTTTGGAAAATTAATGTAAGGTACACTTAAATAAATAGTTAACATTTAATCTTCTCCCTGTATCCTGAATTTGTGATGTACATGGCAGGACTATTTTCACTGGAGTCTGAATGTTATTTTACTCTCAGCAATTCTCTTGCTTCAGGACGCTTCAGTAATGTATCCTAATATTCCTACGAAGAAGGAAATATGGTTTAACTATTTCTCTGTCTAACATTCTGGGGACAATGCTTAACATTGTCAAGCACTCTTTATCAAAAATAAAAGCATTTCTCTTTGCAGCTACACAGGTGTTTGTGCAGCACTTTGAGCTCCGTTGTCACAGCCATCGACACACAGACCCAACCCCATCCCTCACACTGAGCTCTTGCTCTGCTCTTACAACACAACTGAAATGAGGATTTGTCAGGGCAGCCTGAGGGAAAAATTATCATTAAATGATTTAGATTGGAAGGAACCTTAGAGATCATCCCATCCCACCCCCTGCCATGGGCAGGGACACCTTCCACAATCCCAGGGTGCTCCAAGCCCTGTCCAACCTGGCCTTGGACACTTCCAGGGATACAGGGACAGCCACAGCTTCTCTGGGCAACCTGTGCCAGGGCCTCAGCACCCTCACAGGGAAGAATCTATCGATATATATCAAATATAAGATATAAGAAGAGAAATAATCAGCTTTGGTGTGAAGTGCCAGACAAGACGTAAGCAAGAAGCAGTGCTGGGCTGAGGACCCTTCATGGATACTCCTCTACTGTAAAGTCTAGATTTTCTGTTCTGCAACTGTTTGCAAAGATATGATTATTTTAACTCTTTTCCAATGTCAAGGCAAGGATGCAAACCCACAAATAACTGAAGCTGGGAACAAAAGGAGCTTTTACACCCGTCTCACAGGGGGCTGCCCTGCTGAACTCCTTCCACTAATATTTAAAAGCATGAACAAGTATGCCCTTCTAAACAAAATACAGCAGCTCTGCCTTATCTCCTCACATGGGCTGGCCCAACAAACTCAAATACTAACACAATAAAAGGAAACAGGTGGCTGAGAAAAATATCTTATATCCTCCAAAGCAGCTGCCTTACAAGAAATTCAATCTAGGTGTCCCGAACAAGCTGCCTTTTCATCAAAGAATGCTTGCACCAGAGATGCACAGTATACCTACTTAGAACATATCTTCTATTGTACTTTCTGCTACCAACTGGTTCCTTTTGATTGGCACAATTTTGGCAGGTATTAATATTTGTGTTTTTTAAAAACAGTATTTAATTTGTTTACAACAGGTGCTTACTTTCCATTTGCACAGAGGAGCCGTTGTTCCCCAAGGCCCCAGGATATGACTGGAAGTCTCACATTACTGGTTTTCTCCTAGGAGCACAGCAGGAGTGATTGAACTGACCTCCCAAGTTTCAGCAATCTGAACTATTTGAAGTGCAGGATGCAGAATTGCAGCAAGTTGGATGTGTGAGAAAGGATCTACATAGGTGTTGACTGACAGGGCAAACCCCTTGCATGAGGAGAAAAAGGTTTTGCCATGAAACTGTGTATTACCACTATAATCTCTGAATTCTTCAGGCCAGAATGGGAACTGGCAGATAGGTACCAAGCATTTCCAACTACTTAATTTAAAAATTGAAGTTGTCATTATGAAGAAAAAACAATTATTCTGCTTAAACATCACTAAAAAATCCGTAAGGTTGTGATGTCACTCAAATAGCTATTTATAATATTAAGCATAAACCAACATGGATTTCCAAACAACCCCTCTGCAACACCCCCAGCCTAGAGCTTAAAAATGTTAAATATCTCGAGCCTTTTACTTTGGTCCTGAAACATGCAGACTTAACTAAATCTGCCCTGGAAAGCATGGAGAATTATCTTTTAGATATGGATAGATATGCTTCAGACATGCATCTTTGCATAAAGAGCTCTCAACTTTCTTTTTGGCATTGTCAATAAAATATTTTCATTTTCTATTAAACAGCAGAATATATGTGAAATATATTGCTATAAATCTTAATATGTTTCTTTGCAAGTCTGCAGAGATCTCAGTGTTTAATATGTGAGAGAAAACCTGTTTGAAGAGTTTCAAATCTTAAAGTTGCTATTGAATCCATTAGAATTTAAGAAAAGTTGTGATATGTAATGCTAGGAGATGGGAGATTTTAGAGGAAGTGCTCTCTCAACAGGATACAGCAGCACGTGGAAAGGCAAATAGAGACTAACAATGGAGCTCACATAAGGTGGACAGGTATAAAAGAAAGAGCTCAGAGTACTCTGTCTTCTAAATCATTAAATTCCCTTCTTCTTGTCACTGGTATGATCCTCATCCTACCCTCATGCATCTGCTGTGATTGACAAAAAGTCTTTTTTTCTCTATCCTCTGGGAAAGGGGAAGGTGGACAATGGACTAAGCAAAGATCCTTGACAACATGCAAGTTATCGACTGACGGTCCTAAAATCTAGCAACATGTCTGTTCAGTCAAGACTTTACACATCAGGAAAAATATTCCAAATGGAGCTGGAATAGAGAAGATTTTGTGGAGTAACTTAAACAGCCACACAGTTCCCATTCTGTTGTGTTGGTTTTCACTGTGCCTTGAACACCCAGGTTTCTTCCCTGTCCTATATACCTTTTTAAAGAGAAAATATAATTGTTGCAATAGCAAAATATCTGACTTTTTGAAAATAACTGCTGATCATAGACAGCAGCTCTTAGCTGCAGCTGTTTCCATCATGACACTAATTCCCCATTCATTTGAATGGGGCTTAATGGTGCTGTCATAATAATCTTATTGCGACACCCATGGAAGTTCATGGAGACAATGCAACAATGTTAAGATTAAATAAATTGATGTCCCTACTGTGATATGTTTAGCATCGTATTCTGAAATTTCTATATTTGGGGAGCTTAATTATATAGAATTTATTAGTCTGACATATTAACCTCATTTTTATGGCTTCCTTGAAAGCTTCCAGATTTAATTAAATAATTCTCGATAGCTGCACAAGCTATTGACTTCTCTTGAATGTATTCATGAGTCTTCTCTGTTCGGCAGAAAACCTAGTGTCAGGTTGTAATGGCAAAGTATTCCTGGCATGTCATTGTCCTGCTGGAAACCCAGAAGTCCAGCTGGCTGTAGTTTTTGTGTATATTACATTTGTGAAACCCTACACTTTACAGATGATTAATGAACCACACTTTCGATGGCTGTACAGATACAAACCCTGGGTTTGTGCAGTAAGAACCAAGAATACAGCAATAGGTGGAAGAGAACTTCTTGAAACTGGAGAAACCATGTCAAATAGAAAAGAAACATGTAGACAGATTTTTGGAACTGACCACAGTGCCTATTATAAAAAGATACAGATCAGCCACTCAAAATTTTAGACTACAGAATTAACGAGTATTGTTCCCACTGTCAAAAATATAATCCCATTTTGATTTTATTTCACGTCTCTGCTTAAGACTTGCATTGGAAAGCATATTGGATGTTAGCTCAATCTGTGGAAATATCAATTTCATAATAAGAATCTCAATATGGGTGAACTGTGCACTTCACTTCTAAAATTATTAAGTTTCAAAAAATGTAAAGGGAGCAACGAAGTGTTCCCGAGCCTCGATCCTTGTCTGTAACCACAGGTGCCTGCTCTCCCCAAGGCAGAGGTATCTCGCAGTTTTTGACGAGCGCTGTAATATTCCCTGTCAATTTTACATTCGGCTTGGCAGCAGTGGAAACCTGACAGGCATCAGCAGAGTGATTGGCAGTACCATGGCTGATAATGCGAGTCAAAGCAATTGGCAACAGCACCACTATCCCCCTCACAGAGTCCAGAATTTGCTTCTAATCTCACAGGTGACCTTTGATGATACAGCCTGGAAGGTCATGGAAAGGAGATGACTTTTTATGTCTCTTAAAATTTATTGCTGGTGTATTTATTTATTTTTTTCATGCCTTATTAGATGTTGAACTAAAGCAGCCCCTGATCTGGGAGACTTCAGCCGCAGACACAACCCCCATTACCTTGTAGGGGCTGTGTGGCCTTGAATGTAGGAACAGTAACATTTTACCTGATTCTTAACTTTGTATTTAAATCTTTCATTTCCCCAACTGGAAACAAATATAGGGAAGCCTTTCTGGAAGTTGCTCTGAAGAATAATCAGTTCATATTCATAGTGACAACCAATTAAAGTCTTCTACACATTCATCACCTCTTGATGTCTGTCTAGGCTCAGTCCTGCACCTATCATTAAATTCCCATGTGATCACAAAATTTTTGTCTCAGAGCTCATGAGTGTCTGTTTTTCAAAATCCCCAAAGCATTCAAAATTTAATATCAGAACCTCAAGTTGGTGTAAACAGCTAAATATTGAGGCAGAAAGGAAAGGTAACTTTTGAAGAGGAGCAAGGAAATGGGAACTAATTTATTTTGATTTGAAAAAAACCGAAGTCACAGAAGGGCTTGGGCTGATCTTCCCTATTCCACCCTCACCCTCTACTCCTACCAATACAGCTGTTCCTCCCAAACAGCACCATCTTTTCGCTTGTACTTGACACACGTACCAAACACACATCCAGATCCATCCCAATTAAGGCACAGATATGATATTTTCTTTGGATTTCATAACTACCATTTCATGTCTTAATATTGTTTTTTTTCATGAGCACTTTGTAAGACTGTTACAGAAAATGCTGCTGTGGTGGACGGAGATATTTCCATCACCAGGAGGCAGAACTGAATTGAGAGAGATGACAGGACCCAGTAAAACATGCCTTGTGTTGCTGGCCTGCTGTGCCAGCTTTCTGTTGATGCACCTAGAAACCAGAGGTTTGGAGATCAATGTCATCTAATGCCATTTTTCAAGCCCCTAAAGCCTTTTGTCCTCACTTTGCTTGTCACTAGGCAAGACCCTTGTTTGACATGACAGTAGGTTTGAATAAAGGCATTTATTATTCCAAAATATTCTGATCCCTTCAGCCTGTCCTTTCTTCATAAATATCTCCTTGTTTTTTCATACTGCACTAAAATTAAAACAAGATGAAAATTCCTTGCATTTAATGTAGTCAGGGTTAGTTGGTTCCAAAATGAATATTTCAAGATTTTTTTCCCCAGGTGCTCTTACTTAGCTCTCTATAAATTGGATTGGCTACGTTTTGCAGCACCTAGGCAAACCAGGAAAAGTGAAGAATAGCTTAGTTTGAAGCCTGACCACTGCACATCCTTTACACTTTCCTTCAGACAAGTTTTATACCCCCTAAACTGCTGCGGTGCATGTTGCAATCCACAAAGATTTAAAATTCATCAAACAGACAAAGTGTACATTTAATACCCACATGAGGGAATACAGAATGCCTTTCAATACATCAAACTCCTAAACCTTTTACATCTTTCATTTTTAAGCTACATGGATTTTGATTTGTACAATTTTAAAAATATTCTGAAGCCTAGTCAATCTAACACTAAAAAGCACTGTTGCACAGTAAGAAATCAAGAAATACAATTCAGCAAACCTGCTATAGTTGGTCCCCAGGGAAGTTTTTTTCCAATTCTGTTTGTCATAGCCCAGATCCATCATGTCATGCTAGCCTAACTTACTACTTCTGTCTTTTTTTCTATTTTTTTTTTCTTTTCTTTCTCTTTTACCCTTTTTTTTTTTTTTTTTTTGGCACACTCCAACTATTTTCTGTTAAACTAGTGCTGTCACAAGAAAACATATAAAAATGCTCTTTTGCAAACATACTGTTTGGTCTCTACTGAACTCTCCAGAGCCATGGATTTCTCTCACTGTCTTTATCAGGGGTGAATGTTGACAGATCACTGAACCTTACTGTCAGCAGTGACAGGCTTAAAGCTGTTTTGTGCAAGGTGGAGAAAAAACAAAAAAGGTTTCTGTGCCTTGCATCTAGAAGGTCCCTGATTTAACAACAAAGGCTTATGTTCAAAGATGATTAGCTTAAAGGCATTTCAGAGAGTTTTGATTGTTGCAGCAGTTGGGTGTCTTGCTACTGGGTGAAATATGTATTCCCCTGAGAACAAAGGCAGCAGCAATCCTATTCTGCTGAGATGGCAACTTTAATAATTCCATGTATTTATCAGTATTGTGTCAAGATCTTAAGGATTTTGCCCTTCAGGTGAAGTTGGAGGTAGATGGAATGGACACAGTGCTGAACAATCCCACTAAGATATACATGGAAAATGTCCTGTAAGGCCCTGGGGGAGAGATAGAAAAGATTCCTAAGTATCCGAATACACATAACGTAGATAAATGTCTTTGAGCTTTACAAAAGGAAATCTGAGCTTTCCACATTGGGCTTTAGCCTATGCATAAAATGATGAGGCCAGGTGCTTTTCCCCCATACAGAGAAGCATTAAAAAAAGTATTAATAATGTAAATTATCCAGCACTGTTTTCACACAGAAGTTAAGCCAGGGGAAAAAAAAAAAAAAAAAGAATGCAGCTTAAGCACTGAATGCGTTGAAAATAATAACATGTCATATTCACTGTTGCGCCTCTTATTAAAAAAAAAGGCTAAACTTGAAATATAAATAATGGGATTTGCTGAAAAAAAAATAATTGGAGAGATTATTGCAGCTGTAAGTATTATGGGTAGGGCTTGACTGAGCACAGATATTCCGTGTAAACTCGTACAGAAAGTGAACACCTCTGTACCTCTGGACAAACATTTCCTGTAAGCTCACTCTACATGCCTATGCTCAGTGACACCAGGACAGATTTCACTGTCCCACAGGGACAACGACCAACAGGGAGAAACTATTCATTTGGTGAGGATATATCTCTCTCTTCATGCGCCATCAGAGAGGCATAGGGGACTTCCAGGAGGAAATGCCTCCTAATTAATGATAGTTCAGAGCCTTATGAAGTGTGAAAGACTGTCTAGAGGAATGTGTAACATAAGCATGATTCTGAAGGGGCAAGCAGAAGAGCAATAAAGCAGTTAAAATGTAGGACTAACATGCAGGACAGAGGGACAGGTAGCTGGAGGAATTCTGAGATCAGATTTTAAGATATTTTCATATCCTAAGGATATCAGTTCATGCAATTATAAGGTCACAGTAGGCCTTTCTCTTTCAGTGCTTTGAAAACTTCATATTTTAAGGTAAATGCACATTTTCCTTCAGATGTTTACTGCATCAAAGCTGGTGAGTTACTTGCCGTGTTTCATTAATCAAGATCTCATAATGCATCAGGAATTGCCATGGATTCAGGGTTATACTTGACACTGCACTGGTTGCATCAACATACTAGTAGGCCTTTAGAATTAATTGGGAAATTATTAGAAGTAATTTTCACCAGAATTTATGAGATACCCAGCTTCATATTATAAAGGATTTTTTGTAGAATTGGATGCTTATTAAAGAGAATAACTCAATTCTTCTAAAATCACAACGCAACAAAATGGCAGAGATATCAGGAAGAAACTTTGCTAATGCTGAAAGCTGCTCACAGATTGATTTTCAAACATATCAATTCTCTCCTGACATGTTTGTCTTATGATGTGTCAAGTGGCAGAGCTGTGCCACTGGCCACGGCTGCCGAGCAAACACAAATGTGTCCCTCGCCTTCTCCCGGCAGCAGCTGTGCCCGCAGAATCTCCGGATCCTGGCACCCCTCGGTGCTGCCAGGAGCACGGCTGAGCTGTGCTTTGGGACAGGATGTACCGGCTGGCAGGTCCTCGGTGGGCTCAGCATTTGTGAAGCCTCTGTGGACCAAAGGTCCTCATCTCTGGGATCAGGACTAAAGAGATATTTGTATTCACTCCATGTGAGGTTCCATGGCGGTCAAACCCCGAATGCAGTGATAAGATCTAGAGCAATCATTTGTAGGCAAAGTATCCTTTTTCCCCTTTTCTTTTCTCCTTTCTCTTTCTTTCCTTTCCTTTCTCCTTTTCTAGCAAAGGTTTTTAAAAAGTACGGATGCCCCTTGCTTTCCAAAATTTAACTCCACATTTTCAAATTACTGGCCTTTTGCAGTTCAAAATATGTTGTCTACAGGCCTAGTTCCCCTCCTAAAGTGGTTCATTATAGAAGTCAAAGTTCTGCACTGAGCCTCTGCAGGAATGACAGAAGGGTGGGATTACAGGAGCAGCTGCAGTCCACCAGGAGCTCTGATCCACGGAGCCTGCCCATCCCAGGGCTATACCATGGTGCCAATTCATAGTCCTCTCCGCCTTCTCTCCATTCCCAGTGCACCTGCACCAGCCCCTGGACTATAAATCTGCTACTTTGTTAATTCAGAGCTCCCCGAAGGTGATCTTAGCTGTCAGGGACATCCATGGTCTGGCAAACACATGGGCTGAGCTGACCAGAAGTTACCTTGAAACAGGCAGAGGGAAATTAATTTCTGGGGCTGGAAAGACCTTAAACACCATTTCTCCAGGCAGCATCTCAGACAGAGACCCTCAAACTATCCAGCAGCCTGGGTTCCAAGCTGTTCCCCAGCAGCTGAGGACCAACACCGGCTTGGAGCTAATGAGAAGCATCTCAGTCTGCTCAGACTTCATGTTCTATGACCAGGTGTGCTCGTGGCACAGAAAAGCTGTACCTGGAGAGGGTGATTTGTGTTCAAACCTGGGCCAGGCTTTTCTCTCTCACTCCATCCCCAATCCTCCTGCAGTGGTGCCACAGATGGGGAGTCTCTTGCGGGAC
This sequence comes from Corvus moneduloides, assembly GCF_009650955.1. Classification (NCBI taxonomy): domain Eukaryota; kingdom Metazoa; phylum Chordata; class Aves; order Passeriformes; family Corvidae; genus Corvus; species Corvus moneduloides. The sequence goes on along the minus strand of NC_045482.1, from coordinate 35,546,863 downwards.
AGGAATCACTGGTGCTCTGCCATCCTGCAACGCAACTGCTCTGCTTCTATCCAAAGACCAGCAATCTTGTTTTCCTAAAAGCCTTTTCAGATGATATGTGCACATGGCATCTGTTTGCAATGTATATTTGCCATTAGTGTTTTTAAGTGGGAATGGTGGGGTCCGTATGGCACAGAACATAAGGATTGCTGTAGTAATTAGTCATTATTTGGACTAGCAGAATAACCGCTATCAAAGACTCTTAACTCACTCGTATCCTAACATGCCCGACATGCATTTTCTTTGTTTCTGCCCTTTATCTAAAGTATTTTTGCTCTGAAAACACTGTTGATATTTATCATTTGCCTGACACATTAATCTGTGCAGGAAAAGAAAGTATAACATTTTTAGGAAAGTTTTGCTTTCCACATTTTTTCAGGATTACGGGGTTTTGTATTACAAAACAACATCTAAATAACATCTCTAAATCACTACAAGTTAAAGGAAAGCAACAAAAATAAGAGTACCATCTCCAAAACAAAGCACACACATAAGTTCAGTCGATCTAGAAAAAACACAAACCAAATGATTTACCTGTGGCTTCTGTTCTCTGAGACCTGTTTACTCTGCGTATATTCACAGTCTGGGTGTAGGTTCTGAAAATCAGATTTTTAATTCACAAGATTTTTAATTCTCAGTTCTCGCAACACGTGTGCCAGGTGTGCCCACCATGCCACAGCTTTTGCACCACTTGGGAAAGAGCATCGTGAACTCAAGCTCAGGAGTTCCATGCTGAGAAGAGATGTGATGTGAGCAAATACCCTTCAAAGAGGAATGGCCATAGAAACTTCTCTTTTTCACCTGTGTGTTTCCTGGAGTATTCCCCAATTCCTGTGAAGCTGAGGAAGGGCAATGCCATCGCACATGGTGAATATGCAGTGGAAGGTCCAAGTGAGAGCAGCTCCACATCACAACAACCTGAAGGTGGATGAGCCTGACTGAACCAGGCAGCTCCCTAGCACAACTAACAAACTCAGGTAGGAGACTATCAGAACTATCTCTCAAGCCAGAAGGATGGAGATCTTAGTGTCTTATTCCAACAAAAGTTAAGGCTCAGCACCTTTGCTCACAGCAAGTCACCTGGACCAGGAAGTGGGATAGGTATACAAAGTGAGAGACCCCAGAACAAGCACTCTTGTCTTCTTACCTATGACAAGGGCTTTTTTGTTCTATTAAAGAAAATAAAACAGGAAAAATATGCTGAGCTTCACACTACATGTACGGGGGGGGGGGGGAAATGATTGTGTCTCAGTGCTCCCCCTCACTCTCCTGCACCATGTGGGTGATGGTGCCAGTGCCACCATCAGCACCAGTGATGGTCATGGCAGGCTCTTGGAGAAGCACAAGGACTTTCCTTTGAGGCTTTGAAGTCTGGAGATGAGCAAAATGGTGTTTGATGTTGAGTAATTATGTTAAGTGGGCAGGTGGGAGCCAGATGCTAAACAACAGCTTCAGATGTGAAGGCACTGGTGCCCCAGTGCTTTGTCTGGACCCCTATGTGGACATCAAATATATTTAAACATTAAAAAAACCCTTAAGAACTGATGCTGAAAGCATGGTAGTGAGCAGCAGACTATGTTATACTGGTTGCCATATTGGCTTGTCTGGAGCATTTGGATAAAATTTGTACATTTGTGTATTTTATGTTGGATTATCATTTCTTACTGTTTCCACATGCTCTTTCATAGGGAAAATAATGCATGATCAAATGATAAGGCCTATTTTTAAACTGCCTTTATGCAATTGAACTGAAAATATTAGTTTATCTTGTGCTATTCTGTCAAGCAGTATTATACTGATTAAGTTTTTAGAATATTATTGCTGCAGATGGAGTATACATAACCTGCATTTATACTCCATTTCCTGTGCCTGCATCTTGAATCTTGACAAACTTTGAATTTTTGACCATCGCCTCATGAAGGATCAGAATGTCATAACCCCTTTAGTCAATATTTTGAAAGGCTAATTTGAGTGAGTAATTGCATTCCAGTTCAGAAGAATATTAAAATAACTAGTTTATGTGAATACATCCATCCTAATGGAAATATACATTCCAGAAGAGTTGGAAGAATTAGCTTAATATCGTTGCTGTATAAAATCCAATGACTTGAGCTTTCAGGCAGGGCTGCACAGGCAGACTGAAAACATTTTGGCTCGCCTGGGTTTGCATCCACTGTATCTGCTTCCAATCTCAAATTCCAATAAACGAACAACAAAGAAATCAAAAGGAAACTGTGTGGCTCGCCAGCTTGAACCTTGCTTGCAGAGAAACCAGACAAAACCACACAGTGTGAGGAAACAAACATAAAAACAGAGTGTAATATGTTTTCTATTGTTTCTGCCAAAAAAACATCAATTGGTCTAGATCCACACAAAATCTGCCTTCTTCTGCTTAAATGTACCCCATGCTCACTGAAGGGCTGGTGAGATTTCATGCACTTTAAAGTCAACAAGGCCAACTTCTGGTGCAACCTTCATTTTGTTTCATTAAAAAGAATACCACACACAGCCATCTCAGAATGAGACACAAATTCCTAGACAATTAAAACAACCCCTTGTGCTCATGTTCAGTTTCCTTTTGCCCTATACAACGTCTGCTACTTCCATGCATAGCTGAATTAGAAGATCCTACCCAAACAAGTAGCTTTAGCAGCGTTAACAGCATAAGAATATATGGAACAACGAAATCTCCAAGGTTTACGACTTAAGATGGTTTCTAAGCTGGAAGCTTCCATACTGCAGGAATAAACCAAATGCTTTTGTTGGCTTGTCCTTGAGTTAAGAGATGATGAGTAACCTGAAGATACCACGTGGCAGAAAATTGGGGGTTTTTTGAGCTTCTCATGCTTACTTATTTTTAACCTAAAAGTCTCAGGCTTTCATGCATATCAAAGAAAAGAGAAATTCTTTGTAACCATCACTGCCCTGTTCAAAGTTAAATATTGTTACAGATGGGAACAGAAGGACTTTTTGCTGCAGGACAGTGATCCTACACTGCACATCTGGAGCACATCGCCAAACCCTGACTGGCAGCGGGGACTGCGTGCATCAGATGCCATTAGTCAGAAAATGTGTTAGAACAAAGAAATTATGGGAAGTGTACAACATGATCAGATGTAAGGAAAAGCACCATTTGTAGATTTGTTAGTCAATTAGGCTTTATTTCAAGTGATTCCCCCAAGGCTTCTTGAGGTAGGAGCATTTGTTTTCCTTCATTTCACCTAAGCCTGCTATGATTCAGTGACTGCAGAGTTCTATAAAGTCTCAATATTTTGATTCTCACAACTGTCACTCAGAGCATCACCTCTGCCTTGACCTCTGTTCTGAGCCTTACTAAATAACCACATAACATCCAACATACAGCCAAAAAAAAAGGAAAAAAAACCCTGCACAAATCTATCAGATGTTATACTGTGACTGTCATCAGCCTCTTGTTTATATTGTTAATTAAATGAAGAATACACTGTCACCATTTTGGTTAAATAATAGCCCTGGTCAAGACAGGTGGCTTATACTACCTCTGTGAGTTCCACCTTTAGGAGGTGTATGACCCTTTTCATTTTCTACTCTTAAACTGACTTCTGAAGTTTCCAATACTTGAGAAAAATCCCTCACTCTTCAGCAAACAAATCTTGGTATACATAAATAAAAGTCATTTGGGAAAAACCCAAATAATTTCTAGTCCATAGTGCTTACCTACCATTAAAAATACTTTGTTCTCCAATCAGAGGGTATATTAAATGGAAAAATGCCACACTGTAACTAGCAGAACAGATCATAGGATGAATTGATTGGCATCACCTAATTAAACTGATATGAAATAGGAAATAAGTTCATAGAAATCCAAGTCAATTTGCTAAGTGAAAGAAGACTGAGAAAAAAACTTGAATAGTTTACTTATAATGAATAATCTGAGTAACTATGCAATTTCAGTAAAAATACTGCAGATATTTCAAAGTTACATATTTACTAGAAAGATCTTAAAAAATCTTTTTAAAAAGTAAAATGTGTGCTGAACTTTTCTGACATTTACAAAAGTAATTAATTAATATGATTAAGCAAATTAGACTGAGCCAAAGTCTGACTGATTGTAAAGCATGCTGCAAGAGCCACCTGTTTGCTAGAAAGATTAGATACAGTGATGCTGGCAGCTAGAAAAAAACAGAGAATTATGAAAGATAATACCTATATATACTGATCTTTGAGATCTGTCTTTTCTGACATGCTTCACCAGATTATCTCAGCTTTACCTGGGAGAAGAATCGTCCATAAGACATTTTTGATTGGAAAAAAGCGCTGGTGGTTAAGCTAAAATAAAGACACTGCTAACTAGGTCCATAAGGGTGTTTGTAGATCTTGTTCCTAACTGGGTACATCAGCTCCTCTGTATCCAGCTAGCCAGTTCCCAGGGTCCAGGAACATCCTAGTACAAGCCTCTTTCTCTCTAGATTTGCTCTCCTTCACCTTGAGGGCAGCAGTGAATGTTCCTGCTGCACAGACACAATATCTCAATTAAGCATTTAACAGTCAAACTTCTGGTTAGCAATGGTTGTCATGAGATGCTGTAAAATGTGAAGCTGTAGGATATTCATCCCTGGTGATCATTTACAACTTGAAGCAAAACTTGAAAACAGGGAAGAGAGGTACTTCTTTCCCTATTTTATAAGGTTTTTATTATTTATATTAACATAAAGCCCCAGTCACATATCTTATATTATGTATGGAACAAACCCATCAGCTCTATCAGTAGGACCCTGCAGTGAAAGTCTAAGTGGGGAGACATCACACCTAGCTTTAAAAGACTTAGAGGAGGTGTTGAACTTGTCTTCATGGTTAAGTGCCAGAAGACTTCAGAGAACCCATTTGGTATTAAGTCAGGAAAGGGATGAGGACTGGAGCAGGAGTGTAGACTTTTGTGTTTATGGTGCAGGCACAACAGCTCTGAGGATTGTCCTGTACCAGCACAGCACATCAGAGACCTTGAAGTCTGGACAGGAGGCAGGAGAAGGAAAAGAATAATTTTCCAAAAGGCAAAGGAGCAGATAAGGGTGTGGAGAAGAGCAGAATCACAGCAGCCCTGAATGACCAGATTTTGAGGACAGCCTATTTAGCAGCAAAGGGCAGAAGGGCCGTCAATTCCATGCAGTTGTATCAATCCCATGAATTTTTCCATGGAAATGATGTCTTAGTGCTCGCCCTGCACGCTGGAGGCTTAGCTGAGGTTAGCACAGAGCCCTGTGTGTTGGATCACTATCACTGAAGTAACACATTGGGCAATAACCAGTTTTGCAAATCACAGTCCTGCAAAGGGAAAATGCTACCAAATGGATGTGTCTGTGAGAAAGAAAGTGCTGGATATAGAAATTAGCAGAGCTGATTGCTAGGTATGCTCAATTAGGAATGTATATACGGACTATTCTAGATATAGCTTCAGTCACGTGCAGCCCTGCTGCTTGTACTGTATTTCTCCCATACAGATTAACTAAACACAATGTTAAAGATGGAAAAAAACCTGTGATTTGAAAGTTCTGACATAAACAGCCCCTGAAAAAGAAGCAAACAGAGCACACATTGTCTATGCCATTTGTGAGCCAGTGGATCTAATGGTTCACTTACTTTACAACCTGCTTTGGAATAATTTGGCACATCTCTAATTTTAACAAGCTTCAGTGGGATTAGATAAAATGCAGACTTTGTTTACATCAATTAACACTCAAAGAAGTACAAAAGAACTTGTTAACTGCATTTATGAACAAAAAGTAGCAGAGTGAGAGTTTGTCCAAACGAAGTTACTGTATGACTTCTCAGATTGGCACAGTTGTCTCTTAAAGACTAAAACCAAAACCTCAAGAATGGAGCTGCATTTTCAAAGAGGTAGTATAGAGGCAGATGTGTATTTTTAATAACATCAGCAGATTTAATCAACATTTGTGGTAACTGCATTTCCAGGTTTGCATACATCAGACCCACAGAGATGCCTGCTTCCCTCCTCATGCCATGTACACATTCACTGAGTCAAGTGGAAAACCAAAACCATCGCAGGCAAGTTGACAAATACATTGGCCACTGCTACATTATTATTATTATTCCTGTTTCCAATTATTTTGCCTTGACTGATTATAAGCACATCCTTCTCTAAACGCTACAGAGCTGGAAAGAAAATGTAGATGACTTCAAACCCAGGACTAACCATCCACAGCAATAATAAAATGGACACATCATATATGCCTCACAAAAGGTTTTCAAATAGCAATTATATTAATAAAAATACAGAGAGGAGAGGGAAAGTAGGTAAAAGTTTAAAAAGTGAGGGAAGGAGAAAAGTGCAGCATGGAATATATTAGACCATGCCTATAGTAGATACTATATATTAACTGAATTCTGATAAGATTCATTTCTTTTGGTCATAAACATTTTGTTCAAAATTTTAGATAACACAAGAGACACCTCCAGAAGTTGTTTTTGTGACTCTCTCAGGATCAGCCACTTCTTAGGAAGCTTCCTCTTCCCTCCTTAGGTGCCTCATGCTGCCATCTTTTCCCCACAAATAGCTCAGGGATTCATAAAACAGTGTTGTCACTAAATCACAATGTTCTTAGCTACATTTTCTGTGTAGTTAAGAGGCCTGGACACTGTATAAATGCATTTTTGTTACTTCAGCAGCCTGCCATTATAATTAGAAGTGATCAACACAGCTGTGCTGCTCACAGGCACTGTCACCAGTGAGAGCCTGGCTGGTCAGTGCTGTGTCCCCTATCCTTCAACAGCACAACTTCTCCCTCCTGACATGACAAAATTAACTCTTACAACCTAATAACAAGTCTATGACTGCACTAACAACAGCAAAAGGTGTCTGGAACAACCTGGTGTGCTCAAGCATTGCAGATCAGAGCTCTGCTGAACTGCAACAACAAATAGAATCGATTCCTTCAAGAGTCTCTGTGTTCCTAAACTTACCACGGCACACAGCAGAGCATGACTTAACAAAGCTCAGACGAGCAAGGAAACACAAAGAAAGGGTCCTTAATTCATGGAGCCACACTTTCTGTAGCACAAACTTCATTCCTTAAGGTAGGGATATTAAGGAAAAGGAGAATTTGTTATTTTCATGGAAATAGAACAAAGAGAATTCAAAAGCAGGAGGAATTATATACCATCAAATGTAGCTCATACACAGCTGATTTTTTTCTTTTTTTTTCTTTTTTTTAAAGAGAGAAAGGAGTGAAAACTTAGGAAAGTAACAGGTAGGAAAATGTTCCTCTAAGGCGAAGAAAAACAAATTATGGTAAGTAAGTAAGAAATATCCTCAAGCTCATAAGCATAATGATGGCATTTCCAGTATCATGGTTTAAATAAAGTGTTTTGATCACCACATAGAGCAACAAAGCTGTTGGGACCTGGAGTCTCTTTTCTAGTACCACCCTACGAGTGGGAGTTGCTGAAACCACGACAGCCCAAGCATACAGCCATGCACACACTTAATATTCAATAAATTTTGTTCATAGAGGCTACTTGAAACAGCCCATAGGTATTAACATAGATAGCTAATGTATAGATATCACAGAAACCCAGTTCCAAAATCCTCTCTAAACAGCACCAGCTCTAAATGCAGAATATCACAGCACATGCAGATTAATTCCTGATAGGTATCCAAACCCTGGACAATCTAATAGCAGCTTAGCATTGATTGCATGCTACACAACAATTTAGGTTTTGTTTTCCATTAGTAAACACCTCAAATTACATGAAAGGGAGAAAAAGTTCCCTAGATACAAGCATTAAATATTTATCAGCCTTATGTCTGCTCTGTCACCACTCCTCTAAGAAAGTCCATTAATTAAATACTTTAGAAACGATTAAAACACTTCCTTAGAACTTATTGGCACCTGTTAATTCACTGACCCTACGAGGCTATGGCAGTAAATGTCTCGTTTGATTGCTTCTCTTACCAATAAATCAGCAGCTTAAAGACAAAGGAGACATGATGCAACTTCATGTACACAACGTTGCCTTAAAACACAAAAGCCAGTATCTAGAGGCAGAGAAACAGAACATTTATGTAGACAGGGCAGCACAAATAATCTATTTAACCTAATCTTTTAATTACAGGAAACATCTCGTAGCAAGACATACAAGAGCAATGAAATGACCCAGAGCTAGAAATCAAGATGATATATTTGTGCATGTAAAAGTAACACCAGCAGAATTCATAAAAGGAAACCTCCTTGGGCATTATTATCTTTCCATCAGGATACACTGTCATCACGTTGAGAACAGGAGAAAAAACGGCTTAAAATATATTATTAAAATACAAATGAAGGGACAAGGAAAAGCAAACAAGAGCAGAGAAAGCTAAAATTAGAAAGGGAGGGGGAATGCAGGTGAAAAGAAATCTGTTTGAACTAAAAAAAAGGGGCATCTTAGGACTGGGGAGAGGAAAGAAATAAGGGACAGTCCCTAATAGCTTGGCACAGCGCAGCACCTACTCCACTGCAGAAGCTGCAAAGATTTTGGTGTCATTATCTACTCGGTAACAAACTATTCAGCAGAGAGGGGGGTTCAAATCTGGCCCTGCTTGGGCAGTATGCAAATCTTCTCCCACTCCTCTGCAAGCTTTTAAGGATAGCTGGCAGAGAGTCCCCTGAAGAGTCCTGGCAATGCCACAGTCTGCGGTGGGAAACGAGCATCTTGCAAAGAACCCCTGAGATCCTCCTACCCCCTCAAATCTGCGAGAGAGGAGAAGTGTTGCCTGCAAGGGGGAGCGAGACAGAGCGTGTGTGCAGGAGAGGGAGAGAAAATAGTGCTGGTAATTATAAAAGAGTCCTGAAATGCCAGGAGATGGAGAGAATAATTGATCCTAAACAAAAATAATGGCAATAAATTGCTTACCCCTCGCTGTATGTAATGTTTTCTCTTTTCCCCCATTTGTGGTGTTTTGACCCTTTGTTCAGATCCTTTACCTCGCTGCATTGAAGTTATTATGGAATATTTGAAAAAATTGGCTTCCCTTCCTTTGATCTCTACTATTGGATTACATTCTTCCTACTCCCTGCACACAGTTCTTCACTCCCACATTCATTTTCCCCATTTCTTTGTTTACATTCAATTTTACCATATTTCTTCACACTTTTCTACATGGGTAAAGTCTATGTTATGTTCCGACACACATTACACTCTCTCTCTTTCCTTACTTTGCACTTTTTAACTGATCGTATAGAATATTTGTTTCCAGAACGACAACAAAAAAAATCCAAAACAAAACAAAATACACACACACACACAAAAAAATAAAAAGAGAAAAAGAAAAAGGAAAAAGAAAAAGAAGAAAAATGTGTGCAATGGTGAAAACATGCTCCTTTTCACTCCAACTGCAGCCCTAGCTGAATTGTGCTGCCATTGTTTTCCAACAGGACTTGCATATCCAAACTTGGGAATTCCCATCAGTCTGTCTGACAGAATTTTCCTGTTTTTTCTCAGAAGGTGTGCATTTTTCAAATGCCAGTAACATACCACTAGAGAATTTCCCAGGAGTAACAGCTTGGTTTGAGGGACTCTTATTCAAAAGCCTTACTTCCAAAAAAGTCATTTGAAACAGAAGAATCAAAACTGATTATTTACATTCTATAAATCAAAACAAAACTACAACCAATGCATTTCAAAATATTGCTATAATTATTTTCTACACGTTGATAAATTGCTGGACATACTTTCCTGAGTGCTGGTTGGCAATTCCTTGATCACTAAACACAATGTTTATTTTATTTCAGATTGTGAATATAATTATTAAAAGTGTGATTCCAAATAATCAAAAAAAAAAAAAAAAAAAGAATATACAGGGGGAAAAAAAACTGAACAACAAACCAAACACAAGTGTTTCAGGTGCACTACAGTGTTTTTAAAGCTCTGTCTGTTACACTTCATGAAAGGGTCTTTTCCCAGGGTGGAACTGGTTGACTCTATCCCAGGGGATGGAGGAGCTCAGATCCAGCAGGGGCAGAGCATCCCGAGTCAGGTGACAAAGCTGGGAGTCACAGCAATGGCCCCTGTGACATTTTAGGGGTAAGAAGCTGCAAAGCTCAGGAAATCTCTCTACAATCCTGACTCCATTCTCTGAAATTTCTTGGAATGACAAAGATGCAAAAATGTATTTACCCCACTTTTCTCAGAGTGGTTAGGAGACAATGTGTGTCATGCCCTAAAAGATGAGGATTATTTCCTCAATAAACTACATATTCTCTTTGTAATCTCTGTCACGTGAGTCTTCTTTCTCCAACAGTAAAAGCCAGGGGGTATTAAAAGCTGCAGAGTCATAACACAGTATTCCAAGTGTGGAGAAATACAGCTCTTATCTCAGACTCCCACATTCACACCCAAAAGTTTGCTTTTGTAGCCTCTCAAAGAGGGCTTGGGCTGTGCTAGCCAAGACCACCTCACTCAGACTCCACCCTATCAGCTCAGAAACACAGGAAAGAAGCGTAGTCATGGTACTACTTACACCTGCACAGATGTGTATGACCTACCCTGGTGTAAATCAGGAGAGTTTGGGTGAAATTAGTGTATTAACATCAATGGAGGTAGGTCTTGCAACCGTCAGTCAAAATCCAACATGTACAGTCTATAACAGGCAACCCCATAAGGAAGATAGGGATGGACTGGGAACAGACTTTGATACCATAACTAAAAAGAGAGGTAAAAACCCCCAGCCAATCCACTCTATATTGATTTAAGTACTGCAGGATGGGGTATTCAAATAAATAGATATTTTTCCTTTCAATCTCTTGCTCCATGGCCTCGCTTTGTTTTCTCCTTTTAAATTTATCACACATTAACAATTTTTCTGAATTAATTCAAGGCATCTCTGGCAGCACATGATTAAAAATTATCCAGTTTTAATTGTTCTTCAGCAGCAGAAGTGGTCGAAACACGAATCTGCTTAGTCTGCTTGAGAGCTGGGCACGGGGTGGTAACAGGTTATTTCAACAGTTCAGGGTAAAAATGGGATCATTCACTTAACTTTACAGTATCAATGCAATTCATCTCAGCCCATAACAGATGACATGTTCAATAGAATATGTAAAGTATGCCTCCACCTAGTGATGACTATGTACAAATAATAGAAAATAATAATAATTATTCTATTACTTAAGAGAATCACAGTAATTGGCTCCCATTTTCCCAAATTAAAATGTGCTCTCATGCAAATATTCACGTATACAAATGCACACTTTGCCTCCTGAAAAATTAGTTTAAAGCTCAATCTGTGACAGTCTACTCTGACTTGGGGGAGGCTAAACACATTCTAAGTATACTAAAATTTCAAATGATAATATATTTGTAGCAATCACCACTATTATCAGGACAAAAAAAAAAATAAATGGGGGGGGTGACTGAAGTGCTCTGGATTTTAAGTGTTAAAGTTGTCTGAAAATTGAAGTTTGATAGACTATTTCTAAATGAAATGGTAAACAAACCACATCCCCTCCCTGCAACTTTGTTTGCCAAAGAAAACGTTTGCTAAACTTCTTGGATCACTGTGTTTTATGGATGCAATTGCAGATGTAGTGGCTGAAATTCCTAGGAATTTATTTACCCCAAATCAGAGTATAAGTTATGAAAGTAAAAGTAAAAAATAATAAATAAAAAAAGCCCCATAAATGATAAAACCTCATAACAGTAAAAAACCCCAACACTCCAGAATTCAAAAAATCTAGCCCTTGAACTCAATCTCAAATTTCTAACAACCCTCATAATCCACATAAAAATAGTCTCTAACTAGGATCAATTGGAGGCGCATCCTCAAAATCAATAAACTTGAGGAGGAGGTTTGAAAAGTCAGGGTCCCTTGTGGAAAACGTTCCTGTGGGTTTTCCTTTCATCTGGGAACTACCTTAAATGTCTTCTCAGGCCGACTACTATGGGTAATGCATTACCATTTCAAAAAAGTCTCCCCATCCCATTAGTGGTCCATGAATCACAGTTTAGGAATTCCTGCTCTGCTGAAAACCAGAGGTGTAGTGTCTAAAAGAGAGGGCAGCTCACTGCCTGCAGTTCTCCCCTCGCATTTAAATTGCCTCCCATTGTCCATAGAACACCTTGAAGCATCCAAAAAACATCCTCTCAGCAAAGAAATCACTCCTACACAAAAAAATGTGAATTCCAAACCTCTCCTCTGGCATCCCTCTGCACACAAATTCAGAGAGAGGACAGCCAAGGCTCCCCATGCCCAGCCAGTTCCAAATATCTGCCTCAGTCATTAAAGAGAAACACAAAAAAATGGAGTCAAGTGGCTTCGCCAAGATTTTAAAAAATGTAGTGGCTGAATACAGAAATACCAGCACCAAACATGTAAACAAGTCAGATTTGATTATCTCTGAGTGAGTTCATTTAGGATTCATTTTGGTCTTTGGTTTTTTTGGTTTTTTGGTTTTTTTGTTTGTTTTTTTTTTTTTTCCCAAGAGTTTGATAAATTAAGGGAATGCTTGGGCACCTATCAAGATACTTTTTTTCTTCATATTAACTTACTTTAAGTTAAAAAAAATTATGAAAAATCATAATGCTCTTAAATTAATTAAACTATTTTCACTTAGGAGAAGCGCTAAACCTTAAAATACTAAAGAATCAGGAAATCCAGGCTTCTTTTGCTTTTCTTACGTTTTCCTTTCAGCTGTTGATTGCCAGAACTAAGAAAATACCATTTTCCCCAGGTCATGAGTACACAAAACACAGCACCAAGGGCCACGCTCACATCCGAGGTTCTTTATCAAGTTCACCCTACTGAATATCTGTAGCCATAATTCTCATTGCATGCTTTATCTTGAACCAGCTCGTCCTTGTGAAGCCATTTACACCTTTTCCTTATCAGCTGATCAGAAGATAATCACCATTTTAAAACATAAATGAACTACCTAAGGAATAACAGGTTTATGGAAGCATTATTCCTGACCAAAAAACAACAAAAAAATAGATATAGGTATAGATATAGATATATTAGTTGATTCAGAAACCAGTTAAACAAAGGTTAATTGTATAATGGTTTGGGTTGGAAGGGACTTTTGAAGTCCACCTAGTCCAACCCCCCTGCCCTGGGCAGGGACACCTTCCACTACACCAGTTAATAGCCCGAATTACTCAGCCAGGCGCCGATTTGGGCTGAAAGATGTTTAAAAAAAAAAATACTCGGTGTCACCATGGTGGGTGCAGAGTGACCTGCACCCCGTGCCCTGCAGGGTGAGTCCGTGGGGGAAAGGGAGAGCCCTGGTGGCACCGGGCACAGACTGGGCATCCCTGCCCGCATCCCTGCCCGCATCCCTGCCCGCCCGTGCGCTGCCCACGAGATGGCAGCAATATGTTTATGAATAATGCAGCAGAGGCTGCAGCCCATTTCGCATGCGGGAGCTGCTGCAAAGCGCCGCTCGCTCCTTCAGCTGCAAAACAAAATAATATCGCACTCCCCCCCCCGCCTCCCTCCCCTCCCCAACCGCACAACCCTCTGTGAGTTCGGCCAAAAAAACAATGGGAAAAATAAGCTGCTCCTCTGTCACGCTGCCCGGGTTGCTTTCTCGTGTGGGATCGGCGTTTTCCAAGGCACACGGTGCTTCCTCTTCCCTTACAGATTTGTCCCAGGTCCTTGTGCTCAGCCGTGCTTCTGTCCCTGACAAAATTATGTCACACGCACATTAAGCATTAACTGCTGCTATGTTTTATTTCTGCAGCACAGAAAATGCCTGTGGCTTGAAATAAATATTTTCTTTTCTGATGGACAAATAACATCTGCACTTGTGAAAGCTGCAGCGTGGCTGTCACAGGCTAAGTGATTCAGATAATTTCTTGAGAGGCACATGTGTATGAGCACACACAGACACTCGTATCTATCACAGGCACTCACGTATCAGCACTTGGATATGCCAAAAGAGGGGCTCTTAAAAAGCGTGGTGAGCTATTATAATAATCACTTTTAGCAGACAGACCTCTATGTACCCATAATGTCACACTGGAGGAATACAGGCTGTGAGGTTTTTAAATCTGCCTGGTTTCATGGAAAATTTAGGATTGCTTTTCAATTGGATTTTGGAGTTCTCCAGCATTTAGGAAGACCCCAGGCCACGGCCTGCAGTGGGTACCACAGAGGTGATGTGCAGTGCCACAGACAGCAGCACCACAGCACTCTGCCCAGGGCTTTCAAGCCTTTCCAAGACCTCCATGAGTTGTTGAAGTTACACTTTTCAAGAGATTTTTTTTTTTCCCTGAATTTTTTTTTAGGACAGTAATTGGGAAAAAAAAAAGTACCTGCCTAGGTAAGATCATATTTAGCTACAAATCAACCACTTCGAGAATTTTGAATCTTTCTTCAAGAAGCCAAGTTAACAAAATATTGCTTATCAGGAGTGGACCTCATTATTGCTGGAAAAGTAACAACTTTTTCACATCATTAAAAAACAGGAAATTAGGATTTAAATTTTTTCTTTTAATAATCATAATAACAAAATATTAATGTTCTGGTTCTCTAGCCACGAAATATGCAAGGCCTTTCTGACACAACTCAGGGGGTTGTGTTACCCCAAAGCAGACTCAGAAACTACAGAAAGTGAGAGAAAAAGATTAACTGTGTGGCACCTCTACCTTAACTTCTTGGTTTGTCCATTTTATGAATAAAGTTGATGTTCCTTGAAATCCTTGAACTTCCATCACAAAGGTTAAATAGATAGAGAAGTTCCTTGAAATTCTACTACAGAGGTTGGAGACTCAGTTTCCCAAACTTGTTAAATGCATACCGCTGTCAGCCAAGTGCCCTCCTGCTGATTCCTTGTCTATTTCCAAATTGATTATAGCTCAAGTACTGAAATATCAAAATATTGAAATATTTTGGTATATATTAAAGTTTTTTTCATTTCCTTTAAGGTGTTTTACACATATGAAGTCCAAGGCCTTACAGTTTGTGTGTTCCTGTCCAAAGTGCAAAGCTTTTCTTGTATCACAGGAGTAATGACAGATATCTCTCTTTTCATCATGTTTTTTTTGGGGAAACTGGCTTTATTACCTGCTATTCCTTAGAACATGAATCTCATCAAGAATTTCTGTGTCCATGATTACTGAGCAATCTGAATTCCAGTTCATTTTTCATAATCTCTCTTCGGGCTAGCATGAGTAACATCAGATTGAAGACCGAGACACTGGTGAGAGAAGGTGAAAGTCTGACCATTTCTCACCCCACTTCTGAAGCAAGGGTAGAACTGCATATTCCAGAGTGCTCCAGTTACCAGGATCTTGCTTTATCTCGGTTAGATAAGGATCTTTTCCTTTCTGGGCTGATTTTTCTGCCTGTTGTGCTCTTTACTAACCAGGGTCACCTCCTTGGGTCTCAAGAGCAGCTACTGTCAACACAGGTGAAATGGTTACGGTTAAATCTGCCTTTTTTCAGACACAAAAAATAAAATAAATAATAAAAAATAAAATTACCAAGGATCTCTAAAGGTCTCTCCTGCTCATCACCTTAAAGTATCATATTAAAGTTTTTAGAAGCCAAGGTGACTTCTCGATTGTATAAGGTTTAAAATGCATATTGTGTGAAATTTTCTACTTCCTGCAAAACTTTCCTCACAATCAAGGCTGGTTTTCTTCTTACACTAGGTACTCTCACTCTTACTTTCCTCTTTTGATCACCAAAAAATGCATTAAATCTTATGTGACTTTCAAAATGAAAGAGATTAAGAAAAAAGACAACTGAATAAATGAAAAAAAAAATGTATTCATGGGTTTTGTTGGATTTATGTTACAAAAGACAATAGTAGATATATGGAGATGTCAGAAGATTTTGTGCTTTCATTGATTAGGTTTTACTGAATATTTTGGCAGGAGCTTTGCCAGTAAGGTTATTAACAAAACAGTTAGAAGAGAGAACTAGAAACACAACTGTGAGGCTGTTCCACATTGTTGTGTTCAAGATCTCCCACTTTACAGCAATAAAAAGAGAGTACTTATGTAAAAACCACAGAATGGTTTGGATTGGAAGGGACCTTAACTGATCTCATTCCATGGGTAAGGACATCTTCCACTCCAAGCCCCGTCCAACATGGCCTTGGACACTTCCAGGGATGGGGCAGCCACAGCTGCTCTGGGCACCCTGTGCCAGAGCCTTACCACCCTCACAGGGAAGAATTCCTTCCCAATATCCCGTCTAACCCAGCCTTCAGGCAGTGGGAAACCATTTCCTTGTTCTGGCACTCCAGGTGCTCAAAGTGGGTGTCACCTCCCTTGAACTTCTGCCACCACTTCTTTTGAAGATGATGAAGACCATTTCTTGGGTTTTTTTTTTTTTAATTAATTATCATTTTTTTAGTTAAAGGACCTCTTGCTGACACCACCTAATGTGGTGGTGTGACATGGCAAAGCCTTTTAACTAGGCAGTTTCTGGGATAGAAATTAAACCCCAGTCACAGCAGTGAGGTCCAGAAGTGGACAAAATCATGATTTAAGATCACAGGAGTTCCATCTAATGCACAGCAAATTCAAAGCCAGAAAAGGTTCCTGCACGACTCGGTGGAGCTGAAGCAAGAGTCCTCTCAAGCTCAGGAAACGACACTAACTCTGGGATAGGTTTTGGGTGGGAACATGCTCCAGCTGCTGATAAGGACCACCATAAGACTGCAAGGTGGCTTGTTTAGATTTCCCTCCTCTGTGCAATGTTTTTATTTAAAAACACACAAAGAAACCCAAATACCACTTCCAACCCAAGCCCCTCCACATTGCGCTCTCAGCGTTCTCTCTAGAGAGATCTTGGAAACAAAAATGATCCCTCCCATGGCAAAAAGTGGTGATTTAAACCATTGCTGGGAGGCATCCAGACACTATCCTGATCCTACGGTATGTAGAACAAAATACCTTATCATTCAGATTATGCGCCTGGACAAAGCTGGAGAGCCTCAAGGTCAAGGGACTTATCCAGGATCAGCACCATAAATGTTATTATATATGAAACAGCTGCAAGATAAATTCTTTCATATTGCACATAGGTGCAGTTGTACTTTCAGCTGTTTCGCTGTTGAAATACTGTAGGTCTTATACAGCTTTCTCTGTTTGTAACACTTACACTTCTTAGTTGTGTGTGATTAAGTAACCTCTTACAGCTGCAGTGCATTGAAACAAGAAACGGTATCACACCAGAACTGTGGCAAGTGCCCAACCATAGAAATCCAGAAATTCCTCATATGAAACCTTCCTAAAAGTGAACTTGGTGAACAGGGTAAAATTATGACTGAAGAAACCAAAAAACGCGTGTTAGTTAAATGAATGGTGCTATTAAGAGAAGAAAGCAGCTTCACCAATTCATAAATGTGCTGTTTGCAACCTTTTTTTGTACTTTTCACCTCTCTCCTATTTTTCCTTTTCTTTTTGAATTATCTGAGAGAAATCTCCCGAAACCTCTTCAAGGAAACAGTGTACAACCACAGGACTTTGTGCTAATGAACCCCCAGAATTAAAAATCCAGAGGTCGAGAGCACATCTTCCATGGAGTCTGGGCTGAATTTGAAGTTAAATGGTTGTTTGACTTAGAGTAGAGGTTGAGTGAAACAGGGGAAAGAATAAGATCCAGTTGAAAAGTTTACTAGAACTAAAGAATATGGAATATTGGGAAAAAAATCTGCAAATTATCCTAGTTACTGATGTTTCAACAGCCATATCAGTACTGCCTGAAAAGCAGCCCATTAAGTTATCTTCTTTATTGATAACCCACATCAAAACACACCTACCCGATATCAAACTAAGCCAAAGAAGGCAAGAGGAGAACGACAGTGACATAGGCGCTGTTTCTGTTCCAGTCGCTGACTGACAACACTGCCATCCCTTAACATGGTTTTATTTAGTTATTACAACCATCTCTCTGTAAATGACACTTAGGATTATTTAAGATTATGTTGTAATCCTTTTAATCCTCAGTGCTTTAAATTTCAGGCTAAACACCAAAGAGCAAACCAGCACTTAGCAGAAATATTTAAAGCATGTGATTTGAACATAAATCTTCTTTTATTCAGCACTCCTTCGATGAAGACCTACTGCATCACATCACTCAGCCAGCAAGAACAAACAGCATCATGTCTCACTGCAAACTGCTACCTTTCTCCACATCATGGGAAGCTGTTTCTAACCAGGTCTCTCCCTTGGTGCCAGCTACATCATCAATAAAAGAAAGGAAAGGAAATCAGGAGGTTATTTTTTATGAGATGTGCATATTTTCAGTCGCTATTAAGGAAAAGTTGAGGGAGAAAAACCCCCACATAATGTGTTCATCAAGAACAGAAATAGATTGCATGCACAAATTGGATAGTGTGAGACAGATCAGACTTATCCTGTTAAAAAGGGAGTAGCTCAATTAAAATGAGAGGAGTAACACTGCTGAAAACATCATGATCAAGACCAGAAACCCAAATTTTCCTGTCTGAATGTCATTTACTTGCAACTTCCTCTTTTTTTTTTTTCACTCTGCATCGATCATGTTTCCAATTAGTTTTTCTTCATAATACTCCTATGCTCCAGCTCCTTGCTGCTATCCATTAACTGTCATCTGCCTAGATTTTAAATCCAAGATTTCCTTCTTTTTCTTCAACCCAAAATTTCAGTAGTCTTTTTCTATTTATTCATGAACTCAAATTGAGCACCCTGGCTAAATCAAACTCAAAATTCTGCACCTACTCCTAATACAACACATTAACACAAAGCAACCATTGCTCTGTTTGAATCAGGAAAAAAGGTTTTACTAGAAAGTAATGAAACAAAATGCCAACTATGTTTTGATGCCGCACTTTGAAGAGATAATTATACTTATTTCTGATCATTTCAGAGTTAAGCAGCTAGCGCATTCAATCAAAGAGCAATGCAATGCATCTATATTTAGGTTGCAAAAAAAAAAAAAAAAGGATTAAAGAAAGTTACCCATATTGTTTTCATTTGAACAAACCTATGATTAAGTAGATGCACATTATCAATTTTATTCCCACCCACGAGGGATAAGTAGATCAGAAGAAGTGTTTCTTGAAATATTCAGTTTCCAGGTACAAACTGACCTCTCCGCTTTCGAACTCGCCTTGGATTCCCTCCAGACTATCTCACAAATCTTCCCTCCCTCTCCAGTCCCCTTCCCACTCTATCTGCTCATGTAGCACCAGTCTCGTTCAGTCCCTTCCTTTCCCAAAATGTCACCACTACTGGTGCCAAAGCCTTCTCCTCTTTCGCTCTTACCATCTGGCACAATCTTCTTGTAGCTCTCTGTCTAAACAATGCTCCATCCCTTTTCAAAATGTGTCTTAACATATGTCCTTCCTCCCATGCTTTTAGTTCTTAATGTCTCTCCCACTCACTTATTGGCTTGATGAAGACACATTTTAATGGGTTCAAACAGTAGTGCATGAGTTTCCTTTCTCACATTATTCTGATTCAGTGGAGTTACACCTCACACGAACAGAAGTGAGAAGAAAATGCATCGCAGAGCCTTCGTACCACCAGTTTGGTAAATCAATAACAGAGCTTCGTTTGTCTTCACGTTGGAAATGTATTAGCTGCAATGAATCACTGCTCCGAAACGCGTTTCCAAACAGGAATTTTGCTTACTGCAAAATGAGAAATAAACCCTAGAAGCTCAGAAGACCCGTCAGTGTGCTCAGGGGGTTGCAAGAGTGAAAGCTAAGGTTATACTTAATCACATTCCAAGCGAAAAAACTGAAGATTGACAGCGAAACCAAAATATTTATTCTAAAAATACCTAGGAAATGACAAAGCCCCAAGTGTTGTCTCAAGACAACCTGAAAGATGTGGGGGGTATAGAAGCATAAGTCTCCCTGTCTTGGAAAAGAGGAATATTTCTAAATATTGCATATGCTTTAGATAGATGTCTAGAAAAATAAACCTTGAAAAAGCCTCTGTAACACCCAGTTGACCCAAAGAGGTTTCTTTTCAAGAAGCCATGTACAGGCCCTTAGGGGGTTTTTATGTGTAGTGTTTTTTTTTTCTTCAAGCCCAGATCCAGACACAGTTGGTTCCTCCAGCATGTTTCATTGGTGATGATGCCAAAGGACTCTCTGGTAACTAACAGGATCTTGACCCTGACATGTTCCTTTCTGAGTATTTCCCTCCTTTATTGCTTGTATTGTTAAACATTTTAAATGTTAGAACTCTGAGAAACAACTCGGCTCATAGAGAATAATATTTTGATGTGGCTTGATGCAACATTTAGTGAAACAGAAAAATACAACAAATCCTTTCTACTGATATTCATGGGAGCTGGATTATGTCCAAAACCTGAAGATGTTGCAATAAACTATTTTAGCCCCTAGATCCTGGAATGTTAACCTTGCAGTAATGCTTTTCCCCTCCTTTCATCTTCTTGGGCCTTGATCCTCCCTTTCAATTCAATGGGATTTGGATGAAGGAATTAAATAATATTATTTTCCATCAATGAAGAATAGTCCTGTGAGAAATACATGTCCTTCTCTTCTGGCTCTTTTAAAATCCTCCCCTCCCCTCACAGAAGTGAACCTGGGTCATCACCGTCTGAGGACCCTGAGCAGCAATAAAAATAAACAGAGTAACCGCACTGCGTTGGAGCCGTGCTTGTATAAGCAGTTTGAAGAAGTTGTGTTTATGGAAGTCCTTTAGGTCAAGATTCTAGGCCTGAACCCAAAGCAATTACCTACTAAGTTTTAAAAACAAATTGAATATAGAGCATTAATCAATAAATCAACAGGTTCTCAAGTGTTTAGGAGACTCAGTCATCAGAAATCCTTCTCTTAGAAAAATAGTAAACTGATGCTGGATAAAGTGTTACACTGCTGTACTGGTAAGAAAAATGCTGTATTAAATCAGGCTCTAGTTATTAAAACCAAGGAAATAAAACCTACCTCTTCACAGAGTTCAGACTTAAATGAGCAGTGGAATGCTTTGCCTCTTACCTGAAAGACATTCTTTCTGCTGGATTTCTCTGAGGTCCACTCAATGCGAGCACCACACAAATCCACACACTCAGGTTTATATCCCGGTTTCTGGAAAGGAAAAAGAAAAAAAATCAACATGAATATGGCCTGACTTTTCACAAATAGAGACAGTTATCAGATAAAACAAGAATAAATCAAGTTAAGGTGACAGATTGTTGTAGCACAGCTGCTGATATTACTGAAAAGAACTCATTATATACCCTGGTACTGTTAAATAACCACTCTTGGGGTGTCTTAGTAAGAAATAAGGTTCTGAGATCAGAACATAATTTTAAAAAACTAAATGCTTTAAAAAACAGTCTAGTGTAACATATAGTAGATCAAAACACAAATGCAGACACATGGACCAGCTATTTTCAATGCTTACTTTGCCAAACCTCTTGAAGAGTCATTGAGTTTAAAGGAAAAATTTTGTGGGTTTTCCAAATGCAAATTTAAACTGATGCAACTGGAAAGGACAGAAATTAGACAAGAACACATATCGTATCTCTGAGACAAGCTATCTCCTTTCTCCAAACAAATTATCATTTCTTGCTCCTAAAAAAAAAAAAGAAGAAAAGGCTTTGAGGGCATGTGTGACACCCAGAAAGAGCTCAACACGAGGGGTGATACTTCTCTGTGTCAGTCCACGCATCCTGGAGTGACACAGCTCTGCCTCCCCTGCTCCTCCATATGGATGCATGTAATTCAAAGAGCAGATTTGTTTGCCTGTATCATTTACGTTGCTGGGAGTTGGTGTAAAGCACAATAATCCTCATTTGCCATTGAAGCTCCTTCTCCAGGGACTCTCCCTGTGCAGCAGTTCTGGCAAAGCACATGTAGTTCAGAGGAGGCTTTGTAGATTGGGTTGCTGCACATCCCACTCAACAGGAAAAATACTGCTGTTAACAGTACAAAGCACCACTAACTCCCTTTTGGGGAAGAAGTGGAGCGATAGCCACATAATTTAATTAATCAGCTTGATGCAACTATTTTCTCTGCTGCTCTTAAGCCATAGTTACCTTAAAAATATTGCTAGCGATACAGAAAAGAGACTTTGTAGTGTTAAGAGCAGCCAGTCCAGCATCAGCCACAGATTCAGCTTTCCAAAGTCTGTTCACTGAATGTCTCTGATATCGTTATTAAAGGCTAAAGTATGTGTGTTCTCCAGGATGCCTTTGAGATGGGAGGAAAAGAACCTATTTAGGTTAAAAGAAGCAAAGATATCCTGGTCAAGTGATTTGCAGGCATAGTGTCCAGAAGTTTTCAGTACTGGAGTTGTAATTATGTTCTCCATTTGCCAAACCATAAAACCACGATGGCTAAGCTCCACTAAACTGACAGTTCTGTGTGTCTTTGTTCCTTTTTTTTATTATTATTATTAATTTTTTTAATAGAAGAAATGTACTCTTCAAAACAGAAGGATGTTCTTGTGGTTAAACCACTGGAAGAAAAGAGCTTGGATTTCTTTTTCCCCACCTCTGCCTCAAATTTCCTGCCTGGCCTCTGACAGGAGCTTAGTCTTTCCAATTTTTTAATAACGGATCAAAACTGCAGCATTGAGACTTGATTTTACAAAGATGTTGTGAAATTTAGTCAGCTAATATTTGCATGGCAAAAATTAAAACATTGGGAAAAAAACCCATCACTGATATATTAATGTAAAAAATAATTCAAATTGTGGAGGAAATGAATGAGTTTTCAATATTCCAATACTTTGATAGATAGGGCTATGGGGCCTAGATCCTCTCCAGGACTCCATGCAACACCCAGATCTGCACCACACAGGCAGCTCTGCAACCCATCAGGAACACACAACACGGGCTTCTCAAAGTGGGTAATCTGGCTTTCTTTGAAAAAAAATTACCCACAAGGATAGTTTGAGTCTGAAAACACTTTAACAAAGAAGGGAAGCTTTATTCCGCCAGCAGAAAGAGTTGAGAAATTTTGGAAACACATGATGAGATTAAAAGAACATGTAGACAAAGAAACAGAAATAGTTTTTTGATAGAGAACATTACTGGGCTACAGAATATTTTCCTCAGGAAAAGTGTCATGGAACACTGAAGGGAGAAAAAACAATGAAAAGCCTAGAGAGGCTTTGCAGGAAGATGGAATAGTGAACTCTACAGGATTTTACCATTTCTAATTTCTATGACTGTACAAAAATATATGCAACAGCAGAACCTGGACCATTCTGTGCACCCAGTGAGCACACAGTATAATTCTGTTGCTGTTGCAGTACTTTGGAGTTTGTTTACAGCTCTGATTTTGTAATAAGCAGGAGAAAAGTACAAGCATGAGCATCTCCCTCTCCAGAAAGGATGGGATGCTTGTGGTGTTGGAAAGATGAACACATTTCTGCTATGTGCAATAATTATTTGAGTCAGTCTCTTTTTCTCTGGGGGAAATAAATATGAATTGAGCAACCTGGTCTATTGGAAGGTCTCCCTGCTCATTGCAGGGGAGTGGAACAAAATAATCTTTAAGATCCCTTCCAACCTAAACCACTCTATGATTCTATGAAAACTTATCCCTTGGAGAATTTCAGTTCTGATGACAGTGTGTCTACGAACTCACGGGTATGGCATAGAATGTGAAGCTTCTCATGAAAATTCCATGCTAAATCATTCAGATCCATCGAGCCTGAATCTGCCCATCACTCTTCTGCTGCACACCTGGAGAGCACCCACTGAAATCCATCAGAACTCCAGGAAATCTACAGGGGAAATTCATTCTGGCCTAAACATTTCCCTCCTACATAGTTGGCTTTCCAGCTTATGCAACACCCAGAGACACTGGGAGAGAGTAAGTTAAGGTGACTGGGAAGCCTGAGCTCTCCACGTCCTTGCTTTGTGTTTTGCAGTCAGAGCAATTACGTTATATCAATGTTGTTGGAGGGGGTTATGCTGTAAATTGATACAAGTGTCTGCTAAGATGAAGTCTTCCTAAACATGAATATGGATTTCAGCAGCGTTTTCACTCACTAAATTACTTTGCAGATGGGCTAATAACCTGAGGTTAAAATAACCTCTGTTGAATAAACTATCTGAGGGAATAAACTGACTACATTTTCTTGGTCAGAAAGACCAGCTGATAATAGAATTTAATGTTGGCAAGGAAGAACGGAGCTGTGATTCATTTAGATCACAATGTCCTTAATTTAAAATAAAGAGTTAGTCGAATTCATAAGGATAGTGTAAAAAGAAAAGTGTATTAGAGCCAGAACCACGAATGATCAAGGCAGCAGCAAAAGCTAATAATTTAGCTACATGGGATGCAAACCTGCATTTTCAGTAGTATTTGTAAACAATCTCATTTTCTGAATCTCTCCTTGGTGTGCTTTAATTGCTGTGCTCTATTACTTCCAATAACTCCAGATTTTGTCACCAACTTCACCAGAAAGCAAAACAATGGATCCCAGCCCTCTCCATGCAAAGCAACAGCAAAGTTGCCACAGTGAGTCCTGCAACTACAGTCGTACACAGGAACAGCAAAACCTCCTTTTAGCTATTGCCAGTTCTTTGATTAAAACATTATTAAAGATTTAGGCCAATATAATTTTAAATCACTCTAAATGCTGTCCTATAGTCATGAAAAGAGGTGTGATTAGAGGGGCTCTCATTTCCCTCTCTCATGTTGCCTTTGTTTTGTGAAATATCATTCCTCTTATAACGATGCTGTCTTAGTCTAAATTTTTGCTCCAAGTACAGTATTTAATAATTAATAATTAATGAATCAATGTCTTTAGAATACAAAGGAACATTAATCTTTTTGTTAAGTCACATCATTTTCCTGCTAACAATAAAAATGCTTTGTTATAATTCATACTATCTTATACGAACGTCACTTCTCTTACATTATTTAATTAATGGGTGAGTTCCCCCTTTTCCAAAGTAAACTAAAACTGGAAAAATAAAATCAGTAAACAAACAGCTTCTAATGAATCATTTTTTGTATTAGTCCTTTTCCACTACCAAAATTATATCTGGTTAAGTGGTTTACAGAGGAAGTAAGCATTGCATTTACTTTATCAGATGAGATAAACATGCCAGTTTAGCTTTTTTTGATGTGCAAAATTTGGGTTTAGGAAATTGGATTATAGGATTTTGAAAACCGACAGTGCTTGTTGTTTTCAAGCTTTACTCAATTTGTTTATTTACTGTTGCGTTTAAGTTTCATGCAACAGACAGAAAATGTAAGTTTAACAAATTTTTCTCACCTAGTGAACATTGAGTTCACACCTCCCACTGTTCAAATCCAGCATGGAATAAAATAAAAAAACACCACACTTTTATTTTTTTCGCCGATAATGAGGAAAATACGGGTTCAATTTGTCTGTGCTCTTTCAAACACAGGAGGCAGATTTCACCTGACTGATTGTGGGCACTGGTGATCATTGAGGCTTCAGGGATAGGGACTGACCTCTCAGAAGGTCCTGTTTCATAACACACCACTATTTTTTTTAGTTAACCAGTTTGAGAGCTGGGCCGAAATCCCATTCTCCAGGCAGGTCTAGTTTAGTATCCAAAACCCTAAAGAGGATTTTAACCATGTGGAGGAGTCTCAGAACAGAATCTAGCCTCCTGTGCATTAGATTTCCACTAGTTCATTTATCTCCTGGAATTCGAGTGAGAGCTTGCAAAGAGAGGGAAGAGGTAGCAAGGAGAAGTGTAAGACACCTAGTAAATTATAAGACTAGTTCTCATAAGTTCACCTTAGACATTTTTCTTTTTTCTAATAACATATAATTCAACTTTAAGGAAAACAGATGATTCTGAAAAAAATAATAATTCAAGTTTCTCTGTTTTCATGACTGCAGAGTTGTATTTTCCAGCTGGACTAGTGCAAACACAAGCAGAAAGACCCTTTACTTATTTTTATTGTTTCATTTATTAGTTCTGGGGTTCTTTTTCTACAAAGCTCACTTTCTTTCAAAAAATGTAAGGCATGAAAAGGTGCTCCTCAAGGCTGATTTTATGACAGGTGGCATTGATAGATCTAGGATTTATAGAAGAACAGTTTGCATCACCTGCCACAGGAAAAATAACTTATTGTTTGTGACTCCTGCCAAAGAGAGCACCTTTGTGGCCACCCATCACGCCAATGGGATTTGGCAGGTTCGATCAGGCCTTGAGAGCCTTTCACAACAGGGCTTTGTCAAACCTGTCCCTTCACTGCCCACAGTGTCACAGAGCCACCAAATTTCCCTTTTGTTGCCCACGCTGAGGCTCGGCAGTGCCCAGCTCTGAAGGGACACGTGCCGCTACCGCTCGTGCAACAGAGCTGTCACATCTCCCGAGACGAAGATCAGTGGCCTTTCCTTGGGGCACAATAAAAAGGTACTGCAAATTTCACTTTGTAGTAACTACAGGCTACAGAAATTGCATTAGCTGCATTAGATGGAGTCATAGAAATATTCAGGAAGGTTAGCAGGATATGGTGGATGTCACATTTATACTGCGATAAAAAATCACTTTGCTAACTTATAATGTTTTCTGCTTTGGTAACACCCTATATTAAGGTGCCATTTATAAATAATTTATTATTATTTATTAATGTATAAGCCACTTTATAGGATGGTAGATAACAACTTAAATTCATGTATTAAAGATGCACATGCATGGTTTAATACAATTTACGCCTCACAATATCCTTTGCAACAGATTCTCATCGCATCATCTGTTCAGCATTTATTACTAATGCATTTTATAACACACTTTATAATACGTTATTTGAGGAAGTAGCTGCATTTAGCGATCATTTTCATAAATAAGAATAAAGCATTTATAAGTGGCACCTTAATTTAAAGTGTTACCTTCACATTACTGGGTAGTCACTCACCATTTGTCTCACTTTGCAATTACTCTCGAAATGCATCTCTTAATAAAGGACATGCTGTGTCCTATTTCTTCTCATACACTACATCTGATTAAGAGTTTATCAAGGCATTTTTCCTTCAGCTGCTCTCAAACCTTTGAAGTTGCCAGCTCAGTCTAAATTTGTCTTCTCTAAACACCAAACATTTTATATTGAAATAATAGTTGCCAGGAGGCTGAGGATATTGGATGGTTGATTGCCTACCAGGTTGGCCAACGCCGGCTGCTTGGATTCTTTGTAGAATTCCATTTTCCGAGCAGTAAGAACAACCCAGGAGGTGGACCAGTTTTTCCTTATAAATAAGATTAAAAAAAAAAAAGAAAAAGGGAAAAATCTGTGAGGCATTCAAGCAGGAGGTAAAAGATGTTTCATTTGTAGGCTTGACTTTTAATTATGAAAACATAATATATATTAATATATATCTGTCAGAAACAAAAATGGTCTAAAGTCAACATTGTCAATGATCTTCCATCAACACTGATGGCATTGCACCATCCTAATTATATCTGAAATGTAGCCTATCAAAGTTTGAAGGGCTTCTTTCTCCTCATTCATATTTTGAAGCCCATTTGTATTTCTTTTTTGCCATGGTGTCAAATGAAAACTGTGAGATTATTCACACATGCTCAAAGTTCACATGTAGAGGACTCTGAATTAGTTGGTGCCCTTCTGGTACCTAATACTTAAAATAAAGCTGAGAAAGAAAAATGTTGATCTGACTATACTCAGAGCTCAGTAACAGGTCTATTTTGAAAGGTCTCAAATGCTTTATGCTTTTGCTAAATTAAAATTTCACAGGAGAGCAAGGAAGATACGAACAATATCTGAGCAAGGTTTAAGTAACCACTAAACATCAGGAGTTCATGGTACAACCCTAGAGAACTGACAAACTGCTGGGGCTAGGGAGAAGTAAAAATACACATGGACATGTGAAAGAATGTCCCCTGATAGCAGAAGAACACAACATTCAACTCAAGAAAATGCTATTATATATGTTACCTATAACCAGTTTCAAAGCACTACATTATCATAAATCTGATCTGATAAAAAACTATTTTTAGATCAACAGATCAAATCTGA
This sequence comes from Corvus moneduloides, assembly GCF_009650955.1. Classification (NCBI taxonomy): domain Eukaryota; kingdom Metazoa; phylum Chordata; class Aves; order Passeriformes; family Corvidae; genus Corvus; species Corvus moneduloides. The sequence goes on along the minus strand of NC_045482.1, from coordinate 35,518,904 downwards.
CTGTCCAATTTAAGGGTCATAACATCTGATATTTACAGAAATACTCATAACCCCACTATTGACCTGCTTCATATGGTGAATACGAATTGTCTGCTGGTAAGCACAACTTCAGTTCTTTGTTATTTTTCTCTATTTTTTCTTTCCATTTAAAAGAGGTCTTGCAAGTGCACAAAGGTGTAAGTGGTCAAGTGTGCTATGTGCAGATTTAAACATATTTTCCTATGAGTCGGATATGCTGGATGAATACGGATTACCAAAGAATTAAACAGTAATACATCTTGGAATATATCCTAAATCCAGTACCCGATTCATACTAAATGCCATCAGTTGTGGATAGACTGAGGCAGCCACAGCTTCTCTGGGCACTCTGTGCCGGGGCCCACCACCCTCACAGTTCTTCCTAATATCCAATCCAACCCTGCCCTCGGTCAGTTTGAAGCCATTCCCCCTTTTCCTGTCACTCCAGGCCCTTGTCCAAAGTCCCTCTCCAGCTCTCTTGGAGCCCCTTTAGGCTCTGTCACATTCACGTGTTATACCTCAATTTCTTGCCGCCATCTGCTATTTTTGCTTTGAGAAGATAACCTTCTTTCTCCACTACCTGCAAGAAAGAAAAATTAAGGTCATAACCATATTATATATTCAGATGAATAAAACCACTTAGTACATGCAAAGGAGTCTTCATCCAGCTATTCTAGTGTGGGGAATTTTACCACTAATTCCCAGCTTAATCACCTATTTTTTCTGATATACTCAGTTCTTTTAAATATTTGAAAACAACATTTAAAGTCAACTACTATACAAAATTAACCACAATAAAAATTGAATTAAGTTTTATTTTACTTTATTTTATTCTATTTATTTAGAAGAAATTTATTTTAATGCAGGCAAAGTTTCTCGCTACAAGCAAATGAGAATTTTAAATACATTGCAGGTAAATTATGTTAAAATATCATTTTATATATTGAGTTTCATTACTAGCTGTGAGGGACACACCACACTGAGGACTCTGTATGGGAATGTGACACTGGATTGCAGGGTCCCAACACTGTGCTTGAGTTTTGGTGTATTAGAAGCAAGGCCTAGGCTTGCTTTTTTTTTTTTTTTTTTTGCATTGCAGTTTGTGCTCCTACACCTCTCTGAACACCTTCCTTAAGCCAGAGTCCCTTGCAGACACTTGGCTCTCTGATCTGCTGAAATATCCTATTGTACAGCTGGGATACAGCTGGGATAGGGGTTATTTTTGTCTATGTAAATTTATATTAAAAAGCTAAGAAACAAACAAAGCAAGATGACTGTTTTTCAGCCAAACCTTCCATCTCATCAGGTCTCATTTACTAAGGAGGTCTCGACTGTGTCAGTAATGGGAAAAAGAAACAAAACTGTGATTAGGGGTGAGTCTGGTTTCGCTTTCAAGCACTACCAAGCCAGTGCCCAACTTGGATATTAGAAACTCCACGTGGCCTTTGTAGTAAATTGCATCACAAGGAGATTTCATTACAATTTCAATAGAATTTTGCTGTCTGCAAAGCCATTAAATAGCAATAAAACACGCTTTAAGAGGCAATATAAGGATTTTTAAATCAAACATGTCTGTTATTTTGATTGTACAAAATAGCATTATTTTAACCATGTAATATGTTTCACTATTTCCTCAGATTTTGTCTGAGGTTGATATACAACATATAATGAAATATATACTGTGAATACATCTGTTTGTACCTATGGAAAGGCCTGTAGGCCTGTGGACAGTGATTTAGGTGACATTATCAAATGGGTACATGAGGATCAGCGTGTGCTTCATCTGTAATTTGTACTTATCTCATGTAAATTCCTGTCATGCATATCATTGCCATAGTAAACCCAGAGAGAAAGTGTGCAGGGATTATTGTGCAGAGTCATGTCACTATTTATCTAGTGATGGATGGGTGAACTAGAAGAGCTAAAATAAGGTTTAATCCCCATCTCCACTTATTTTTTTTTCCCCTTACTTTACTTTTTTAAATTTTTTTTTCTCCTTCTAATCCTTTATTTTCGTATCATAAAGCTTCTGGTGGTTGACCAGGGCCAGAGATGCCAAATAACATATGAGAAAAGTTATTATTTTTAATATTTCTATCCATCTGGAAACAGAAATTGGGAGGAGCATTGGCTAAGCATTCAAGCTGTTGATTGCTTCTCTGAATCAGACCCTAAATCTCATGCTTTCAAAGTTTACCAACCACTTTCCCAAACTGCTATCTTGACCAATCCAGAACTAAAGGAAAATATTATTTTCCAACATCAGATCTGTATCACCTTTGTTGTCACATTTTGGGAAGTTAAAAACTGGATGTGTTTCCAGGTGAAAATGTTGCTGTTTAGTCATATTCTCCTTATAATTGTCTTCAGCTAGGATATCAAATCCACTAACAAATAGTGGGTATATAAAATATCCTGACTTAAATTACATAGCTCAAATCCACCATTTGCTATAAATTAAGTGGCTCGAAACTGAACAGTAAAAAACTACAAGAGCTGCAGTTAATATGAGCCCTCTCAGTGCTGAGAAAACTCCTTTCATATATATTGCTTTAATTGAATTAGTACAGGTGCTGTCCTTAATTAAAATTAGCATGGCCTCTTCTAATTGATAATGTGCACAGTTTTCTCTGCAATTAATATAAAGGGCATGCACGGAATTATGAAAAAACTACCACAAAGTCAAATAAAAATATATCTAGGATGACCACAATATTTTTATAATTTCTGTTTGAGGTGCTGCATTCCCCTTGCTTAGCTTCTGTTTATAGCCCCTTTTCTATTCTACTTTTTTTCTAAGAAAACACTTCTAGGACAGCTCAGGATCAACTTACAATACTTCTGCAAATGGATGATATTGGATTGAAAAGAATTCCAAATATATCCCAATGATATGTTCTGTTGTTTCTGTCTCAATAAATATCATCATTTGTTGTTAAGCTGCTGCCCTTCCTGCACCTTTCCAACATGTGAAAGGTTGAGAAAATGACCCAAAATGCCCTGAAGAGTTAGCATAGAAATAGAAAAATGGAAGTATTTTGTGGAGTTTATGTTGATTTGTTTTCTAAATTGTTTTTAGAAGAATAGTAAAGATGAGAGCACGTAGTGTAAATATTTGCATTTCTGAATAAGAATCAAAAAAAAAAAAGACTCATTCTCATGAGTTAATATCGTTAGAAACTATGAGGAAACATCACTGTGTCACATACAGGTTTTATAATTTTCTTGAGTAGAACTCAAACGTTCTGAACATACCTAATCCTGAAAAGTTTGTGTAACAGTACTGCTGATACCAAACTTTCTTTAATGAATCTGTATTTGCATATTCATTTTATTTTAGCTGAAAAAACATCTGTTTCTCATTCCCCCTAGATTCTCTTAATGTCAAGAATTTTTTTTTAATTTCATGATAATATTTCTTATACTAATTAATACTGTTATTAAAAACACCTTAATAAGGGCAAAGAGAGGACAAAGACTTCCTTTATACCAAGTATTAATACTGACGAAACTTCAGTTGAGTGCAACAGAACTAACAACAAAGTCAAGCTGTATAAATGACTTTGTAGCTTCTAAAATTATTCCTTTTTTGATTAATCAAAATCCCTTACGTCCCTTAACATCTTGAGGCATCCAAATACTCTCATATTCATTCTTTAGTAAAGCAAGTGCAACGTTTACATTATAAACCTTTAAAATAACCAGAGTGATTTATCAGATCTGTAGAGCAATTTCTCACCGTGGGGTCCTGAGTACTGATGATGTCTGCAAACGTCAGGTTGTGTTGGGAAAGATTTCTTCTGTGACGATTTATCTGAAAAAGAAGAAGAAATATTTGTATTCAGAGAGGGATCAAATAGATGCAGGTAAAGATGGACCAACAAATTTAATTACAGGGCACACACAGCATGAACTGGGTGGGGGTTTGGGGTTTCTTTCTGATGTTCCTCTGAGCCCTGGGTATTTGAAATGTACAGCTGATATACTGTGGTATAAAACTCTGGTATAAATGTGTCTCTTTGTGATGTCACATTGGCAAATTTACCTAAAAATTATTCAACCGATAGTAATAACCTAAATTACGATTATATTTTTTTTCCCCCATTAGGAATCTCGAAAATAGGTTAACTGGTTAGGTGCTCTTAAATCCATTTTAGAGAAATAAGAAAGCTGCTGATTATAACCTCAAGGTCACAATAAGCAAGTCAATGAAGAAACCAGAAAACAATTAGGCACAAGTACAAAACAACCCAGCAAGTTTAAACTGCTTTAAAGGCTGTTTCTAAAGTCTCCATGACTGAAAGGTTACAGCAGTACTGGATTCTGAATCTACAATTGCTCCCAAATCGCAAGTCCTTGATTTCCTCCAATTCTCCCTTTTCTTTGGGGAAGACAATGTAATCATCTGTGACTTAATTCTGAAAAATTATTGCTTTACACCAGAAACTATTAAAACTAAATGAAAGTTGCTTCACAAATCAAACATTTGGCAGAGCTCAATAGCGTTTTACTTCCTTAAAAATCTACCGCAAAGAACAGATCGCTCAAAAGTGTGTGCAAGTGTGTGTATATGTATATACATATAAGTGTGTGTATATATATACATATATATAAAACTTTTACTGTTTAAATTAAATATCAATCAAAAAAATATAATTACGAGTTGAGATCCTGTAAAACTCAGTGATTATTTCTTCTTTTAGCTGAAGCCACAAAGCAAACAACAAAATATAGTCTCAACTAGTTTCCACTGTATTCATCATAATGCATTCTCTTTTCCTCTATTAAAAGAGACTTAACCAAAAGTCATAATATATTCTGTTTATATTCAAGTGTCTGAATATAGAAAATGTTCTTAATTAATCCAGAGGGCCACGCTCAAAAAACAGTTAAACATATTATGATCCCATATTTTTTCTCCACACATTGCTTTCATGTTTATTTGTAAGCACTAAGGTTTTTAAGCCTTGAAATCTATATCCTAGATATTGCTCTACTCTCCTAGTCAGAGCTAATGAGCTTAATGAATTACCAGTTCTAAATTTAATACAAACATTTCAAAGAAAGAGATAAAACATTCTTCACAATTCAAAAGTTTCACTGACCTATTTATGAAGAATATCACTTAACAATTTCATTAAGGGTGAGTAACAGCTGGTGACATGGCTGTGTCCTAAAGTGTTTTTCTCTCTTAATATTCTGCATCTTAAGCAATCGAGCTTTCATAAGAAATACTTTAGTTAGTGGCAGTCCCTCCTTTGGGGAGAAAAAAAATGTCAGACCACATTTTCTGTATTTTGCAATCTTGTTTTCAGGAGTGTCATGTTCCTGTTTTATTAGCATGTAGGGTAAACAAGAATGATTTGCTGATGCTATTGAGAGAACTTCTAAGATTACAGTCTTTCTATTTAGATTTTGGATGGAGCTTAATATTAATGCAGGCAGAGGCATGTATATAAATTCAAAATAAATTAATTCAATTTATCTCTTTCTTTATCTTTACTGTTAGACAACTCTGAAGGTTCTACAGTGCCCAAGACATATAGCTAAACTATTCAGGTCTAGATCACAGAAATTCTTTCTTACCCAGATCCCCCCCATTCTAATTATTCCTTAACATACAACAGAGTGCATTGCCTGGCGATGCTTTCTCAAATATATTCTTCACTCATCCAAATTAAATAACAAGACACACTACCACTCCACAGTGCCTGCTTTAACATTCTGCTGCTCTCTCCAGGAGCCCCATGTGCATGTTGGGGGCCCTGTGTGCAACTTTGTGAAGTGTGGAGCACTGAGCAGAACTCTTGGCTGCTCTTTGGTTCAGTGATCAGAGCATTAGCAAAAGAAATGCTCATGTTTGATACTTGTTAAAAAGAATTTATCCAGAGCCCTAAATCCATCCACAACCCAATGAAGAAATGAGTAAAAAGTCCTGTTTTTGTAGGCTTAGCAAATTATTGGGGTAGTGTAATTAAAAGACAACAGTAAGATTTCCAGGATATATGAAAGGATTAAGGAAAATTAAATTTCAGGTGTGGATGATATTATGTCCTTTAAGAAACTCATTTGTGTATGCAAAGCAAAAATGCTGAGGAAATCTTCATGAAGACAAGGGAAAGAATAGACCTCTTACACAATTATTTAATTGATGTGTTTGCACATTGGTGGGCTACAAAAAAGAAACACCTTTTAAGCAATCTCACACAGAAAAAGTCCTGAAGCTCCGAAGTCTGAACCTAGTTACAGAAATACAACCAAAATCCACAATTATGTAAGCCAAGATCCAGCTCTTCCGGAAAAACCCCCCAAATATTTGGGTCACAAATGGAATTAATGGAAACTTCAATAAATTTCTTTCTGATTTCTACCAGCCTTTTGGTTTAGAAATAGAACTTTAAAGAAAATTAATCAAAACAACTTAAAAAAAAACCCCAAAACCAGTAACAGCAGAGGAAATACATTCTTTTAGACTGATTTGATAAAATTCCAGCAGGTCTGATAGAAATTTGGTCTTAAATATATTTTGCAAATACCATTGAATGAGTTAGTTATATCCCTTAAGATAAATCCAGTTCAAAGTTAAATGTTCTCAGCAGAACCTGGGTGACAGCAGTCAAGATGTCCATGTTTCAATATACTCACAATTCTCAGTGGAGTACCAAAATATTCAAAGGGAGGTGTAGGCTCTGCTATTTTCATTCTTTCATTCAGCTTTTAATAGATAGACCATAAAGGAGAGGGGTTGAGATTTTTTTTTCCTCCATAGCTCCATTTGATTACCCTAATAAACTCCAGAAAAATCTAAATAATATCTGTCACTAGTCCTCTACCTCACCTCCCAGGGTATGATGAAGGCAGAGATGTACAGAAGTTCGTGAGATCCCTTTTTGGGAAAGGCAGCTTATCAGCAGTTTTCTGATTTGATGAACATTCTTCAGTCAGCAACAATGTCACCTGCAGCACTAAAAATCCACTCTGCGAGTGCTTGCAACTCTGTGGGCAAGTCTAGTTTTGTTAAATTCAGCCTGAGCAGCCCCCCCTTCCCTTAGCTAAAGGGGATCCATCTCCTACCAGAGTTATTTCAGCATCTAAGCACTAATCCGTCATCATCCTTCCCACAAAGGCAAAGCCTCCATTCCGTGTGCCTGGTACCCCGGTGTGAAGGGACAACCATCTGACAACTGCTGTTTTAACAGGGAGGTAAAACACAGCAACCTGATCTTTCATTTAATTTCTCTCTGTGTTCCCGTTTGTTCTTTAAATTCTCCCTCTTTTTCTGGGGATTCATCATGGCTAAGTCAGCACTATTCTCTTCACACAGTGTGGCATTGATTTAAAAAGAAACTTGGAGGATCCATTTGTTTTTTATTTCCCATTACAGGCATATTTCTAACCTAATTCATCTCGTCAACGAGAAGCAGCAGTCTTCTTTCTGATTTCAACCAAACCTAAGAAAACCAACCAGCATTACTCAAAATGCTGCTCCAGTGCAAAATACAGACAATTAATTATTTCCTGAAATGCCATTCTGAATTCACTTGTATCCCTAAGTAATTAAGATAATTGTATGACCTTTCTAGGTGGCTTTCAAGATTGTCAAATAAGTTATTCACCACAGATTATTTATCCACAAACACCACCTACAAGTAGCCTGGGAAAACCATGGTTTTCTCTAACGAGCAGCACCTGGTCAAACAGAGCTCTGCTTTGGATGGGAAACCCTAAACTGGCATCTACCTGCTGTTTTCTCCATCATTCACAGTATTGCTCTGCCAAGGAGAAGGTTCTCATGGAGGGTTTGATAGATTTCTACCAAAAACCTTTCATGCTGTTCATGGTTTGACCTTTTTAGAGCTCCAAGTATTGCTTTTTTCATCCTGCCGACACTGCAATCATGTATGTGGAGATTCCTTTATAAATAACCAAAAAAAAAAAGAGAGAAATCCCCTACTGTTGAGCCCCTACTACTGCCTGATGCTCTGTTCTGGATCCAACCCAGCAAAGCACTCTGCAATGGGCTTAAGTGTTTTTCTGGATCAGGGCCAGAACACTCCATTCTTTACAGGATCGAACTTACTGGTGGCAGCTTGAAAGTTTGCAATAAAAGTACAAACTAGTCACATAAACTTTTGTGGAAACTATTCCCTCAACAGAGAGGGAGGGGTGACACCTGATTTAGTGATGTCTGCGGTCATTTCGTTCCCAGTCACTCCCATACTGCAGTGACAGCTCATAATTGCTTAGATAAAGAAACTTAACAAAAATGTATTGTAACATTTCTTAATGGCCGCGTCCCTTGACAGACACCTATGCAATGGCAATGGCAAGGAGAATCCTGTAACATTTCACTCACTGCCATGCTCGAAGTGACTTGTTTTAAAGATCCAGTCTTGGGCAGTATGGCAAGTCCATGGTTATCTGCAGAAATTATTTGGAAACAGCTGAGCTATGGATATGATTTCATGTCAGCTGTGAAAGGCACTGAGAAAATCCCACAGGCCTCCCCACTCAGAAATACCCCTTTGTCATTTACAAGGGCATTTCATTACATGAAAATTGGGAGAGCCTTCAAAGTGACAGAGGGCAGGGTTAGATTAGATATATGGAAGAAATCCTTTGCTCACCCAAGGGTGGTGAGGCCGTGGCACAGGTTGCCCAGAGAAGCTGTGGCTGCTCCATCCCTGGAAGTGTCGAAGGCCAGGTTGGATGGGGTTTGGAGCAACCTGGGATAGTGGAAGGTGTCCCTGCCCATGGGTGGAGGTGGCACTGGATGACATATAAGGTACCTTCCAAGCCACATGCTATTCTATGATTCTATCAAATTCTATTCATTTCATTTCAGCAGATAAGGCACTTTTGTCCATTCTCAAGATACAGAGGACATCAAGAAACAGCAGGAACTATCCCATTTCTCCCCCACACTGCTGCGGATTCTCCCAGTGCATTTGAGCTGTGCCATCACTCAGCAGAAGATCCCTTTCAGCCCTGGGGAAAGCTCCATGTCCCAGTGGGCTACCTGCCCACAGCCACTGGCACTCCTGACTTGCTCTGGAGCCCTCCTAACTCCATCCTCCTGAGGGTTACATTAGAACCACATGGTTTATATTTTCTTTTTCCCCTTTCCTTGTCTCAAAGAGATTTCTTCAGAAAAAAGGTAATGAGACTAAAGGCAGTATAGTATGGTGCTATATCTCTCTGCCTTTTTTCTAAGGCTTGCAGGAGAGAGAGGCATAAAGTGCAGTTTCAGTCCTGCCCCCACCAGCCCACATTTGCTCCTCACCCTCCATCCCCAGGCTCCTGAAAACTCATTACCACGCAGGTGACCCAACACTTTGCTCAGGAATAGGAACTTGCATGGATGGAGCTTTTGTGCGCTGGCTACAGACCAGATAATCTCTCCATGCATCATTTAATAAGAAAACCACTTCACAGTCCTCACAGGCCTATGTTACATATGACATACTCTCAGCAGAATCTGCAGCCTGAAATCGGTGGGGGGAAGAGAAAAAGCAGCAAGCAGGATTGTGTTGCCTTCGCCCTGCATGCCTCCCTTTGAGCACACTGCCCTCTACACTCAGCTCACATCTCCAGAGCCTCTGAAAATAATGATAATGGTTTTGCTTCCCTTGACCTCTTGCTCCCTTATAAATCAGAATCCTATAGACCTTTCCCACAGTGCGAGGGTCCTCCTTTTTATCCGAGCCTGTGAAGGTGGGTATTTTTTATCAAGGCAATATAACCACGTGGGCGTGCCGCTCCCTGGCTTCAGGACTCGCTGTAGACGAGCACTGCGGTGCCTCTGCTGGGGGAGTATCTCCATTTATCTTCATTCATGAAAGAAGAGCAAAATAATTACTCAGATCCTAGTTTAAATTTCAGCCCAGTGTTAAGATGAGCTCATTCTCTGTGATCAGAGAAACATTAATCATGAGTTTTATTACAAAGCAGAGTCTGTTTGAAACTATGTCGCCTTCTTTCCCCAAATTCTTGGAGGGGTGTTCTGAATTTGGGGTATCCAGTTTGGGCTAATATTTTAAGTCCAAGAATTAGCCTTCACTGGTACTTTTCTCCATTAATGGCTTGCTGTTTCCCAGGAGCAGATTTTTCCCTAGAGTGGGAGCCCTTTTGTTCCTCTCTAGTCACTCAAATGGCCTTTGAAATTTGTCCAATTGATCCTTGCTTTGAGGGAGTCCCAGCTGATGTAGTTGGCTTCATTTTTAACATTTTCAGGAGTAGGAGAAGTGCCAAAAGCCCATGTAGAAGAAGAGACAGCTACAAAAGGTTCTTACCACCCATATGTGTTCAAGAAATCCTAGGGCTGCTCTGAATTTGACTGTGGGTCGCTCGGATTCGTGTACCTGGGGATCCAACTATCACAAAGGAACCAACAGCTGTGCTGCCTCTAATCCGTAGGATTTCCAACTGGAAATCAAACTGGAACCCAGTCCCTAAGCTTCAATATGCTTTAATTGCATTAAATACAATCCTCATTGATTCCAGGAAAGAACATTAAAAGTGGGACTTTTGCTGTATTTCTATTTGCCTTTTCTGTTCCAGCCTGTAATATACAACAAAATGCAGCAACGCACATTGTGACAACATTCATCCAGCCATACATAAAAAGGTATATCATGAAATATATTGATGTTTCCTATTCTGATCTTTCTATTCATCATGCAGTCATTGCTTTTGCTTCACTGTGATATTTGAATATATTTATCTAAAGTATTGCAGGTGATTTGGCAAAATTACAGATGAGTAGTGCAGCAATGGTAGAGGAAATATGGAGTAAGAGCAGCAGGAATAAAAATGCAATAACTATCAGTGCTTTACTGTTCTTTGCCTCTGACATGTATGTCTGCAAAACTGCTCTTTGATGTTATGTCTAAAAAAGTTAAAAATCAAAGTTAATACAGACAGAGAGTAATGATAGATTGTCTTTCCATGTTCCCTTTGGATCTTAGAAAAATAGAGACAATAAATGTGAGAACTCAGCTGTGACTGCAGACTGTGTCAGCAACTCTGACCCGAAATTGCACCCCAGAACTGTAGTCTCAGGGTAAGGGGAAAGCAAAAAAATATCATTAAAACTTACTAAGTAAATGTGCAAAAACCTCTACAAGAATTGCCTTTAAAAATCACATCCAGCACACACACTACAATCAAAATGCTCTCAAAAGCTCTCTCCTGAAAGGACTGTCTTACAGAAAAGCATAATTAACATTGATGTCACACTCCTGCAAGTCATCCGTTGCTGTTTGCCATATAAACACCCTTGTAGAAAATAATATTAATATTCCTAGACAAATGCTCGATCCTCTCTAGCGGGCCCCACGTTAGCACATTGCTTTATCCTGCCTACCTGACTCCTTCTCTCAGATTTAGACAAGCCAAAAACTCACCTTATGCTACTGCAGAAGCAATTTTTATTTTTGAAGGTTAATCCAACTCAGCAGGATTTAGGGATGGCACTTTTGCTTGGTCGTAGGCATGTTGGCTCAGGCCAGACAGCTGTTTGGACATTCTCCACTGGGAATCTTGCCCTCAACACCCACAGTTGATGCACATACATGGTCTACTGGCTGCCTACTTCCATGCCCATCTGTTCAGATGGCATGGTGCCCACTCACAAGTTCGCTGGATCCTTGCCCTTAGTGTGTAGGTGCCAGGCAATGATGGGCTTAGATGGGCAGCCTGCAAAATACTGAAAGTGATCATTTTTTTCCTGTAGGAAGTCCTTCCTCTGCAATAGCACTGAAGCATGGGCACCACATGCTACCCTACACTTAATAGCACCTGTGGACATATACGTGCCAGGAATGGAAAGGGAGGGGGGGAATGTACTCGGGGGGGGGGAATACAAAATGGAATGATACAAAAAATTTGCAAGGATTCCTGTGACACTCTCCATTGCCCATGGCAGTGGAAGAACACCCAGGTTAACTGGACACAAAGTGGCTTAAGCATCAGAGCAGCAGAGCCATGGCCACGTTGGCCAGAGCACTGCCTGGTTTACCCTGATTCCCTCTTCTGATACCCAACTTCCTTTAAAACTACCTTGGGCAATGCACATCACTCAGTGGCCAAAGTGCATAAAAACCCAAACCAAACCGTACCAAAACCAGTGTGAACTAAATTCAGACCTGTCCAAACTTCAATGCACTTTCCATATACACCAGGCAGCACAAAGTATTCCATGGTAAGCCATGGCACCAGTCAAGGTAGATAGTTAACAAGTCATTTTAACAAAGGTCCATTTTAACTTGTGTCATTGCCCTTTGAAACAATAACTGAGAAAACTCTACTTGGTAACAAGAGATTATTTCAGATAATTTAGCGGATAAGACAAGTTTCTCTATTTATTTTTTTTTTTTCCCCAAGTCCAAAAATCAACCTTATTGCAGCTATACTAGGACAAAGCAGCAATTTAAAATTAAAATATAGTTTTCTTCCCTAGTTCGATTAACAGTAAATCAACATGCAGCAATAATTTTATTGATTGAAATAAGCTACTTAAAAAATGAATACTTTGTTAACTATCCCAAAAAGATATATTTTTTTTACACTTTAATCACAATTATTTGAAATTTGTGCCTATAAATCCCAAGGTATTTTCACATGCCATCCATTCTTTAGTTGTTCTTCATACATTGCATGGGAGTCATTAGAAAAGTCACAGAGTTTCTACTTTTTGATTAGATGAGCTAAACTTTTAGAAGAAGGAGGGAGGGGGAACTCAGAGTGATCAAGCAGAGAGTAAACACTTCACTTCCAGTGAAGTCTTTCAGGAATCTTCCCTCCACCAACACTGTTGTGAGCAAACTATTACTCTTACAAACATGCATAGAAAATTAAGAAGCTGAGTTGCGAATACCTATGAAACATATTGATAAAATTATTCCAACAAGTGTTTTTTCTCTTTTTTTCTTCCCCTTCCCTTCACTGAGTGCACCCCAACAATGCTCCAACAATTTCGGACGTGTACGAGCAGGCTGGAAAGAGAGATAAATCCTCAAGGCTGGATCTGCAGCCTGGCTCGGGGCTCTCATCGAGTCAGCAGTGAAAACCAGTGCTTGGAGGCACATTTAAGCTGTGTCTAACTTAGTGTTTACTCTGGGGTGACTGGATTTGAGCACGCTGTCCCTACCCCAGAGAATTGTTTGCTGTGTGGAGACATCAGTCTTGTCTTTGAGCATGCTCCACCGAATCACTCATGTGTGGCTGCTTGATCTGTTTGGGTCTGGACATATTGTCAGATCCTTGTGTCCAAGTTTCACGGGAGCAGTGCCGAAAAAGTCCTGGCTCCAGAATGAAATTAGATTTACACAGAACACAAGCCAAAATAGTCACTATGAACATCCGGTGACAAAAAAATCAAAGAATCGGAATAAAAAGTAGTTTGCTCTGGCTCTCAAGCTTAGTTCAACTTCTTTAATCTGAACGGAAAAGAAACTGCTAAGACCACCTCCTTTCTAGCTTTTAGACTGTTGATATCAGGCAAAGCAGAGGTGAAACATTGGCTTTTACAGTGGAAAGTCCTTTGTTTTTCTCAGTGCAGAAATTTCACAAAGAACCTTTTTGTGCGATTGAAAGGAGTATCTTCTAACACAGGTCACGGCTGAAAACCCCATAGCTAAATCTTATTAAAAACTATCCAGAGACCAAAATTAGAGACTGTAATACAGAACCACTTGGATACCTGTCAGATTGATAATATCTAGATGACCATCTAACTTGCCACCTGCTCTCCCTTCCCTTTGCACTAATAACCTGAATAAGCTTGTGAATACTTTTTCCCCAGTCCTGTTGGCTCATATTAGTCTTTCATACCACCAAGACCTACAATCTCTTAAAAAAAAAGTCAGTTTTGCTTATTAGCATTGTTCAGAGGACCAAATTACAGATGCAGCACAAGAAAGAAGCAAAGTTTTCAAACAGATTTTCCCAGGTGCCATTATAAACATTATTAACATGAAAGAAAGAGTAATCAAGATAATAACTGATCTACTTCAAGTAGCTTTTTAAGCAAATGGGTAATTTTTCAAAGGTCAATTAGCAGGACAACTCCTTCCTATTAGATTTGACACCACGATATTCAGCTAGAAAAAAATGAAAATATTTAAAACCTAATTTTTTTCCTCTCTTCCTTAGAGATTTCTCAGTTTTATATTTAAGCACAACCTTGCAGCAAAGCAGGTAGGACAGCAGTGATTGCTAATGCTGCTACCCAGCTCAGGGATTCTCCACTTACAATTTGCCTTCATTTCACACAAAATTAATATCCCAGCACTTTCATCACAACCTGCTGACACAGTAAAACTATGGTGATGTAAAGGTTAGGGCTTGTTCGGGGTTTTTTTTAAATACCAAAGCTAGTTCTTCAAATTTGTATTGGGCTCTTGATGAGATTCTTTGTCATACACATTAAAAAAAAAAAAAAAAAAGAGAACTTCAATCTATTTGTGTCTTGGCAAAATTAGAACTACAATTGCAAAATGTTATTCTTCATATTGCTTAAGTGCTATTTCATTATTTGCCCTTCAGAGACATAGAAACATTTTAAAAAAATCTACTTCACATGTTGGGCCATGTCCTGAAGAGAACACTGGGGAGAGGGAAGGGCATATTCCTGATCCAAGCACACTGGACCTCCTCGTACAACTGCTGTGGTATTACGCTGACAGCAAACCACATAATGCTAACACAGCAGATAAAGAAAAGAAGAAATGGAATTATCCTGTTTGAAACTTCTGAAGCGTCTAGACAGACTGAAAATTGCCCCCGATTTGATTTTCCTAATTCTGTTCTGATAGAAAAAAGTCACTTATTTTTCAAAACGTTAAAAAATACTCTCAGCAACGCAAAGATCATCCACTGCCATCCAAGATGTGGGCAGTGTATAAAGGCAGCACTTACTCCAGAGAAGTAATTTACCTTATTAAAAACCCCAAATTATATACCTATATAATTCATTAAAAAAAACCCCAATCAACCATCCAACAACTCAAGAAAACAAATGAGCCAAACTTTGTTAGAAGCTTTGGTGGCACGTGAAAACAGGACTTTAACTGCATATTTCAGTCCATATATCATGTTGTACATATATATATACCACACTCTCAGAAAGGCCCAAATATACATCATGTAATGCAGGGAAAAATGTTTTGATTTATCACTTTTGTGCTTGGTTTCTTCCTCTTTCACCCCCAGTTCAACAAAGCCTTTCAAATAGCACCTGCCACTGGATTGCTTTGCTTCTCCACCCCATGACATGGATGAGGAATCAAGATGGCACCATTTATGAAAATATTTATATAAATACTTTACCCAAACTACTCTGGACCTAGCATATGCTGGATATTTCTCTCTAATACCTCCCTGGAAGGGAAATATTTCATGTTTGAAGGCATGAAAACATGATGAATTTACCAATTCTCTTGGTAGTTTCCCACTAGTCTTTTGCAAAATGTGCTGTAATTCTCATTTTATTTTGGGAGGGGTTCCAGCTTCCTGACATTTCATCTTGTATACCCTTTTCCCAGAACATTAAAGAACTCTTCGGTGCCCAATGTTGTCCCATAATGTAGGAAAGAGGGAAATAATTTGCCTTTCAACTTTTTTCAATAATTTAAAAGTGCTGAGGTCTGTAGGTCCTTCATTGTCAAGACAATTTTCCTAACCTCATTTTTTCTTTTTTTTTTGTTTTGCCTCTTCCTTGCATAATCTTCATTATTTTAGAATCACTATTCTGACTTTCTACTCATCAGTGCCATTGATGGCACAAACCTTTGCCATCTCCCTACTTCATTATCACTCACAATGGTCAGCTCAAACTTCTTGACCCCAAAACACCCACAAAAGCTACGTTTTGTAGCAAAATCTCAGAACACAGTTCCAAATTCTGGGTACAGCACAGCCTGTTTCCCATATATACATTTGGATAATTTAAAATGCACTTTCAGCCATTAAGCCATCCGGATCACTCTCCACAAGTGCCTTTACCCAGACCTATTTGCCAGTCCATCAATCTTTGCTTTATTTTCAAATGTTATTAGAACAGTTCTATTTACTTCCATATCATGGATAAAAAGAGTGATTAGTGTCAAGCTTAATACTAGTCCCTGGAGAACAACTCTAAAAATTCACCCAGTTGATGATGATTCCCCAGGGACTACTTTCCAAAATGTGTAAATTAATCAGTTCTTAATCCATTTAATGTGTGCTTCACTGATACAGCACATAACTAATATTTAATCAGAGTGTCATGTACTATTAAGTCAAGTGACTTAAAAACTTTCACTGTGCTTCACAAATATGGCTCTTTTTCCAACCAGACTTACATCAAAAAATAATCCATTTGGTTGCATTTTTGAATATTTGTTGTTTGTTCCATTATGATGATTGACATCAGCAGTATTCCTAACTTTTTTTATAATTGAACCCTGGAACATTTTCCCCTTAATTGACCCAATACTCTTATAGGATAAATTGACTGTAAAATTTTCCAAGTCATACCATCTTCCCTTTCTGAATACTGCATAATGACTGTCCCTTTTTAAATTTTGTAATTTTCCATGACAACGAAATATTTACAATTTAAATGAACAGTCATGGACCACCTCTGAAAACTCTGTAAGGTCCTAGTCAGACATTTATTTAGGTTTTCTAAAATTCTGCCAGATTTTGGTAATTTCTTCTGAAATTAACATTCAACATGTTTTTAGTCATTAATAGGATGGAAAGTTCATCATCAGTTTCTCACAAGTAAGCCAGGTGATTTTAAGAAAACACCAAACAAACCACAAACACAAAACCCCACAAATATTGATTCATTATTCTGTTCTTTCCTGCATCACTGTTATAAGCCTCATCGTCTTAGCAGTGATCCTGTAACAGCACAGAATTAGGCTCTTAAAATTAGAGATAAAACAAGTTTCTTGAAATTGTTCCTGTGCACAGAGTTCAGAACTTAAAGAATTTGGAAACCTTCAGGACACAGGGAATTCATCCCTTTTGTCCAGCACTGCAAGGCTTGCAGGATTCCCCTCAGGGTACAATATCTGGGGTGCAGTTGGTTATAAGGAAGGTTTTATACACACTTTAGCATTTGTCTGCTTTTTACTGTGTAAAGGACCTGTCTATGCCTTAACGAGCGTGGTTACAAAAAACAGTCAATTGGCCAATATAGCCCAATTTGTCAGTACCTGGATTCAGTGACTATAGATTTATAAACTGCTGAACGTACAGTACACCTTATAGATAGAACAAAACTATCTGCACTCTACAGTTTCCACATGCTAAAATAAAGAAGTTGATTTGCAGCGCCCTGCATTTTATACAATCACCTCTTTATCTGTGAGGAAAGTCACCAAATCAAAAATAGGATATTTTCCCTCATTTTATACAAGTGCACATACAACCAGGAAGGCAGAGGCAGGCTGGTGTATTGTGTCATGCTGATTTTTTAAATACCTTGCAGGTTTAAGCATGTGTGTGTGTGTTACAGTGGAGCACAAGGGAAGATTAATCCACCTAAATTATAATTCCTTCAGTCACTTAGTACACATTGCCATAGAAACAAATTCACAAACTATTTTCCATGTGGCTCTAAAAATATCAAAATTTATCTTAAAATGTTCTCCCATTAGTATACAAAGGGCCATTCACTTCCCAGCTCAAATATCCAAAATACTGTAAATGGAGTCTGACCTAAATAAACCCTACTCCAGATTTGAAGATCATCAGATCCATTACGCAAAGCCATTCAGGCACAGATAGAGTGGTGGTTGCAAATGTTCAGGAAAATTAGCATAAAGGCACATGTATCTCTAATAGGTTAATAAGTACAACCAGTGGGAAGTGAAAATGGTTGTTTGCGTATAGACTACTGTGAGAGTTCATCTATTTATGGGGGGAATGCACACAGAAACATGTGATAGTGATTCCTTTTCTCCCCTAAACTTCATTATTTTAATAATTACTGAAAGATTAGGAGGTAGTCAAACGGTGTAGATGGAATTCTCTTGAAATGGTTTGGATCTGCTTTGCAAGTGATATTTTTCCAAGCCTAACACCCCCTGTTTTGTAGGTCACACGGATATCCACAGACTGTGTGGATACTGAAGGCGCTTGTCCTTCAGCCTTCTGCCTCACCACATGATTGAACATCCATATACCTTACAACCATACACCCTGTCGAGTGTTATTCTCTTACATATCACAATTTACCTCGCTTCCTCCACTCAAACATGCAACCAAGCTGAGCAACAAGCTGCTTCAGCTGCCATGTCATTTCAGTTTTTACACATCTTCTCTTTTTATGTGTGCTCTACATCTCCGTGATGTCTCATCTCCCCGTTCCACTGCCATAGGCTACGAGTCAGGAACAAAGCTCAGGCTCAATGTCAAACAGAGTGAAAATGGGAAAATATCATAGAAGAGAAAATTAATGGGCACAAACACAGCTCTGAAACTTCCATCCTTGTGGGCTTTGCAACTTTCCGTCATTTCTTGGCAAAATATGAAGGAGAAAGGAGTAATAGCATTTCTACAGAAAATGCCTCAAAAAGGTATTTAGCTAAGGAAAATACAAGTCCAAAATTTAAAAGTGGAAGAATTGTGCTTGCATATTAAAAAATAAATAATCTTTTAAATGTGGAATCAGCCCCTTTAATTTGAAGAATTAATTTATTTCCATTCTCCACCAGTTTCCTCCTGTCCCTCTTTCCTTGCCTGACCACCATGGTTTACAGAGGCTCATGCTTCCAAAAACGCCTGAGTAATAAATAGTCCCAAGTCTGACACACAGGAACAGACCCTGAGGCTGGAGTCATGGCTCTTATGCATGAACTGAGGTCTTTCTCTCATTTCAAACAGGGAAATTTCAAGGTGAAACACACATGAAATCTCTCTTGTCAACAGATTCGTTAGTTGTGTCATTAAAACAAAAATGTTGCTTTTCATCCCTTCTTATTGATTATTTTCCTGTAATAAAAATGTTGGGGTTCAAGGAAATTATGATGTTTACAACCCACATCATGAAAAACCAAAATTAACCACACAGCCCCCTAAACCCAGTACTTTAAAAAGGGTTGATCCTACCCACACAGACATGGCTGACAAATTCCATTGTACAGAATCAAGGTCTTGAATATCATTAGACATTTGGTGACTGTAAAATCTAACTCATGGCCTAAGAATTTTTTAAAAAATAGGGATTGTATTTTTCTGCAAAAAGTAGGAATCCCAGGGCACAATACTGTAAAGGAAAAAGGGGATGCTTCAGTTTTATTCTTATATTGTAAGATATATAATTCTTATATTATATATAACCTTGTTCTAGAAAATATAATATTGGTCAGAAACCTGTGTCTCTCATTCCCAATTGAGTTTATTTTTTTAAAAGTAACATTCCTCTTTTTGTCAATCCCCAAAATCAAATATTAGTATGTCAAATATTAACATTGGTATTTATTTGGATCCAGGTACTTGATTTATCAGCCAAATTATATATTCAAGTAATAGCACCATAGTTCATGTAACCCCATGTCTTATTGTGTGCAAACCTTACCTGAATATATTACGTGAAAGCTTAATAAACCTTTTCATTTTTCAATTTCAGTCCTTCATCTTTTCACTCTTTGAAACATATAATTATTTTTTGTACTAACATGCTATAACTGAGCTCAATGCAAACTGTATACACAATTTTTAATATATTTCAGATGAGCAAACTAGAGTAAAAAATAAAATATCTTCTTTTTTTTTTGGTGGGGGGTGAATTCATTCATGATGCATTTTCAGTCTGTTTATTAAGTAATCATATCTGGGTACAAGTGTCAACACAATTTACGTTTTGAATAATGTGAAGCAGATAACCTCAATTAACAAGTAATTAGAGTCATTTTCCTATTAAGCAGTTTCCCTAATTGTTTTTGAAACCTGGAACTAAAATTGCAATAAATAATAAGCGGCCAAAACATGTCCCTGCATTAGTTTAATCCAGGCTTTTCCACTAGAGCCTGGGAAAAACCAGCAGAAATAAGGGCTGACTCTCCATGAGATACTGAAAGAGGGAAATATTTTGTAGCTGTGGAGTCTTTATAGTGTACTCTTCTGCTGTTTTGGGGTTTTTATTGGTATTATACCCTTTCCTTTCCCTCTCTCTTTTCACCCCCATGATTCCATATATGAACTTTTAACATACGGAATATTTGATTTAATCATTACTGTGGATTGACTAGATCTTATCAGGGAAGTGCCATCCCTCAGTGAACACAGAGGGGGTGATCTCAGCTGAATTAAATTTTATAGTAATACAAATTAATTTGACCCCTTACATTCTACCTTGTCAGTGCACCATGCCTCTGTTTATGTAAAATAATAAATACCAACCTGTTTTTCCCAAATAGAACAATTTGTGTGTTTGTTGCTGGTCATCAAAAAAAAATGTCCTTCACTTGAATATCAGTCTTTAAATAGATACCTGTCATAGCTCAAGTATATTAAATGAGCTCAGAGAATATAAAAATTTCACGTGTATTTCTCTGCTCATACTGTGTGGTCTCATGGAAAGCACCTAGGTTCCACTCTGTCTGCCACAGCCAAAAATGGGGGAAAATAATTTTCTAGCTGAAAACAAGGAAAGATCCAGCAGCTGCTCCTCACCCTAAGCCAAAACAAACAAGTGAACTAAAAACTAACAGAAAAGCTACAAAAATTCCCAAGGAAAAAAAAAAAAGAGAGAGAGAGAGGAAAAGGAAAAGAGCAAGTGCAACAATGTGCGGCTGCCCCATTCCTGGATGCATCCAGGGCCAGGTTGGATGGAGCTCTGATGGAAGGTGTCCCTGTCCGTGGCTGGGGGTGGAACTGGATGAGCTTTATGGTCCCATCCAACCCAAACCTTTCGCTGGTTTTATGATTCTATTCTTTTCACCCACAAACTCCAGCCTAAGCCAAAGCCTCCTGACCTGCAGTTACATTTATCACAATTTCAGCTGGTAGGAGATACCATTTTCACCTGAAGGTGAGGAAGGAGAAGGAATTTTTATAGGTCATGAAGGAACCAAGGTACCTGAGCCTACTCAAAAAGGCTCTAGGTACATATCTAAAAACTTCAGCCTCCACCCCACAAACACTTGGCTGTTGTCTTTATGTCTACAGGAAATTTTGCCAGCCTTGGAAGAGTACAAGACTTCTATTTACTCCATTTTTTACAAAATTTCAATAAGGCAGTAAATCAAAACCAGACCTCTGAAAATAAAAATTAAAAACCCTAGGAAGATAGCCTGAGAAATTCCAGGAAAAACTGGCAGCTACAGGAGGACATGATCTGTCCAGAAGGAATACAAACATTTAAATAACTTGCTGGAAATTAGACTTTGTGAAAAATACCATTGATTCCTTTTAAGTCATTTTATTAAAAGGTCTATTAACGCTTGGCTTGCACTTTGTGGCCATGAGAGATGTTGGAGCGGAGAGCTATCAAAGGTGGCTATCAAAGTTGGGTTTTTTCCATTTAACTTTTTCTAACTATTAAGCTGCTCATTTTGTGGAGACAATCATTAGTGTCTTTAATGTGAAACAAAGCTTCTGGATAAGAGCTGCTAGCTGAAGATCAATATGAAAGATATCATTTCAGTTACAGCTTTAATAACTGTAACAATAGGGAGCCTGGCATTGCAGGCTTTATGCATTAATGTAATTTAGAATCTACCAGGTACAAATCTTATCAAACATTAGCAGTGGCTGCGTTGGGATTTTCTAGGTAAGAAAACTGTGTGATCAACTGGAAATACTTGAAAGGTAAATTTCATGTAATCAGGCTCATCTGCCATAAAAACATGAAAGAACTTACATGAAGAAAATGAAATAAATAAACCAAAGGAGATTCTGGGAAAAGGGTGGATATTTTTAAGGAACTAGTGGTGCATCTTCTCAGAGCACACTAGGATGTCTCTCTTGTTTATATCAACAAAAAAATGACCCAAAAACTGGAGGATAAGAATTTCAGCCAAATGCAGTACAACTAAAGATTTTCTGCAAACCATCATACATAGAAAAACAAACTTACCTGGACGTGCAGTTAACTAAATCCCAAATAAATAAGAAGCTTTTTTCCTGGCTTCCAACAAAGCACCAGCACTAGAGACCAGGAGCACAACCCTTCCCCCAGCCACAGTTCACAACTGTAGCCAGGTGCAGCAAATTTACCTTTCCCACCCCATTTCTTCCCACCCACCTGTCTCCAAATCCCTCTGCTCCCTACTTGATCCATGCTTTTCACAATGGGCCCCATTGCCCCAGCCTTTTCCAAGCTTTTGAGATTTGCATGATGGTGTCAACCTTATTCTTCTGCAACAGTTTATCTACAATTGAGTTCTTTCTTTTGCTAGCTCTCCAATTTCTTGATTAAAATAAAATTTAAAAAAACCCAAACCACAAAACTTTCCCCACCTCTAAGTTAAAAAAAAAAAAAAAAAAAATCAGGCCTGAAAATGTTAAAACACAAATTTTGAATCTTTCCTGCAAAGTTATTCTTAAAATCTGATGCAACCAACTGGCAGTTCTTTAAACAATTTGTTTAACTTGTGTCCAAATGTCTTCAGGTTTTAGTGCTTACAGGTGGCTACTTTAGATTTACACTTTAATTTTGAGAAAGATCTAAACTGGGAACACTGAATTTTCATTTTATAATTTGCTGATAAAAAATGGAAAGCTCAAAGTTAAAGTAGCCAACTACTGGAAAGAGTTGGCACCTGGCATTTTAATTTTTAAACATTGGGGGGTTTTGTGTAATGAGGTTATAAAGTAAGAGTCTGACTTCAGGATCACAATCAAGAAGAATGAGCTCTTAAGGATGACAGAATCACTGATGGGAAGCTCAGTTGGTCCAAAATCCAGGTTTGGTCCAAATAAACAAACAAAAGTTTGGATGCTCATCTGGGTTTTCTACCTGCCTTGGGGCTAGAGATGTCATGAGAACAGATTCTCTCATCACAGCTGCAGCACTTTCCAGTCCTGGCCATGGATGAAATATCCAGGAGAACAATCTTTCTTACAGAGCTCTGGGGCAGGGGAGGGAAGTAAGGGAAAATGGGATGGGGATTTCACAGTCTTTCAAATTGGATTCCAAAGCTGGGGGAAGATTCAGAGATTAGAAAGGAAAGTACATTTTTTAGTCTACTTGGGTTTTGGCTGTAGTCTTCAATGCTACTTTTTACTGCAACTGGCAGAATATGTGGCAGCTCAGAGAGTCAATAATCACAAAAAGAAAGGTGTAACTGCTTCTAAAGTTTAGACATATTCAGTACTATCCAAAAATAACAAACATGACTTAGTTGCATTGGCTTACGAAACATAAAGTTTAAAAAATTGATTTTTTTTTTTTTTTACATAGGTTGTATATTGAAAAATGAAACTCCTTCTTGCTCTCAAGGTGTTGGGTCCTGGGCCCTTTGGAGGGGGAGGTTTCAATCCAACTGTGCCACAGCTGTGTGTCTATGCAGGCACACCCTTAACTACAAAATCGTGGATGATATGGATGATAAAGACCTATTTCCATTAAGGCTATGAATCTCACCAAACAGAAAATCAAACAGAAAATAAAATATTACCATGTTAACATGACAGGATTGGATTCTGAGAAAAAAAAAATAGGGGTGACTTCAAAGGAAATTTGGTCTGATTTAGGGCAGGAGAATGCTGCCGTCAACTATTTGTCTAAGAATAGGCACATTGCCTAACAACACTCTCTTGTCTGTTTTAAAACCCCTTCTCAGTGCATTAAACAACATTTATTAAGCGTGTGCATACACAGTGCAACAGCACGTGTATTTAGGGCATGCACAAAATAGTTTGATCCCCATTTCATCTCATTGGTACTGCAAATATTTCACGGCAGTAATAAAACAAACAAAAACACCCTGGTTCTTTACCTCTCCTGTCATGTTGCATTGGGTCACTCTGTGCCACATGATGTGATATCATGTAGCTCAATGCAAGGAGACACATGTCCCTTCTCATTGGAAATTTAAGGAAATGGAGCTCAGTTTTCCCCTGTGGGAAACTATGCATGTCAGGTGCCCAAGACTAGCTATGGGAAGTTTGATATAATCTCAGTTTCAGTACCTACATATTTCAAATCTGACGGCATTTTTGAAAGGAAATGTGTTAGATGCCACAATTCAGCTGTAACACAGTACTTAATAAAGATAGCGTAAGAGGAATATAATTCCACAGCTTATGTTCCCTGTCACGGTGTGCACTGACACAGATTGCCAGAGAGACTCCTTTAAACAACACTTTTTAAGCATACTTTTTGAAATATACAGTGTAGAACACGAAGGCCCTCAGAGAAACCTAATGCCGCTGAAAGCACAGGGGTATAGAATCAAGGGAACAGAACTGATTAATGATGAAGCCAAAATAAGGCTTTTTTGGATGAAAAATAGTGAAACAGTTAAGCACAGAGAATATAGATAAGGAAAATGTACAGGACCTGGGGCCAAGTTCTCCTCTCAGTTACACTAGCATAATTGTGGAATAATTCTGTTTCAATTAATAGAGTTAATATGATGAGAATAGAATTATCTACATAGAGAGCATGATTGAAACAAAGCAGTTGAACCAGCTTTGAAGAAGCCTCTTTAATGTGTAGAAAAGAAATACAAATTCTCCACGGTCCCACTTTACAGGTAGAGAAACAGAAAAAAGGACTAAAAATCCCTTTGGCAAGAAAATGTCCAGGCTGGGACCAGGGAAACATGACAAATTCCAGTCCAGATCCTTCTCTCCTTGGTTGCAATAAATAAATACAACTGAAGGCTATCTTGGAAGCCAAGTGAAATGTTATATAAATAAATTATCTTGCTAACATCATGGCATGTTGCTATCTCACTCCTGAATCAAAAAGGTGCAACCTTATAGTGTGATGGTCAGTTTAGCATCATGGTGGTAACTTCAGTGTCATGAACATGTCTGTATATTTGGATGCCACTCTTTACAGGATAAAAGAGTCAAAAAATTGAAGTCTGAGGAGTACAATCAGCAGAGATGCATAAAATAAATTTTTCCTACCGGCAAAAACCCCAAGGATGCGTGGTATGGACTATGAAATTATGATAATACAAGAGCACTGGGATCATTGCAATTTGAATCAGGTGTTAAGGTAGAGAAATTAATATTATTTGGGGGGTTCTGGTTAGTTAAAACCTTGTGTCCAAGTTTTCTTAGTCTGCTCCATTGCCTTACCAGGACAGCTCAAAGGCTACACTCTGCAGAGTTTTGGAGCAAGTTTTGAGCTACAAAGTCCTGGTTAAACTCCGTGATGGTTCTTTGGCTTTGAACAAGATAAGACAAAGGAAAGGAACATTTAGAGTTCTTAGAATTCACCTAATTTCATCATTTTTGCACATTTTTTATAGAAAGAATGAAGACGGGTATCTTTTAGTCCATTTCCTCCTAATCTCCTGTTGGTTCCATAGCCCCAGTCCCCAATTATCAGTAAGAAATTACAACCTCGGTCTGTGCCTGCACTCTGCTCTTAAACAAGACATCACATCTTATGTGATGTGGTCAAAAACCAGCATAAGCATGAACTTCCACTGCCCTTCCATAGGTGACAATAAAATCAATGATTACTGATCAAGAAACTCCTATTTACACCTTGGCTTTCCCTGTGTTCTGTAAAGAGCTACCAACACTACCTTGGAAGATGTTTTTTGAGCATTTCTTTATCTGCTTTCCTATCAGTGTCTCAGAGTTAACAAATGAGGGTGGGAACTCTGCCCAAATATCTTAAAGGGTGAGTTCAGGACTCTTGGTCCTGGCCCAAGCTCTCACAAGGTCCTGCCCGAGCAGTGACAGCCCAAAGCACCAGATCCTTGAGAAGAACCAGTGCTGCCATCACATGTCTCCACAGCTCCTGCCAGCATCAGACACTAAAAGGGCTGTTAAGAGATTAAAAGAAAATATGGAACAAAAGAAGTCAAGCACGGGTTTTAGATGACAAATTAAATAATATTTTCGTGACCAAGTTTTCATTTTTTCCCCTCAAGACATGCACTACAACAGAGAGAAGTGTCTCATCTGAAAAGAAAAAAGAAATCTTTAATTTTTTACCCTTTTTTAAATGTCTTATCAGCTTAAAAATATTTTTATATATATCTACACTGAGCTTTCTATGAAACTCAAAGGTATTCATAGACTTTGAGGAATGCATTGATCTTCTCATAAACCACCCAAATTGTAGAAAACTCCATTAATGATAAAGCAAATGTTGCATTTTTTCACTAGATGCTAGGAAAACGACAGAGGAGTATTCATAAAGAGGATGCAAAACTTCCTAACAGTGCATTCAGTCAGGAGGGTCTTTTACTATTGAGCATCCTTTCAAATAATTCCATTTTCAGGCGGCGGATGATGGGAACGCCAATGCTTTAGAGTCAGCTGCTCTTCTAGCTAGCATCTCCCCAATTTTTAAAGGAAAAAAATAAAAAGGGGAAGGAAAAGCGGGGGGGCGGAAGGCGTTTGGCACGGGGTTGTGGGTCCGTGGCATCAGCTGCTCCAGCTGCAATCCCTGGTGCTGCTCTGCCCCCTGGTGCTGTCGCGGCCGCAGAGCAGCAGCCCGCCGAGCATCCCCCGCTGTCACTTCTCACTTCTCCGCCAAGTTCAAGGTCAGTGCCTAGCTATTTTCAGCTCATCTCTTCTTGATCCATGCAGAGAAATGACAAGGTAACGTGATTTGGGGTCAGCTGTATTACAGGAACCGTTACATAAACGGAGAAAGTGGAAATCAATCCCGGCTGACAGTGTCTTCGGGATAATCAGCGCTCACTCCATGCCGCTGTCAGCTCTCCTGCATCAAACACCATGTTACTTCTGTCACATCTCCTTAACAAAACCAGAGTCTCACTTTTGGCAAAGTAAATAAATATTTCACTCGGGCTTGCATTTAATTCATTGTTTAGAGAACTTTAACACTTTGGACTTGCAAAGAGTCCCCATTTGGAGGAGAAAAGACAGCTTACCCTGTCAGGTCCATTACTGCCTGCAAAAGGCGCTGGCAAAGATACAGTCGGCTCTTATGAAATACCCCATCCCTCATATTTTGTGCTTGGTTTCTTTGTAAGCAGACGATTGTCCTCCAAATCTCCCTTACCGAGCAGACCTCAGCTTCCCAAAGTGCTTCACCTAACCCACGGTCACCCTCGCCCCAGCCACATCACAGCTCTTCCCCTAACGTTCTAGGACACCTTCCTCAATTTGTCTGATTATCATTACTTTATCTGAACCATTTCCTCCCCTAAGTAGACATCTTCCCTAACGCAGAATTATGAACATATCATTTCACAAGATGTGCCGCGTTAGCCGCGTCTCGGTGACAGCACATGGTGTGTCAGTTTAGGGGGAGAGCAGCAATTCCATCCCACCCACCTTGTGCTCCCATGGAACTGCCAAGCCCGCAGAGCTCCGCCGAAGAACCATTTACCATAATATTAGTTGTCAGTAAATTCAAAGACGAAACTCCTAAAGCTATAAAATGGATTAGAAGCAATTTAAAAAAGAATTAACAAACTAGAGTAAGAGTATACTGTCAACAAACAAATGCTTCATCATAGCACTGTAATTTGGAATTTTAATTACCCCTCTGCTTCTGTAACAAAACAATGTCTGAACTGGCAGCCATTTGAATCTCTCACAGGTCATTGAGCATTCTAGTTAATTACTCTATGAATAGCCTGTTTTTCTCCCCTCTGGAAACACGTTTCTAATGGCAGTCAAGGTCTGACAAATGTGTCATCTACATAATTAGCTAGGAAGCAACACAAAACATTAAACATGCTTTGTGCCGACAACTATCAAAACATTTCATTTGTTGTCAATTATTCATTACTTTGTAGGTTCTGAAGGGGTTGTTATTATGAAAATAAGTCCAGATGCTAACAAGGTTAGAGTTTTTTATTCAAATTAGTAATCAGAGGACTAACTTTAAAAAATGTGTCTTGTGTACATTTATGGCAGCGTTCAATCAGCACTAAATTATAAACGAATTGAGCTAAGTTCAAGTTAAATAGCCATGCCAGAGCACATACACTAATTTGTGGAGTTGCAGCTCTCTTTGAAGTTTTAGGATCTAAGCTGAAGTAGCAAACTTTCAGAACCTTTGGCAAGACTAATTTGTGCTTGGTAAATAGAGTAAAGATTTTCACAGCGTGAGATAATGTACGATTGCAAAAAAAAAAAAAAAAGGGAAAAAAAATGGAGGTTTTTGAACCTTTTTTCTACCCTTCTGTCACACTGAGTAAAAGTCAAAATCAGCAATTCTGACTCATATAATAGCTCATCTGAACTTCAGTTTGGCTTAACAAGGAAGTCAAACCAGTTACACTCACCACTCCCTTACTAGAACTGAAATGAATTTATCCTTGCTTTCAAGAAGAAATAGGTGCTGGTTCTTTCCTTTTTCTGTGATCTCATTATGAAGCTGCCTATCAAGCTACGCAGCTGAAATGGTACAGTGAAACTGTGGGGAGGAGAAATAAATGGGGAGTTTAACAATAAAATTAACTTCTTCCTTTTTAGCCAGGATTATTGCAGCTGAAGTGCTACAATGGAAATATGCAATGAACAATACTTTCTCACATGGCATATTTAAGAAAATAGAAATGAAAAAAATATTATCCACTAAAGCAAAAGGCTTGTTTTGAGCCTGAAAACACACCTGCACACAAAATATTGGTCCTGTAAAAGGTTGGGAGGCAAACCTGAGAAAAATCATGTATTGAAGGTAAGCTGAGCTCTAAAATAGGCTCATGCACTAATATTCTACTTTCAGCCTTTAAGTCAGAGGACTTTATGGTATGGAGAACGTACATGAACACGTAGGGGCATATCTGTACAAGGCTGAGGGCCTCTGCCCCGGAGCCAGAGCAGCTCCTCAGGTGCGGAGCAAGAGACACAGGCACTGAAATGGATAAAAAACTGGAGTCAAAGGCCAAAGGAGACAGCCTGTGAGCACGACACTCAGCAGAGAGCAGATCTGGGTTTTCAAAGCACAAAACCAGTCTGAATACAGTAAGGGGACATATGACACCCTTCATTTCTCATTTTCCTGCCCTGGAAAGGAGAATGACTAATGTTACTCAACAGATTTGTTTTCTTTTAGCAATATTCATGTTCAGGAAGTAAAACTGGACTGTGTTTATGGACCCACTGCTTTCATATCTACCCTGAAATACTTAGAGCAAGCAAGGTATAAGCTTGCATTTATTAACAATTCCCACACTTGCCATGGAAAGCTCACATATTTTTCTGTGTCTGTCCCAGTGCTATTACATGATTTGTGTAACACCTTGAAGGGAACACAGTTTTTCCTTATAGAGACAAACTTGGCTGCATCTATAACAGACAAGTGCATGATGATAAAATTTGCAGAGAAATAAGCCTGGGCAGTCATTATTAGAGCACAGTAAAGAGAATATTTTTCAAAACTACATCAGGAGAAGGTTTTCTGCTTTCAGAAATATTTTGTCAAGATTTGCTTTTTCCTCCAAGAAAAAAAGTAAACCGGGGAGAAAAAAAAAAAGAGCCATCCTCAAAAACTTTCCCTAAATAAACTACACTATAAAAGAAGCTCTGATGATCTTGTAGAGATTGAAATAATCCCTTTTTCAGCTAAAACTACCCATAGCAATGAAACTGAAAATACTCTAAAAGAGGGCTGGAGACTGTCTTGCAATTAACATTAAACAGATAACATATTTACGAGGAAGTCAAAATATTTTGGAAGCCGATAATCCTGTAAGCCTTAACGTGGTATAAAAACAACAAATAAATGCAAAGTGTTACTGTTACACATGCCTGCCTGATCAATGGTTTTCACATATTGATCTATAAATGGAGTTGACAGTCTGTGTTGGCTGCACATTTTCCAAGCAGCTCTATTTTTGTACAAAACCAATACGGGCAATTACCTTTGTTTGAGATGCCAAGTCTTATCAATTCAATGTGATTTAGTGTCATTTTAATTAAATATCAGGATCTACTTCAGGACAATCTATACAAACAAAGCCTCAAACTTGACTATAAGCTTGATTTGAAGTAAACATGTACAAGCCCTGCAATTTCAAAATATGGCTCAAAAACTCTGCTAAACAGAAGGCTTATATTTTTAGCAAATTTATTTCTGTCTTTTTGGCTAGCCATAACTTTGGCAAGTGTTCTATGATCACAGGAGTAAGAAACAAAAGAAGATTGCTTCCCATTTCTCTGATAATGTATTAGGGAGATAAATAAACCTACCAGTTTGTTTAACCTAATCAGAGAAAGCTCTAATACATTAACATTTTGGAATGTCTAAATAGGTTCTAATTCTTAATATAGACACCAATAAAAAAGACATTTCATTGTTCGAAGTTGTTCTGAATGAAGCAAAATGCACTTCCCTGGGGTTTAACAGATGAAAATAGCAAATATTCATTTACATTGCTAGTTCAGACGCTACCATTAAGCACAGAAAGAGCCCTCACTTGCCACAGTCTGTGTCCAGCTTCATGATTTGTGCTCTTTAGACTCTACATTAATATCAATTTCAACCTTTGCACAAAGCTCAAGAATTTCCATTGACATAAATAACATAAACCCCCAATAATCTCTTGCGTGTTTAGCTCCTGTCTCCCACATTTGCATCTGCACCACTATAAAATGCACAAGTGCATATGGCCCTACTGATGTATGATGCACATCCCTCCCTGTCATACTACAGAAAATAATCTGTCCACCTTCAAAAGTATAGCCCCCGGTGTGCTTACAAGCACCACAGCAAATGCTTCAGAATACAGCAAATCCCTCAGAGAAAATTAGGCATTTTTCTCCTCCATAAATCACCACTCATCTTTCTACCTCTGTGCCTGGTTTATGCCCTTTATTGTCCAGAGTGGGCATTTCCTCTTTCCAAATAAGTTTTAGAAATCTATATTTCTTTTGATTGCTCAATATGTGCCAAACGCTGATTGCCTTAATCCACTGAAGTCAGTAGGTTTTGCATAAGTTGAGTGAAAAGGATTTGACCTATTTATTAATAGAACAGAGTACATTGCACACACCAAACATGGACAGCAAAAGAGTAGTATGGAATCCTTTATTCAGCTGCTTCTAGTTTTTCAGAAGAAAAATCTCTCCAATAACAGGACAAAAATACTCGGTCAATGTAAAATAGAAAATAAACATAATCAATGGATGCCTCATGGATTATATCCATCATCTAAACAGAGGCAGACTGTGAAAACAGAAAATTTCCAAGTAGAAAGATGAGGATAAATCCTTTTTCTCTTCAAGCACAAAATAATTAGCTTTGATTAATATTCTGGTAATATGTGTCTTTTAGCAAGGATCTGTGTGCCTTTAAATGTAAAAGTGAAGGCTGTGTAGAAAAGTGCAATGGGAAGAGTGTCTTGATTTTTAAAACAATATTATTAAATTTATATATATGTATATATACACATGTGTGTGTCAGCTGGACCCTTCTTTTTGAAGACTCTTGGAAGGATAGAAGATGCTCCCCTGAATTAATTCCCCCAAAATCCTTCGCAAGTCACATGCCCAGATATGTCAGCACACGGCTGATACACACAATTGGTATTTCACTGCTCCTTTAACTCACTGCATTTAAAGCCCGTAGTTGAAAGCATTTAGATCCTTAGGAATTTTGCTTTCACTTTGGGCGTTAGCAAACAACTTTAAGAGGCTTATTTAAGTAAATACGCCCAAACACTTTCAGCCTGTCAATATCTAGTCAGAAAATTCTGCATGGCAAAAAGAGATGAAAAGAATTGAAACAGAAAGGAAATTAGTAGCATGGCAAGCTTTCAATCTATTATGTTGGAGCCAAGTTTGCTTGGTAAAATGACATATACTCGGTAAAATTCCACTTTTATGTAATTAGCTACTAAACAAATGTGACACAAAGCAACTTTCCAGCTCCCAGCCAATGAATGTATATTGTACCTGGTGTGGTTGTTGGGATACAGCAGTGAATATTTATGTCTAATTTAACTTTTTAGAGCCCTTGCTCTATAACAGTCCAACATACTATCCCCCA
This sequence comes from Corvus moneduloides, assembly GCF_009650955.1. Classification (NCBI taxonomy): domain Eukaryota; kingdom Metazoa; phylum Chordata; class Aves; order Passeriformes; family Corvidae; genus Corvus; species Corvus moneduloides. The sequence goes on along the minus strand of NC_045482.1, from coordinate 35,486,782 downwards.
AACTAAAGTTATGTAACAAGGTAATATCAACAATGAGAAACTGCATGATAAAATCCTGCCCAAAAGTGAAAAATGCTAATTTTGTCTCATTTAGCAGCTGGATACAGAAATGCTCATTAGTTTTAAGAGGGTTAATCCTTTTAACTTTTGCATATTGATATGCCAATTATGCCTAATTGTACAAGAGGCATCAGTCAAGGTAATAGTGCATAAACACATGAAAGTTATTAAGTACATCCCAACATGTAATAAAGTAGGTGTTAATTGGTAGCTGAGTTCTGCAGGCTATTGAGGTGGATAATTCATTGAGAGATGGATCACTTGTAATTTCTCTACATAATTCCTTTTGCAGTCTCATGCTGTGATGTTTTCATGCTTGTCAAAAACAACTGCAGCCTAGTGCCTTTTGTTAAACACAGCCAATAAAATGTTAGGCACCATTAAGTATACTTAACTTTTAAACTTTTTCAAAGGTACAGTTCTTCCTGGTATTACATTACAGTATTCCCAGTAAATTAGTATAAGCGGTGTTCCAAGTTTTTGGTGGAGGAACATTTTGAGTTAGATAAAAGGAGAAAACATATGCAGTGTGTCTGAGGCAAAGAATATAATTTAAATAAATTGTAAATGAGTATCTTATCAGCTGCTAAGATCTAAACAGATTTTTCACTCTAGAAATAAAAGGTGAAATGAGTTAAGTTATACCAGAGAAATTAATCACTAGAATAACATATTTCTAAATAAGTCTAAATGTTGAGGTTTAATTTTGAGTAAAAAGGAAAGGAAATACTGAAGGTCCTGTAGCTTTCCTCCATTTAATAACTTTGTTAAAAAGCTGAATATTTCATAGGACTCCATTACATTAACAGCAAAAAAATAATGGTTGGCATGGTTGTGAGAAGTGGCTGAGACCTGGGACTCTGTCCCCAGCTAACAGAGTTTTCTCCCTCATTTGCATTCTCTGAGAACAAAATGGATCTGGAGTCCAAAAAGTGGCTAACATTGCATAAATAATTTTGTAACATCATATGGCCTCAGCTGCAAGTTGCCACCATTATGGAAGAAAATTAACCAGGGGAGACTCATACCAATCAGTTTGTTTAGTAGCTCACAAGGAGTACAGGGGCAGGGATGCAACTGGCAATAGAGTTCCTCACTAAGTATTTAATTATAAAAAAAATGCTAATGGATAAAAAAATGACTCAACTCCTTTGACTCTGTTAACTATTGAAATAATAACATACGTTCAGTGTCTGATTTTTGTACAATTCATTCAGTCTTACAGCAAGACTTATTTTTGTTACAGAGTTGTTCTTTATTTGCAGAGTTTGAAATTTCCATTTGTTTTCTTTTTTCTGCTTTTAAAGTTTGCCTTTTGAGAAACTGTGACATGCATCTGAAACTGGAAGTGCTATTCTCTACTTACTTTAGCCTTACTTAAGTGCTGTTACAACTGAGAGTTGAAATGTTGAGTAGATGTTACGATTACGGCTACCAAAGCCAAATTCTGTCTTTCGTGAAGGGAAGTTTTTATTCCAACGCCTAGCAATACTCCTAAGAATGTATTAGTGACTTTAAATCCCTCCTTTCAAAGGATGATAATAGAACCAGTATCCCAAAATAATCCCATAGATTTTAAAAAATTGGAAGACTCAGAAATATTGGGAGTGTTTTACTTACGGGCTCGGCGATTTTCACATTCTCAGAGAGAATCATAGATTTGCTTTGGCTCAGCCTGTCGTGGTGACTGTTGGCATTTTTGATCCTCATTTGAACAGCCCCCGTGCTATGGTGGGAAGGATTAGGCTTTTCAGAGGCTGTATCGGAAGTTGAAGACCTCTCCATGGTTGCTGGGTTGACCTGAAGAATGTAAAATAAGAGCATTAATCTAGGGAATCCTCATACAAAAATCTATCAATGCCAGGTCTGTGTCACTGCAGTCAGGAGAAGAAGCTGAGTTATCTTGCTGGCAAGATCTTGATCATCTTTGAACACCAGGATAACTATCAGCTGTGTCAGCCTGTAGTTTTATTATTGTCCTTATCACTCTCCCATCCAAACTGCCTTGGAAGAGTTAGTTTATGTAAAAGATTATCCTTATCTCAAAAGCCATTCTCCTCCATGGTGTAATCTCCCTTCAAACCTCTGCCATGTCCAGCTGGCAGCCTCTCCACTTTGTCTTTGGCCCCGCTCACACAACACATTTTAAATCTTGCAAAGGGAAAGGATGTGCTATGAAGCCAATTAACATATCTTACCTTCACAGTCCCACACGGGAGTGCTACAAGTGCATCACAGGGCCACGCTGTAACCCTGCTAGTGTCTTAAATCCAAACCTGGAGCTATTAAAATATCCCTTAATTTTCACAACTCTACCAGCAGCACAGACGGGATTTTTGTTTCTCTGTCCCTTTTTAAAATCTGAAGTTGAGAAATGGCTGAGCTCTCAAGCCCTTGGATGAGGGGCAGACCTAGAGTGATCACAGTGCTGCTGTTCAACCTCCTGGTTTTTGTATGAGAACAACTCAACAAACTCCCTTCCAGCTATTCAAAGTCCCCAAACATTTTTTGTAGGCAAAATTTGCTTTATATTTCCTGTAGAAAACATCAAGACAGTGATGTACAACACTTGCTCTGTTTTCCTCCCCCCTTGCTCACCCTCATACTACTACATGTAGCTCGTGGGTGCAGTAATCTACTGAGAGTCACAAGAAAACTGGCTCTTTATATTGCTGTGTAACTACATGGGAAAATGTGTAAGGAAGAGATACTACACAAGCTGAAATAGCTGGTTTCCCAACTATGGAGCCAGGGAAATGGAAATCCATTTAAGTGCAGTTGTAGTATAAACTGTTGAAAAATCAGCGTTTTCCAAATGGGTTGGAGAGCACGGCTATTTCTAGCAACATCCCCACAACTTCTGAAGGCTCTGAAAGATTAGATTCCCTGATTTCAAGACAGCCCATTACTCTGAAGACATCAGAGCAGAGAACACATCGTCCTGATGTGAAGGTGGAGAGGGAGAGAGGGAGATGGGGAGCTCTGCTGCACATCTCTGGGCAGGACCACAGCCGAGTGCAGGTGGGAGGACACAACTCCCACAGCTTCAGCCTCCCTTGACACTGATGAAACCATCCCTCCCAGGAAACTGCCCTAGATGTAGAGGAGGATAAAAACAGGTTAGTCAGAATGGCTGAGGGTGGAAGAGACCTTGGTAAGTCTTCCGGTCCAACCTGCTCAAGCAGGACCACCTAGAGGTGGTTGCCCCAGACCATGTCCAGAAGGCTTTTCATAGAATCACAGAATAGTTAGGGTTGGAAGGGACCTTAAAGATCAAATATTTCCAGCACCCCTGGCATAGGCTGGCACTTACACATTCATGACAGCACTCTCGATGAGAGAAAGAAGAAGGAAGTGCTTTAATATCAGCCCGTTACTCACTCAACATGATGTGCCATGATAGAAACACTGAATTTAATGATACCAAAAACAAAGCTTGTGCCCATTGGCTGTTTCCTGCATTGACTCAGTTACTCGAGGATCCCCACAGAAGCTGAACTCCAGGTGATAAAAATTAGATTAAAGTTGTTTCCTGTTGCTTAGGAGCAGGCCTGCCTATGACTGCTGCAGAGCTGGTGTATTGCACTGGAGAAAACTCTTTACATGGATCTTTGGTGGGCAGCACTGTGTATTCTCCCTCCCCGAGACACTTCTCACCACCCTTCAGAGCAGTCAGCACCCAAATCCATGTCACAGGGACACTTTGCCATTTTGGCAGTAAGGACTGCAGCAGCTCCAAGCAGGAAATTATTTTTTTCCTCCTCTTAAACTTGGAGAGTCAAATCATTTTGTATTTCATGTTGGTATCAAATCAAAATTACTTCTCGACAGATTTTCAGTAGGCTCCAGGCTGGAGAGCGGATCAGACTCGAGAGACGAGAGCAATACTGGCTCTGTCACGGATCCAGTGTTTGGCTGGAGCACATCACTCAGATTTTCTTCTGAAATCTCCCACCTATACAACTCTGACATATCCCTTCTTGGGAGCATTATGAGTTTTAGTTAGGTAGTCTCTGTCTGGTGTTGTCAGTACACCATGTGCCATAAAAAAAGTTTAATAGTGTGACAAAGTCATGCCCTGCATCACAAGTAAATGGCAAGGCTGCAAAGACTTCTGAAACTTTTAATTCTAATCTCACTGAACCTTAGTTAATTTTCCTGAAAATTTGAACTGATTTGCATATATCACAGTATTACAAGGAGGCTTTCCAAGGTACTAAAATTACAGGAACTACTATAAAAGAAAACAATAACAAAACTCCAAATGGAACATTTCCACCATCAGATTTGTCTTAGTGTAAAACACAGTGAGATCCTGCAGAATATGAAGGAGGTCTTGCACAATATGGGAGAAAGGTACAAAAGTTGTCCCCTTGGGATTTTCAGGTAGGAATCCTTTGCCGTCCAAACTCCCTTCAGGCTCTTGACAGCGTTACCAGCCCTACGTGCCAGTAGATGGCACCCTGAATATGAGCTCCACAAACGCAACAGCACGACATTTGCATTTGCAAGAAGGATTTGGTAATCCTCACACTCTGCCCTGCCTCTTCTGTTGTTTATTTTTGTTCTAACTTTTTTTTTTAAATAACAGAGGGGAAGACCATCAGGAAACAGATAAAATATTGTCAGAAAACATAAAAAGGATCCTATCTTCTGCATTTATGAGTTGGTGCTTCCAAATTGTTATTAGAAACATCAGGGCCAAGTTTGGGCCGGTTTTGCAGGGGAATTCATTTTGCTTCCTTTGGAAGGCAGAGCTGCCAAGCCCCGTGCAACTGCTTGTGGGACACTCCATGTTCATTATATAATTAGCTAATTTGCCTTTTGGCAAACAGTTAGCATCTGGATATAAATTTTAGTTTTGAAACCTCCTATAGTTGATTTGCTAGAGAAAAGCATTAAACCAAGACAGATTTTCTCCTCCTCTCCACCCTGTTGTTTAGAGTGTTCCTGGAGTAAAGGGGCAGGATAACCTCGAGACATTGACCTAAGAGAAGGGAAACAGGGGAACACACTCAAAATTCCTCTTGGAAGTACCTGCTTTGGGACACTGTGGAACAGAAAGGGGAGGTTGGAAAAGGGTGAGGAATAGTCAGGGGCAAGTATTGCCCTCCTGCAGCACTTCATGGACCTCGAATGAGTTTCATATTGAATTTATCAGTATTTTAATCCATGTTATATATGTTGCTTTGTCCAGAAAGTGATCCAACAAGTGGAATGATTGGCATTAGCCATGGACTTTATTTCCTGAGTTTTGGTGCAGTACTGGTAAAGTCAGTATATACATTTTCTAGGAATCAAAGTATTAATTCCTCAAGAAACCAGAGGATAGCAGTATTTCCAAATTTGGGCTTGAGCTGTGCCTGCATTTCCTACAGCTGCATAGAGCAGAAGACAGAATACAAATGCTAATTCATCAACATCTTGTACCAGAGAAGCCGTGGCTGCCCCATCCCTGGAAGTGTCCAAGGCCAGGTTGTATAGGGTTTGGAGCAACCTGGGATAATGGAAGTGTCTCTCCCCAAGGCAAAGGGGTTGGAACAAGATGGTCTTTAAAGTCCCCTCCAACCCACATCATACCAGGATTTTATGATTAAACAGTTGTAACATGTACTTTTCTCCAAAAAAGGGGGAAAAAAAAGCCTAATTAATATAACTTCTTGAATTTTTTATTCAGGATTATGACTTTAAAATAATGCATATTTTTCAATATTTCTCAAAATAAGCTTTTCTTCTCTCCCACCTTTTCTCCTTATGACTTGCACCACTATCAAGTCAGAAGCATAACGAACAGGAAAGTACTCGACATAGCAGAGTGCAAACACTGCAAAATTGAAGTGCATCTTGTTGCACTGACTAATTTAAGTATTTTGCTCAAGAACACACAGTACTTGAAGAGCATCCGTGAAACCCAATGCAATGATATCACAGAAGGATAAAAATCAGCACTAGGTTCACCATCACACCAGACCTCTGAGCCTGCAAAACCATAAAAATGGAAGCGGAAGTTGCAGTTAACGACTGAAAAAACAAGAGAATGCCAGACACGTGGTGAGTTGGAGCACTCCTGTTAAGGAGAACGTATCACTGTGTCTGTGAAAGTGTTTATCACCAAAATCAACACACCTATGTAAATACTGCTGCTGTTGGGCTTTGCCCTTGGCCTGTGCTACCCTGATATCTCTGCTGAGGCACAGCTGGGGCAGCAGGTGCTTAAACAATGATGGGGAAAAAGGGCATAGATGAGAAAACTACATGTAGAGAGAGAGCATAACAAGTAAATTGTTATATAGATTTTTTTTTTTTTTAATTATTCCTATCTGCACTTTGCTGTGTCTACTTTTTTTCAGCCGTCCCCACTGCACTGCTCTCAGAGCTGACACGTCACACACTGTGCCCAGGGCAGGGACACAAACAGCAAAGGCTGCTGAGGGATACAGGGTCCTGGGCTGGTGCCCAGGAGTGTCCTGAAGCCAGTTTATCTGAGTACTGGAAAACAGAAAAATCCATCTTAATGAAAATACAAAGCAGATGTAACCTTCCTATGCCTTTTCATTTGCAAAAAAATGTCAGGTACTTAGGAAGCAGCATTTATTTCAACCATCAGTTCTATCTTTAATGAATGCAGGAGATCAGGAAGGACACAACACCACCAGTGCCTGGGTCCTTACTCCAGTTTTGTCTGTTTATGTCAGACAGACAATGAAACAGAATTTAGCGCCAGGTTCAGGCTGCAGTAAAATGTTAAATGTCCTAAACTCAGCTCAGTTTCCCTTATCCCCCAAAACTGCAATCTCATCACTAAGTTGACAAACCCTAAGTCCTACAAAAACCATGTTCATTAGCATGAATTATCACACCCTCTTTTAATTTTTTAACCTGTTGCAGCCATATTAGACTTTCAGTGGTGTCTCAGAACAGACAACACACAGAGCGAGGATCATGGAGGTCTTCTAAAATCTGGCTTTGTAATTATTCTTTTCTAGTCCAGTATGTGTGGACTTTCTGCAAATAAAAGCAGATATGTCCCACTCTTATCTATATGTACAGTTACCGTCTCTCTTCTGTGGTCAAAGAGAAGAGCAAATAATCTTTTATGCTTTGTTTGGAGCCATATCTCACTGCCCAGAATTTCTCTGTTGCCACGTGTTACATAAGCTGCCCAAACCATCATTCACAATTTTTTATGTTCTGAGGTACATCATTCAGTCTCTACAAAGGATCCACCTCAAGGCAAATTCCTCAACACAGCTTGGCCCAAATTATAGAATCAGAGAATAATTGAGCTTGGAAAATACCTCTAACATCATTCGTTGACAGGTCCGTCACTAAACCATGTCCCTAAGCATCACACCTACACGTTTGTGAACACTTCCAGGGACTGTGATTCCATCATTTTCCTAGGCAGCCTGTTCCAATGCTTGATCACGCTTTCAGTGAAGGAATTTTCCCTAAAATCCAATCTAAACCTCCCCTGACACAACTTGAAGCCATTTCCTCTTGTCCTATCTCTTAGCAGATCTCCTAGAAAGTAGCTCAATATAAGAGTAAAGCATTAAACAAGACTTTAGGCTTAAAATTTTTTTATCTTTGGGATTTTAACCTGATCCTTGATGACAATTTCAACCTTTTGGATTTGTTCTCTTATATTAAGAGAGGGCTATATTTAACAACAACTCAGTTAGGAAATACATGATTCTCACAACAGAAATCTCATGTACCAGCTCACTATCCAGTAGGAACAAAATGTGTTTTCATATAACACAATTTCTTTCTGGCTTGTGCAATACAAGAAAAGGGGTTCCAGTCAGGCCTTAAAGGCCTGATTCTTATCTTGAGTTCACAGTGAACCAACTGAGGCTGATGGAATTACAGCTGAGCAATGGCAACATCAAGCACCCCTGAGGAGGAGAGACAAAGCATTCACTGCTTTATGGAGCCAGGCAAGGAAATGCACTTTGTAACAAGATGCAAGGGCACAGACTTGCCCCATTGTACAGCAGCAAGGGTTTTGTTTCATTTTGGGTCTAAGAACATACTTAAAGTTTGTTTTGATGACTCACTTCCTAAGAATTAAAGGATTAGAATGGTGGTGCTTCATTTCTCATTCCTGAGGGTTTTCCACACATATTAGGGATATGTTATTCTCTACTTACAGCAGGTCACAGAGCCACGTGAGTACAGCCTGCACCCCACAATACCTCACAGACTCTTACATTTGGTGCTTCAGTGATTTCCTGTCCATTGACACTAAAACTGTGAGTGGCTTACTGATATGAAGATTTACTGCAGGCTCTTTCTATTTTTTCAACAAGTAATAGTACACTACAAAATAAAAAAGAACGTAAAAGGATAAAATAAAATAATAAAAGACTTCTATCAAGTTTTACTTTCTAGCAAGTGGCAGCAAAATATATTATCCAAATATATTCATTGGAAATATTATTAATCTTTACAATTTTTTTCTTTCTTTGTCTCCAGGATTGGATGAAGAGAAACATGAAGAAAGAAAATTTATGCGCCTCTTCTGGACTGGCAATGTTTATCAATGAGGATTTAAAAGGGTCCTAAAGTCCTCCTTTGTGTTATTCTGGAATTTCATAGACAATGACAACCCCAGAGACTGTTCCCTGCTATACATAGATAAACCCTTAAAAAAAGCAGGATAGATGGCAAAGGAAAACAGGGGTATGGAAAAGCTGCTTGGTCTCTGCTCCCTCTGGAAATGATTTCCTATCTGGATGGAAATGGCCTGAGAATTAGAAAGAGAGGAGAATGGGAGACAGTTACTATTCCAAAGTTTTGTGGATACAACAACAAAGTCTTCACATCCACATTTTATGACTACAGACCCAAAAATTCTAATCCTGTAATGCTTCATGACCAGCTATCTCTAGGTCTTCTCTGCACAAATAACACTTGCTAGGAAATATCACTGGGATATTATTGAAAACACCACCACATATAATAGAAAGTCAGCAAGTGACTTCATATGGTCACATCTCCTCTTGCATCACTCAGTTTCCTAATTCTGTTACATGGGAAGGTCTCAGAAGAGGTAGCAGTTGTTTCAAAAGATCTTCTGTCCCAATATATCATATGGGATAGCATAATGGAGTCTATTTTCACCATTCCCATGTCAATTCAGTATCTCAGCTTCCAGTGGAACTTGTAGCTAAAAGGATCCTTTGTGTACGGTTTGGCCTGCATACGTTCTGGGAACAGTTGTCCACAGTAGAAATTCAGTTGAATATGTAAAAGAACATGCCTGGGGAAAAAAAATGCTACTTCTAGGTCTTCCTGCTGGCAGCACCTTTCAGCTCTTTCTGGAGTGCATCTGATCCATGACACCTGCCTCTGTTTTCCATGCTGTGCAAACTAGACTACAATCCTTCAGATGGAGAGTAGTGGTTATATACACACAGTATTGAAAAACTACCTGTGGATATCATCCTGTACACAGCATTTCTAATGCTTCCTATGACCCTCAACAGCAGGACTGGAATGGTTTGGACATTAGACTAGTGGCATCAGGTAATTTACAGCAGCATGAAAGTTCATACCAATTTATAATTTAGTGAATTTAGTTGGTTTAACACTAAATAAGACCTAATAAGTGCTAGAGGAGAATGCTTGGTTATTCCTGACCCATCCTACTCAAGAGGAGAAAAAAATTTCCTTTCTTCTAAATGTTTATATACTGCATATAAGTACAGAATAGAGCCCTGGCTTTCCAAACACCTCAAGACTGACCAGTCTAAACTCATTTCACACCTGTACCTGATGCTTGTTTCATTGTAACTTTTTTAGTTTAAAACTGTCTAATTTGGAATTAAAAAAAAGTAAATTCAATGTTTTCTCTAGGAAGATCACATAAGAATCACAAATTTTCCCCGGTGCTTGAAAGAAATCTGTTCCTATAGCCTAAATGTTCAGAAAAGTGTTGTTACTTTTAGTGTTGCCAGATCTGAAGTGATGAGATACTATGGGAAAGGTTATTCTTGCAGTATTTACAGATACAAGCAGAAGCAGAAGTGACAGAAATTTCAAAGTAAGGCTGCTTGAAATACTTCCAGCTCAATTTTGCAGAACTTCTCCTCACAGAGATTTGGATATTCATCCAAGCTTTCCATGCTTACCTGAACCAGACATGTGGTGATGGTAATTTTGGAACAGCCCAAAATCTCTGGAGAAGTAGAAGAGTTTGTACCACAAGACAAACTGATGTATTAGAAAAATATTTTTTAAACACCTGAAAGCTTGCTGCAAATAGCCAAAGAAAAAAACTTCCTGTAAGTTCTAAATTTCAGAGCTTTGCCACCAGAAATTTTGGGCTCAATTTGACAGGGATGAGACTGTCACAAGGCCTGCTTGGGTAGGGTGTGACAGGCTATTTGTGCCCTGCCACACAGGGTCCACTGGCTGATCCACAGGAAGGAAGCATTTCACATTCATCGCTGAGTAAAAGTCCATAAAAGTTTTTCTCACTCTACCTCTAAATCACTTGGGCACTGCTGAACATGTGGAGCAGTTGTAAGTCAAGCCTCAGTTTGCCCTCTAGTCCTCAGTTCCTGCAGCAGCACCATCCCCTTCACCAGAAAAAATGCCTTCTTGAGTTCTGTAAAGTCTTTGGTGAGGTAGCAACAGTAGTTTTACCCTCTTAGAGCATCTCAGAGTTCCTCAGCTTAGTAGTTTCAATGCACATTTGCTATGTCTTAATCCTTTTTGCAGTTCCATGTACCCATCATCCCACAGAAGACATCTGTCAGACTGAGATACTGAGATTACTGAATATCAAAGGATTTAAATCTTCTCAGACTTTAAAAATAAATTTAAAAATAAATTTATGATAAAATTATTTCTCTTTCTATTTAAAACTTACAATAAAACTCCTTTTTTGCTGACCCTGCCTGCTTCAATAGTGTCTACAAAGAGGAGGCTTGTCCTTTATCTGGACAGTGAGACGCCCTCCCTCCCACTCCCCCGGATGATGTTTGACTTCCCCTGCTGTGCACATGAAGCAGTCCCTCCCACCCTCTCTCCATCTCCCATCATCTATATCTGCAGCAGTTTTTGTGCTGTGATCCTGCAGCTGCTCCCTTGCTTCTTCTCACTGCTCCCACTTCCCATCTGAGGGAAGAAAAAAAAGCCTCCAGACACTTTTCATCTGTTCCCACACTCCATCTCCACTTTCCTTTGCAGAGCTCCTGGTGCTGCACTTCCAAGAGACGCTGCTGTGAAATGCAGCAGACACGGCACCTACAGTTTTAGGAGAAAACTTTTAAGCTGTGGCAGGAACCAGAAGGGGAAATTCTTTGTGGTTTGCTTTGAGCAAGCCCCTCTTCTGCATTTCATGGGGCCCCCAGTTTGCTTTCTTCACCAGCCACCACTGCCACAGAGCATAAGGCAGCAGGAGTGTCTGCCCCACCACGCTGCTCCCCAGCACCACGTGGCAAAGAGAAGACAAAGGCACTTGTTCTGTGTGATAACATCTGATATCACATCGTGTAGCTGAGCTGTCTGCAGAGGGGAAATACCAAGGGTGCTGTGCTGTCAAAAAAGTTAATTTCATAGACTCATATAATGGTTTGGGTTGGAAGGGACTTTAAAGATCATCTATTTCCAACTTCCCTGACATGAATGCATGGATGACGCAAGTAGTTTGAGCATAGGCTCTGTTAATTATATTTAAATTCCTTTGCTGCAACTGAAATTCTTGAGCGAGGGACCAGAAAAAATTATCTCACTAAGGTGGTTCAGGGTGATTCCAGGAAACTTTGTACATGTTTTTTGCAAGCCAGGAGGCCACAGCCACCTTTGTCCCACCACAGATCTGCTACACACAGCCAAAGTCAACATCAAGGGCAGAAGAAACACGGCAGAGGCAGATCCGCCTGCGAGCACCCACACTCATAGTGAGAACAGGCACAGCCATTCATCTGCCCCCAGCATTGTTCAGGGCAAAAATACATAATGACTATTACCTCTCCCACTGCATTCATGAGGCAGCACCCTCAAATCTCTTTTGGGATGAAATAGCTGCATTCTGCTCAAATGAACCTCTGCAGTCCTATGTACCTGAGTTAAAATGTCCTTAGACTGCACCAACACTGTTCCCTGAACACCTGATTTTGGTTCAGGGTACAACTCTGGTAAGAAATGTCTTCATTTAGCTTCTTTCATTCTTTTATTTTATACAATTTCCACTCCACATCTTAATAGATTCCCTCTTTTCAGCTACCCCCACTCTAAAAAAGTTTTTATGAAAGACCCGAACTTTAAAAGAAACTTAAAACTAGAAAAGTTTTTAAATTCAAATTCTGTGCAGCAATTTGGAATGTCTCAGGTGTTTGTGACTGCATCCTACTCAACCTGGAACCAGTGCTGGACTGTCCAAAGGAAATTCAAGAACGGGTTGAAGACATCAATTCCTCCAAGCCTCTGCTAAAACTTCAGGCCCTCCTTGCCTTTTCCAGGGTTTAGGATTAATGAAGGAGGAGGAATTGACATGCTTTCACTTGGGCTGTTTCTGCTTTCTTTGGCACTCCAACGGCAGATGGATTAATGGTGGATGGATTAATCGTAAATGGGTTAATCCTAAATCTAAGAATCATCACAAGAATTTGATTATTCATTACTATACTTTGTTGAGGTTTTTTTCCTAGTAAATTAACCAAGCATGCAATGTACTGCTGATAATGGAAACATTAATTTCTCTGGATCAAACCTCAGCACTACTCAACCCAACACGCAAATGGCAGCATGTGCCAGAGCAGCCCTGACAGCTGCAAAGCCTGATGTGACACTGTCCCAGGTGGAAAACATCAATTCATTCATAGCAAAACTATTTGCTAGAAATACATTTTTGAGAGAGCCCAGGGAGGCTTCTGTTGGTGTTTGCTGTGAGTGTCCATGGTGTGGCCATCTGGCCCTCCTGTGATGTGTGCGTGGGTTTGGCTCCAACCAGCATCACCATGTGGGGGATGTTCCCCAACCAGTGGGACACCATTCCCCCATCATGGACTGCTCAAATGCTCCAACCCTCTGTCCCAAGCAGACAGCTGGGTGTCCCAGCAGCAGGTGCCTCCTGAGCCCCAGCTGCAGCAGAGACACCAGAAAGCTGAGAGTTCCTGCGACCCAGCAGGCTGCGGACAGACCCACCAGCTGTGGAGGTGACAGAACTCTCTTGGAGACAGAACTCCAGAGATTCAACTGCTTTCACAAAATATTTCTGTCATTTCCTTCCTCACCCCGAAAGGAAGAGAGTTTGTAACATCCTGAGTAGCTAATAAACAAGTTCAGGTGCCAAGGGCTGTGTGCTGCCCAAGAGCGCTTTCAGTAACTGGTATCTGATTCAGCTCCAAATACGGCAGTGGTTTTGCTCAAGGTGTGGCAGAAAAAGAAATCCAAAACAAAGAGCAAGCACATATTTGAAGCATGTCTCTTCAGCTCTAAGCCACGTTCACTTCTGTTTTCCCTTCCTCCTTGTCTCCCCTTCCCCTCTTATCAGGTTGCAGGTGTACTGAAAACTGATGGATGTCTTGGAGAAGGAAGCAGATGTCCGTTTAAGTTCATCTGTTCCAGGACTGTGCCTGTTTAGTGTATCAGGCACAAGGTTTGGAAGAAATACTCATGAAAACCACAGTACAAACCCACAATACCCACCTTAACTGCAAGTGAGTGATTGAATACTTGTCAATCTCAAATGGCTGGAAGAGTTATATGGGTCTTAAATAACCTACCACCAACCATAGCACCATCAAACTCACTTATTTAATTTATTGAAGAAATGCTTCAGTAAATATCCAAGCACTGTCTGAGTTAATGCAACTTGCACATACACACAGTAGCTTAGCAGATAATTAGGAGAATACAAATATCTATTTAAACTTCTGTTACCTGGCCTACTTAATTCTCAAAATATTTCTTTCTCATGCTAATTAAGCTGAGTGAAAATACAGACAAATTAAGAGAAAAAGGTCAAATTTTTAAACATATATAAATTTTAGTTCTTGGTTTCTGCAAACAGAACTCAGTTTTAAATATGCCAGACCTCACTATTTCCAGATTACTTTAACATGAACCAATAATGTCCTGAAAATCTTCTCCAGCATGGCCTGGCTGCATCCACTGACAGCTCTTGCATGGGCTAGATTCGCCCCATTGTCAGTTTGAAAAATCTAAGTATCTATGCCCAGAAATTTATTTCCTAACCTTCTTAATGAAAATCCAAGTGCTTTCCTTTTGCTCCTGATTCAGCTGGCCTGGAAGTTTGCAACCCGGGGAGCCTCAAGTTGTGACAAAGATGATGCAAGACTCTGTGACAAGAAGTCTTACTCTTAAAGTAAAAATAGCTCTGCATTGAGGAAGTCCCAGCATAAATGAGGAGCTAGCAGTGTTTGTTTTGTAGTGAGTCTCTAAAACAACCTTTTTATAGTATTCCTCAAAGCAGGGAAGACTGACAGAGGCATGCTGAGTGCATGAGGGCACGATCTTAACATCCAGCACAACAAAGAAACAACCATCTCTGTCCTTCAGGGGCTGGTAAGATTGTTGTCAGTGAAATTAGGATTCACTGAGACCACTGGTTGAAGCAGACCCACCTTGAGAGAAGTTTTCAGACCAGGCAACACCAAAACCTCCTCACTCAGCCCAGGTTCCCAAATGCTGAAGGCAGCAAGGCATTCTGCCTATCCTGAGCCTCAGAGGTCGTGACATCAGTCTGATGGTGACAAAAGCTCTTGGAAGCCACCACAGAATGGAAAATGGGACAGTTTTGTGCAGGTTATGTAACCAGGTGAGGAAATCTGCTGCAGTGCTCTGAATGGCACTTGAATTACCATGGAAAATCTGGGCCAAAAATTGTATTTTAATCTGCTTTCTTCAAGACTAATACCACCAAAAAACGAAACCAGGAAAACCATCTGCATATAAACAGTATCCATCAGCACCACTTTCTGCATTTGTAGCACTGAGAAACAGGTTTCATGCATCCATATGGAACTCTTAGGAGGCAAATGGAATGTAGAGACTTTGGCTGGAGCTCAAGTGATGCTTTGCTTTGCCTTTAGAAGAGATGAGCCTAAACAGCACCAATAGAGGATTAGGATATGTTCTGCACAACAGCCGTGTTTCAGGTTACAAGTGAAGAACACACCTAAGTTCAGACTTCCTCAACAACAAGAGATGTTTTTTAGCCACATGCAGGTTTTAACACCTCATTAAATGGTTAACAACTCACACTGTTTGAGCTGACACAATACTGAGGCATCTAACAAAAAAGTCAAGAAAAATAAGCAAGTACCAGAATTACACATAGTGAGCATCAAAAAATCCAGAAGACTCTGCCTATAACCCACTATCCTTGATGTGATTCAGTAAAACAGACCATAATATAGCAGTTCCCATGGCTCAGAGTCCAGGGGATTCCTTAGCAGAGACCCCAGCTGAAGTCTTTGGGCAGCACAGCCAAAGCCATTCTCACTGCAGCACCAGAGATCACAAAGGGAAATCCATCCCACTGCTGGGATGCTGCTTCTTAAACCCTGGCCTGAAGCTCATCACTGCAAAGAAGTAATAATTTCTGGGACCAGAAACAGACAGGGAAATCCAAAACAGAGCTGTTGGAATTAACCAGCACCATGTTGGAGGTTGTGGCATTTTGCCACCCGAAGATCAGGAGAAAAATTCAAACGTGCCTCTGTCACCATTTTAGTTTCTGATTCCTCCAGGTAGGGAGGAACATGGCCAAGACCAGGATACAGCCCCCTGATGACAGTGACTACCAAGGGTGTCACACACTCAAGCTTGGTTGGAAGAAGATGGATCATCTCTTCCAAGCCAGGATAACTTTGTGTCAAAGCAAAAAGAAGTTTCTACAACAAATGCTGTCCAAAAAAGCAAAGTTGATTTGAAGTTGATTTGGTTTTGGTTTTTTTTTTTTTTTTTTTTTTGCAATTCAATAATAGTGTATAGCAGGAGCTTTAAAATACAGAGTGCTTCAGCTGTTCACTCTATTTGGAAAAGAAAATGAACAAATGTACATCACAAATGTAATTGGATGGAGAGGTAAACTGAACAAGACATGCTGTTTTAAAATGAATTTGCTTTGGACACAAAGGGGAAAGTTGCAGAGAAAGGGAGAAAATGAAGACATAAAACTCTGAGAATTCAAACTACTTCACCAAATCTCACAACTCTTTGGAAAATGCATTTTAAATTACTCAAAGACTCTGCAGCAGAAACATAAAAATCACGACAAACACAGCCCAGGAAGAGAACATGTTCTTTTTATACAATTTCCCTGTCTGTGCTGATTTGTGTATGCAGGCAGGACAGCTTTTTTTTCTCCAAAAAGTACAAAAAATATGAAATGCGATCTTACAACATTACACAAAAATCTGTCTCCAATTAGTATGCAGGATTCCAAAATGAGCTCTGAGCCACATGTGATATCTTTCAACTCTGACCCATACTTCCAAAAGAAACCCAAGTTGCTTATTATGATAAGGCTATCAGCTACAAACAGGAGCACAAGTCACAAAGTTTGCAGCAAGCTACACGTTACTGGGATAAAAAAATCTTCAGCATAAAACAAGCCTTGCTAATTCTGTCTCTCCTTTATGTGGCCCATAATCAAAGTGCTCTATTGTGTTATTTGAGCATCTTCTTGAATTACTATTTCTTTGTAAAACTGTGCAGGTCAGAAAGCTGTTTGCCCACCAACAGCAGTGCAAAGGCATCTATGCTGAGGGAAAACTTTGAAGTGGGGACTCAGGACATCCAACCCTTTTCTGGCCAGCTCCAGAGCAGAGGAGGAATTAGTCCGGGTTTAAACAGCCCATTCAGGAAACACACAGCCATGACATCTCCACTGAACAGCTCCACAAGGAACACCATTGACTGCCCAGGATATTTTATGTGAAATGTCCTTTATTCCCCACTTCCTTTTCCTATCAGTATAACTGATGAGTAATAGAGTGGTATCAAACTTCTTGATACTGAGTAGGGCAAGAAATCCCTCTAGCAACATCTTCAGACTCTAGAAATAACAAAACAACTAGACACCTTCCCTTAGCACCCACTGACTTTTGCAGTATCCATGGCTACTAATCACATCCCTCATGGTCACCAGCACGGGAGCCAGTTAATCAAACAGTGCTAAACTGCGCCCAGGAAAGGCAAATGCTGGGAAAAGTGATCCAATCTCATTTCCCAGCCAGTGCCACAAACTTTTCTACATTTTGGGGAGAGCTAGTTCATTCCAGCCAGGATATGAGAAGGGATTAGTGGTTTGGGTTACTAGACAAGGTCAGATAAAATTGCCTCTTGCATAGGATGCAACAGCTTTCCTAAATTCCGAGACCTTACTTCAAACATTATTCTGCACCTGTATCCTCTACATTTTTCTCATTGCTTCCAAATTCACAAAGACCTATAGAAATAAAGTAATTGTGCAATTAAAATAACCTGATTTGAATGCCTACAAAATAAATGCAGCTGTGATTATTTTAAACACTTTTAGCAACAGGTTTCCCAAATTGTACTAAGGTGGACCAGAGGCTCCTTACCTGCAGCCTCAGGGACGTTGTAGTCTCATCTCAAGCCGCCATCAACGAGCAACAGTTTTAACTATTTCAAAAGAACGGAAAAGATCAAGGTCACATGTCTAGAGACAGCATTTGAGTTAGCTCCACAGCTCATATACAGAGAAAGAAAGCAGGAAAAAAAAGTAAAGTAAAACCACTTCCTGCAAGAGCAAAAGTGAACCATCTCACCAGTGAGCAACTTACATCTAGGGGTTAGTGCAAAATTCTTCTGGATTGGAGAAGAAAACAGATTTTAAAGTATGAAAGAAGTTTCTTTGTGAAAATTGCAGCAAACAGGGAATGTTAGCTTTTGCAGAAGGTAAAGATGAGGTTTAAAAGGAAATGCTGAAAGGAATTACGATTCTTAAGCCTTAAGACAACTTCCCTTTTCTTACCTTGAATGAAACCCTTTGAGTACTGAAATAAATAGCTTGCAACAAATCTGCTCTGCTATTTTGAAATATAGCTTTAGTAAACAGGACACTTACTGTACCGTTTTCTAGATTAATAAGGTAGCAAGTTCTGGACAATCAGAGAGTTTGCTACTAAAAAAAACGTGTAGTAATGTGTACTATTTCCTGGTAGAGGTTAGACAGGCGAACACTTCTGTTTCTTTGATTTTCTGCTTTAAGATTTCACCATGAAGCTGCTGGCCTGCGTCACTTCCCGCTGCATCCCACACCCCAATGGTCCCTCTCAGGCAGGGGCAACCCAGAAAACCACCAGATACAGGCACAGCTCTGCGCCTTCGGGACTCTGGAAAAGCCCCTTCCTTGTAAATGCCTTCATCAGCATCTGCCACATGGCCTTTTTTTCTTTCAGCAAGGAACAGCAATATCTTTCTGGTATTTCTAGGTCAACTTACAAACCAGAGCAGTGGGGATTCCCATGCAGGGCAGGGCTGTGGTGCTGTGGAGACAGTCACAATGCTGGTCAGGCTGAAGAGCTCTCTGGTAATGCTTTGGCAGAATAAGTGGATGTTTTTTGGTTGTCTCCCCCCAAAAAATTCCAAACAGCTGCCATATGACCTGAGAAAATCATGGCCATCCTGATGTTTAGGGATTTGTCCCAACAGTGAGGTAAAATGAGCTTTGTTGACAGGTGGAGCTCCTCAAGAAGCTCTGTCCCATCTGTACAGAGGTCCAACAACAGTCATTGGGTGCCCTAAAAGAGGATCCCACAGAATAACCCATGGTTGTAATAGAGGGAAATAAAGATAATGGAGATAGTAAAACTGTCCTAATGGAGACAGGAAACGAGGGCTGGGGCTGTGCCTGGACTGGATCTTGGGAAGGCCTACAAGGGGATTGTGACGTATTTTACAAGGCTGCAAAGAAAAGACTGATTTGCAGGCAGGTCATTTCCTATTGCAGCAAGAAAAAAGATGCAAGAATATTCCTGTAGAGAGGAGCTTTAGCACATCATGCACTCACTGAATCAGTGGGGAAGCAAGACCTTCAGAGTCTCAAGAAACCCTCAGAGTCCAGCAATAAAACAGAGGGACACAGCCCCGTTGAAGGAATGGCAGAGCTCTTAGGCTACAGAGTGACCCTTTAATTATTATTATGCATTTTCCAGTAACTTCTACAAGATCCATTTCATGGCCAAAGATCCAATTATGCCAAAGCCCACACAAAGCCAGAATCAAGACAGCCCTTGCTTCCAAATACTTCCTGTGTGTGCCGAGAGGCAGCACACAGGGACAGGCAGGAGAGGGAGCTGAACAGCACAACAGCTGCTCTTCACTGTTCTAAACTAAAATATCATTTCTTTGTAGGCCCTGCATTTCAGGGATGTATTTTAAAGTTGGACTTTTGGAATAAAGAAGTGAATGATGTCTATGAGCAGTGATGAGGGATTTCTCCCAGGTTTGAGGAGGTGAAAGAGCAATACAGTAATTTTCTGTAAAATAACCACTGCAGCACTAATTAACTGCTAACTCTTTAAAAAGCAGTATATATTCCAACTTATTTTGTCATATAAAATAAATTTTAATTGAGAAATAAATTGTAGCTTCGTGGATCTCAAGATATTCCTCAAATAAAATCATTGGAAGCATTTTTACGGTCACAAAGTATTTGTGAGCAGTGTGGACAACAGAACTTCACCACCAAAATATGAAAACCCATCATCAAACCTGTAAAATGCTGCAGCAGAAGTTGCCTATGTTACCTGGTCCAAACCCTAGATTACTGGGGACACGACATTTTTCATGAAAATGTCTTTCACTGCACACCTAACATTTCACTCGAGTTGCAGACTGTCTGAGCTCCTTCACATCCATTTGACAGTATGTCAGCAGTGACAAAATTCTATAAAAGGATGGCAGCTTTGCATACAGCTCAAACTTATGCAGCACAAGCTTCCTGTGTGATCTCTGAAAGGCTGAAAATACTTTAGATGTGCAAAAAAAAAAAAAAAAAAGCCACTTTTACAAAATCTAAGCGCTCATCTAACCTAAGTAAAACTAAGCAGGAAACAGAAGCTGCAGAGACGCTACCTGGAGCAGATTGCTGGGCAATAGGTTGGCCCTCGTGTTTGCTGTGCAAGTTAGAGATGGAGCATCATTTCTGAAGTGCTGATTTCTCATCCCTGTTTTAGTGGCTGATGGCGTCATTGCCGACGAGATGTGTCACCAAGCTGGTGAACATCCAGATTGCCTCATCTCATACCTCAGAGTACTGAGAACTAAAGCTAAAAAAGCAGTTTTTAAAAAAAGGCTGAGGGTGCTGAATGCCCATCAAATGTTATCAACTCTGTTATAATAAATTCAAGAGGTATCATATGCTTCCTCAGGTGCTTAAACACTGATTGCAAGACTTATTCTGGACCAGCAGTCTCCTGAGGGGGAAAGAAAACTTGAGTTTTTGTTGTTTTTGCCTAGTTCAGCCTTTACTCCCTCTTGTGATGACTGGCAGGCAGCCTGGTGTCTGGCTTATAGAGCAGACACCCAGCAGCAAAACTAATTCAGTGGTTAAATCAAGCCATAACAGACAATGCAAACCTGACAGCACACAGGCACAGGCCTGGAAGATCCATTGTGGTTGATCAATGCCTGGTCGCAGAAGAAAATTATTTTTTTATTAATAAAAATGGCTAAAGTGCCAAAACTTTGCAAGTCACTGGGAAAAACCCTAGGAAACTAGGAGATGACATGGTGATCATGGAATCATGGAAGGGTTTTGTTTGGAAAGGCCCTTAAAGATCATCAAGTTCCAACCTCTTGCCATGGGCAGGGATACTTTCCACTAACTTATATTGCCCCAAGCCCCATCCAGCCTGGCCTTGGATAGCAAAAAATTGATTTTTTTCCCACATCTTTCACCAGAGAAATGGCATTTTTCATAATCTTAGAATATTTAAAAAGGAGAAAAAATATTTTTGTCCCATGGCCATTAATTCATATTCTTGCTCATAGCAATTTTTTGCTCGTAGCAATTGTTTGCTCAAATGCTGATGTCCGTTCAGCAGCCGTTATTTTTTTTGCTACAAGGGCTTTGAATATTTAATCCCAGCAAAAACATTTCTGGAAGCACATTCCCATGTATGAAGAAGGCCACGCATGTGGCCACGTAACAGATTCCAACAGCTCGTAGCCCAAGTGAACAGCAGCCTCTCATATGTCACCTACTTGGGCTATAAATGCTCATTATGTAGGAGCCTGAATGTAAATGTCAATGTAAATGTACAGTAATGGCTAAATTCACACAACCCTCTCAACCACAACGTGCATTATAAACATCCTGGTACCATCTTCCAAACCCTTCTACCCATAGCTGACTTTCCCCCCAAACAACCCATTTTACCTACCACGGTCTTCAAAGTGCAAGAGACGTTTTAACAAAATGGTCACAGGTGGTAGGAAATAGATCTTTAGAGATTCCCCAGCAGTTTAATGTTGGCTCTATGGAAGGAACATATGTGCTGCTACTTGAGGTCTAAAACCCAGAACATTCACATTTTAGGAGAAAAATGATCTTGCGTTAAATCACTTAATAGCAGAGCCACTGAAGTTTTGATGACAGATATACTTTAGAAAGCAGCAGAGAAGTTTAGGATAGAACTCTCTGAACATTTACTTCCTAATAAACTTCATTTTGTCTTAAAATGAGGTTTGGATTTAGGAATATCCATAGCTAAAAAAATAACATATATTGTTTGGTTTAACCTCATTGTTTTTCAAGCTAAGTTACTGCTATATTTCATTGTTAAAGACAAAAAATAGGACACTCAATTCAACAAAAACTACTGGGTGAGAAAGTTCTACAAAAATCCAAACTGGTCTTTTTCTCTCTCTTTTCCAGGTGTTTTTAGAGATCTTGCCATTTCTTTTAAAAGCCAGCCTTGCCTTGGGCTATATTTAATAACTTAGAAAAGCCACTCCAACCCATTGTATAGCCATACTGTACTAAAAAAAGAGACAAAACCCCAGCATATGTTGATGCATTATGTAAAGACTTTCCTTGACAGGATTTAGTTACATGCAAGCTTGAAATGCAGTGTAAATGTATTTTCTGGAGTGCTAAAAGTACTATAATACCAAACTGCCAAAAAGGTGGTTTTACATCACACAATAAGGGACCTTAAAAGAAAGAGAGTTGTGCGCTCTGGGAGACAATATCTTGATCTATGAACCCATGATCAAGTCAGAGCTACAAAAACAGTCAATATTTTCACAGAGAAGGAAGAGTCTGGAAGGAATATATCAGTCCTTAGCACAAAAATGATGCTCCAGCCAGTGTTGTTTCTGCCTCTACTACAAGAGTTTCAGCTACCTGGTGAATAGTTTCTAGTGAAGAAAGTCCCAAGCCCTGTAAAATCCCATGCTGAGAATTGATGCAGAAGAAAGATAAGATGTTCTGAGATATTTTCTCCTTCTGCTTCAGCCTTTGAGCGAAAAAAGTCTCATTTCTACAGTACCAAAGTTCCCATTCACAATAAATAAATAAATAAATAAATATAAGCAAGCAGTCACAGAAGCTATTCGCAAAAACAATGTGTCCCCATCAAATCTAGTGGAAATAAGAATTGCTCAAGCCATTTTTTGCCTTTTACTAATAGAGGCTTTATCCAAGTGGCAGCTCCGCTCTCACCCTACTCCCTCCCATGCTGCCATCCCAGAGTGCATCAGAACAATCCAGGCACTGGAGCCAGAAAAAAGAAGGCAACAAATGTAGGGGAAAGTCAGTTGCAGGATGGCAAAATCCTCTGCAGACAGATGAATGTCCTCTCTTGTGTCCAGAAGCTCCCAGGGGAGACTGTGCTACCTGGAATGGACTGGGAAACAACAAAATAAATTAGTTTATCAAAGACTTGAAGCAGTTAGCTGAATTAATTAATTCAGTATGTCAGTTCCAATCACTTCCTGTAATTTTATTTGCTCATGTAATACACAGATACTTCTAGTTTATCTGCATGACTCTACCCTATTGCCCTTCTCCCCAGCTCCCTCCTGACAGAGAATTGCTGTATTCTTACAGGATATGGGAGATGTCAGGAAATCAGGTTGTTGGTGAATGGGGGAATCCAGATCTGAGGAAGGAGAAAAGAAAACAAAAAAAAAAGAATAAAGGTATTTGCAGTGCAACTTGTAGCCACCAGGCTGAGTATTAGATATGTTTGGCTGTTTGCACTTCTTGGAAGACTCAGTCACAGCAGCCACCTACAGAAAATAAGCATGTCCTTACTCAGAGCACTTCAGCATATCCGTAGAAACACAGCGAATTTCAGCTTGCTCCAAACAGACAAAAATAGAAAACTGATAGCCCTCATTCTATAGCCCTTGAGCTTGTTCCAGTTTTTCAGTTCCTTTTAATTCTATAGTCTGTGGTCTCTTAAGTCATAGACTTCCTTTTCCCTTGTTTCTCAAGGCCACGCTGCCCTCTTTGCTCAGGTCCATGCCTGTAATATTGCTTTTTTGGGTCTCTTCTTATTTTATTAATCTGCCAAGATTAATCGAGACTCTCCTAAAGCAGGTACAGAACACTGTCATTCCCCAATGCTGCAGTTACCTCCTTAGGTTTTCATGGAAGAATCACCTTCAGGCTACAACAGAAGGAGCCTGGAGCCATGTTTTACATCATCTCCACTCTTGCATGATGTGTGGGTGTGGGTGTTTAGCAAAATTATTGCAATGCTGATTTCTTCTCAGCCAGAATTGGACCTTCTGAGCTGTGAGAAATGTTCATCCACATCCATTTCTGTAAGTCCAGGCAAGCTCTGCGACAGGACAAAGTGTATCATCAGCAGTTCCAAAGGAAAGGGGTATTTAGAGCTAGGTAATAATTTTAGGAGTATTTGGGATGTAGGAAAGCGTGAGAAAGGGAGTCTCTGCTGCAGCCTCTGTATGTTTATTAAGGCTTAATTAATGACAAACCCTTCAGTCCACCTCCCCACCTGTGTTATCAATTCACCTTTATTTCAAGCTGCAGTTACTGTGACCCTCCTCATTCTTCTGAGCACAAAACCATTAAACATTGGGCCTGTTGGGAAAAAATATTCTCCATGAGGCTTTTTAATCCTGGTTTATTCTTCCCTTGTAACAGGGTCTGCAGAACCAACTTGCAGTCATTACTCATTTCTTCACAGAGCCAAGAGTTCTTTTTGATAACCTTTAACAGCGAGAGTCGATGGAGGCACCAGCCCTTCTCCCCTTGTGCATAAGCTTGCAAACCTAAAATAGGGCCTTAATGAAAAAAAATTTAAATATTTTAACCCCACAGTATATGTCATTATGATATATTGAACGCAAAGCAGCTGTTCCTGACAGATTTGGCATATAACAGGGGTAAAGTAATTTTACACAAATCATTATGTTCATTATATTAAATTAATAGATTAAAATTAGTCAGAGATGTTTTGTAAGACCATCTTACCCACAGAGCCCTTTATCCTTATATTCTAAGAGGGGTTTTTTTTTCTCTCCTCAATATTCTGTGCAGAGAGGACATAAATGCCCTGATCACTTGGAGCATAAGCCCCTAAATTCATGGCTGTTGAGCCTTTTCAAATATAAGCATCTGAAGAAAAGGTACTTAAGGGAAATGGAAAACGACATCATTTTTTTCCTGATCTTTTGAAGAATGATTTTTTTTCCCCATCCTACAGGAACAGCTTCTGGACTAATTTTTCCTACCAAAGGCTTTAAAGTCTAAAATTCATCAAACATCTTGTCCTCAGAGACAATGTCATCCAAGTTCAAAGGATCCATAGCCCTGCAAAGCTGATGTCTTATTTCAGAGCTCACGCCTTTGTTTTCATCAAATGTTTGATTTCATCAAATTAAACCACTTCTTATACTCCCCATAAATGTGAAAAAAAAATTAAAGGCAGAACCAAACCTCTTGATTCTCTGGAGAGGAGCACATATATACACACACATAGATGTACATGTGTATCATATACATTAATTTCGTATGTTTTTCTGACTTTTTTCAGGATAGACTTATTATATATACCATCAAGTTTTTCATATGCTTTTGAAGAGGCTTTGAATTGAAAATAGTAGCCTTCCAAGACATTTGTTTTAATGATCATCATTGTAATTAAGAGCATGTTTTTCATAACTAAATATAAGAATTTTTTTCAAGTCAAGTCTGGGTCTGATTACCGATGGAGCAATTTCAAGATCTTTTGTTGAGAAGCATTTCAATATTCATTCAGAAAAATGTCAGGAGAACAGACTTCAACATAGAACTTTGGTGATTCATACTTATTCTGGTATTTTATCACTTCAGCTTTAATATCCAGTTAAAGAGAGAAAGTTTGAATAAAATAAGAATACTAATGAAAATCAAGCAGTCATATGCTGCATCATCTTCCAGAGAATTTAGGATATTCCAAAAATTGACACATAGCTTTATCCTTCATCCATATCTGATACAGAGCAATGCAGAATCTTTCATTTAGTAGTTAAATTTGAGAAGTTGAGAGTAGCTTCTTTTCAAAATTCAGTGTACTTGTCACTGCTGTATTAATGCAGAAGAAATTTATCTTTTCTAATCCAAATTCTTTCAAAATCAAATGAAACTTGAATGTTACAATGAGGTTTATAAACTCATTAAATTAATCTGACAGCAAACAACATTGAAACTAGAAGTTAAACAAAAAAATCAGGGAAATAGTTTAGTGGTGGACTTGGCAGCATCAGGTCTATGGTTGGACTCAGTGACCTCGAAGTATTTTCCAACACAAATGATTCTATGATTCTATAATAAGTGGGATTTTCACATCAGTTTAAAAATAAGGAAAAACCCACACTTTCAGGGTCAATAAAGAGAACTCAGAAGCAGGTGCATACAGACTTTCACTCACAATTCCTCTAAATGAGACCTTCATCTCTTTTCTCTTCAAGTTGGAGCAGTACAGAAAAGTCCAGAAGCATCCTTAAAAAGGAAGGTCCGCATATTTACAAGTTACCCAGTTGCAAGGTGCTTTCTATATAAGAAGGTAAGAATTGGCAGCATGTCTTGTCTCGTGGCCACAATCGTTTAAATTAGATATCACACAAAACATCATCTGAGCATTTCACACCAACTTTCAGCTCAGGGGTTAAAACTGCTTCCATGTCCTGTCTGAAGAATGAATATTTCTGAATATTGCCTTTCACCTCCCTGGTGAAAATTAAAATAACACACTCATTAAGAAGAAGCAGGGTTTTGTATGCTTGACACCCCTCAGTGAGTAAAAGAGAAAATACAGGCAAAAAAATTACAAGCATGTTTCTGTTGAGATCCATTAATGACACTGAGAAGCTCCCAGTTCTTACAGCCTTTTGCTCAGGCACCAATGGGAACCATGCAGATGTCCACTCCCAATTACCTTTGGAACAGCCACCCCAGCCCAGGAAAACTGAGGCACCAGGAATATCCTTGGAGTAGCAAAGTTGCAAGTTGAACTCAAGAGGCTCGATTTGGCCCCTGTTGCCAAAATTATGGGGCAACCTCCACCCCACTACACTTCATGAATATCTTCATATTTGTACCTTGTACAGGGATGATACAGCTGTCACTCACTTTTATTTCAGACTAAGGGGTCTTGGTGCTGTTTGCCCCCACTCTCATTTCAGAAGCCTGTATAAATCTTGCCCCACATGGGAATAATTTTGAACATATTGAATAATGATTTTTCTACGTCTCTCCCACTTTGATGTAGCCTCCGAGGAGAAAGAACTATCCTGGATATACCACTTGGTCGTGTTTTAACAATTTGAGGATTGCTTCAAAATTCTTCAATAAAATGTAAGGTAAAAAAAAAGAACAGCAGAATTAAGTTCAGTTGATAAGAGGCCCCATCCTCCCCCAATTATAATGGAGCAACTTTTTGAATATATACTTTAAATTCACAATTCTTTCTTATTTTTAAAGCTATATTTTATCATTTGATTAATTGCTTAAAACTGTACACAAAGATAAAGGGAACTTTGAAATTCATACCTTGGAGTATTAACATGTACTCAGGACTAGATGTAAATGTCAGAGAGAAAAAAGATCTAATGAACTCTTTATTGGTGAAATACAGTATTGCAGCTGCCCAGAATTTTAAAAGGTTTGTAGCCAGCTCCAAAGCCAAATAACCACAGAAGTTTACTTACAGCAGGACTCTCATTCAGCATTTCCAATCTCTTCTTCCAGGGTTCTTTTAACATTAATAAAATGTCCAGAGAAAAAAATAATAAAAAGAAAAAAAGTGCAACCACAGAAGAATTTTTCTGTCTAGAAAATTACACTGCCATAAGTTTTCTTTTTCCCTGATGTCTTCTCTGCCATAATAATGGTTTCAGGATTTAAATCCTTTGCTGCTATTGTGACTTCAAAGCCTTAAAACTGCAATTGAATGAAATAGTTCATCTGTCATTATTCAAATATGAAGCAATTATGATGAAATAAAGATAGAATTCCATTGAGAAATACTCCAATCAATTCTCACTTATATTTAACTAGAAACATAAAACGATGCTTAGAAGAGTAAGTTTAGGTAATAAAAACTCGGGATATAAAAAGTATGAATTACTGATCTATAACTTACTCATTTCTGAATAAGCTGTCTAAATATATTTCACAAATATTGACAAAAGTTTAAGCTTACGATGCAGAACTGTCTCTCAGCTGGTCTCAGAAAGTGGGTAGCTTTTCAGAAATATATTTGCACCAGTTTGAATGCCCAGAGGTTCAGATGAGGACCTGCAGAGGTTTGGGGGGGGTCTCTGGCCAGGTCAGCTGCCTCTGAAGTGTGTTTTATAGGTGGGTATAGGAAATAGCACACCTACCTCAGCCATGGCTTCATTATAACAGTGATCATGGCAGTGCTGGGTGAGTGGTGGGACTCGATGATCTTGGAGGTCTTTTATAACCTCAGCAATTCTGTGACTCAGGGAGAGGTATTAAAATAAAATATTGATGTTGCTGCTTTGATGCTGACACATCCTGTCAGGGGCTTCTGTGGATTTAGCCCAAAATGCTTATTTTCACCTTTGTGAACCCAACCAAAGCCCATCCCTAGGCCAGGGGCTAGAATTCCACAGGGTTTTCCCACCTGTACCCAGTTCTGTTTGGGAATATCTAACACAGGTTTAAAAGTTAATTATTTTGTTTTAGTATCTTCCATCCTTTCTTGCATCGTTCTTGCTCAATCTACCGATTTATAATAATTTGCTGGTAAAATGAAATCAAGGTGGGTTTTGTAGTTGTCAGACTAGGACATCCAACATTTTGGGGTTAACCTCTTTGAATGAGCCACATTCTCAGTCATGCCACAAGCTCAGATGAAAAAAATTACTATGTCGTGCCTTTTTCTTCACTCTGAGTATACTGTTCTTTTGGAAAACAAAGGCATCCTTTTCTGCTTGTGAAGGAAGACTTTGCCTTCTCTTCGGTGTTCCTGTGGCAAAACAAGGTTAAAAATGCACAGATGGATCCTATAGTATTTTTTCCTCATCTTTTCAACAGTTGCAGTGAGCCTAAGAGTTCTGGACACTTTTAAATTTTATTGTGCTGAAAAAGATCACACACAACCAGGGATCTTCATATTCACATTTACCTTCATTTGTAAGCATTTTCTCACTCTACCTGGGTATCAATTTTCTGTCATCTACAGATCCTCATATTCTGCAGTTCAATTTGAAAAATGTAATTTCTTCAAACAATCCAAGAACAAAATTTTATCACAATTAGAAAGCAGTGGTACTTAATACTGACTTTTAAATCAGAGATGTAACTAGCAAGAAACATTCGGGGTATATACAATTAATTGTTTCACACATAATTATTCCTGCTATTACTCTAACTGTGATAACTTAAAGCACTTGAAAAAGCAGTCTGCAATATTCTTCTTTTTTTTTTCACAGAAGCTCTTTCCCTTGATATTCTTTTGCTAAATAATATGTAAAATACTGACACCTAATGTTAACTTCCAGTATTATTCATTTTGCAAAACTTTTACTTCAAGGAGGGAAAGAGCGTGTGAAACTGGTGCTTATGCTGCAATTTTATTTCAGTAAAATGAGTAAACTGCAATATAGTCTTCCCTTGCTTTTTGGAAATAATTTTCTGAATTTATATATATACACCTATAAATGCAAGGAGCTTTCAGGTTTATCATCACAGCTCACAGGTAAAATGAGAGAGTAACTTTAAAAAGTTGAAATAAGTGGGTTTTGACGCACTGAATTTAACCAAATCCACCAAATGGAACACAAATACTTATTTGTAAAATCAGTATTTGTACCTGTAGCTTGAAATGATACTAAAAGACAAAATACTATCAAATATTTATTATTAATCTGTTAGTCTTCGAAACCTAAACTGCATATATTTAGTACTTTACCTACTATGTGGTTCACTTTCCTCAACCAGAGACACAAAAAATTATTTTCACAGTTTGTGAATTAAAAGCAGATCTCAAACGTCACAAAAATCACTGTTTATCTCCCCATAACTGCCAAGACAGTTCATCTAAACCAGAGGTCTAGATGCTATTTAGAAAGAGATTTTAGGATTCTTACTCCTCTGGGGTTTCTTACAAGAAGGTTCAGCTGATACCAGAATAAGATATTTTATAATACCACCTAGATCCAGATCTGGATTTGTATTAAGCTTGCCTGACTTTATAGGGAAGGCGTGAGTGACTGTTGGCACAGGTGCTGCAAAGGCACTGACACTGAGTTAAACCCCTTTTCAACACTGTGGACCTGCACATTCTTATATTCAGTGCTTTTTCATCAACTGTTACTTTATGTAAAATGGTCCTTTTCTAAGATCCTGTCACTTTGCAGATAAAGTAGCTGAGCTGCAGGTGCAAGGATAAAAATAAACACACAAAAACACAGGTACCTAGTCTGCAACAGAATAATCCAGTCTCAGCTGAACTGAGGAGAGATGACCTCAGTGTAATCAAAACCTCTTGAGTGAGACAGAGCTTCCCAACTGATTAACCCTCCTGTGCTATTCTTTGTAACAATATTCTGGTTAAAGAAGCTCTTCTTACTTTTCACAAGAGCTAAAAATACCAAAAAATGCTGTATTTGCAGTTCTTTTAGCTTCCCCCTGCACATTACAACCAACAAAATAGATGTTACTGCAGCAAGGATTTTAAAACTACCCGTCTTAAGGGAATTTTAGAGAACAGGTAGGTGCTGTGAAGGCCCTTGGGTTTCCTTGTGCAGCAGGAGATGCTCTAAGGGTGTGAAAATTTCCACCCGTAAAAGTGACTGTAAGCAAAACTGGAGAAGACCTCACTTCCCCCCAAAATCCTTCCTCACCCTTGAAGTAGAATAAAAAGTATCACAGAATCAGAGGTGTTTGAGTTGGAAGGGACCTTTTAAGGGTCTTCTAGTCCAAATCCTGTGCCATGGCAGGGACACCTAGAGCAGGTTGCTCAGAGCCCCATCCAGCCTGGCCTTGAATGTTTCCAGAGGTGCATCCACCACTTCTCTGAGCAACCTGTTCCAGTGTTTCACCATCTTCACTGTAAAAAACTGCTCTCTTATATCTAACCTAAATCCACCCTCCTTCACTTTAAAACCATCCCCCCTTGTCCTATCACATCAGTTTGTCCCCGTCTTTATTATAGGCTCCCTTCAGATACTGAAAGCACAACTGGATGCAATTTTCTAAGTGTTTCATACCAAAAATGAGACTCATTGAACATCATCAGAGAGGAAGTTTCAGCTGATTCTTGGAAAACGCTGAGTGAATAGCTACAGACTTTAGGGCTTAATTGCCAATTATGCCAAGGTGTTATTTATGCCTTAAAACAACTTTGGATAAAGAGTTGGTGAAATGTAAGCAGTTTTTCTGCATTGCTTTTGCCTGCCTGGTGCAAATCTCTGTAAAAATTCGGGCCACACGGTGAGTTAACAATGAGATATTTTGATGCTGCTTAAAGAGCTCAGGGCTCATTTTGCCTAATCCAAACTAAGCCTCACTAAAGCTGCAGGGAGTGTTCGTACAGCCCTTCACGCTGCCTTACACAGGTCTACAACTGTTCTCAGCTTTCTTCAGCTCCTCCTCTCCAACATGACTACCTAGAAAGATAAAATGGGTTTTTTGGCCAACTATACCACAACAAAGAAGGTATCAGCAATGTAAATTCATTCTTCAATTACACCAGAATTTCAAAATATTGGGCCCTTTGAAAAACTCAGTGTGCAGCAGTCAGGAGTTTTGAAACAACTAATTGTTCAACTTTTACTTTTCAAGTATACCCTGTACTTTAAATAGAATTACTAAATTAAAAATGTAAATTGAACTATATCTTTTAACAGCTGGTGATTTGTCTATTTTCCACATTTTATTATGCATAATTTTTATAATAAAGAAGGATTTTTTTTCATCCCTGTTCTAGTTGATAGCAATTCTTCCATGCTTCTCAAAGCTAATGTAATAAAACTACATAAAATGTTTAAGAAAAGCCCCATTAAAATATACAAAGCATACTAATTCATGAAGTCAAAGTCAAAGCAGAGTGGAAATATGAGCTTTAATAAAACTATGTCTGTTGTAAATAACTATTCAAGCACAGTCATTTTTTTGCAAATTGCATGGGATATAGCTCGGTCTACTCGAAGCAAAGAATCGCTCAGCAGGATAAATGAATCTTAGTCAGAAATAGATTAAAAGATACAGCTGAGCCATCAATAAGAACCAGATAGCATGGTATTATTTGCTGTTTGTTTTGAAGATGTAATTGCAGATCCCAGGATTTCAATAAATCTGTGCACATCATGGAAAGAATTGTAGAGAGGAACCGGGGCAACACGAAGAGCGTTTGGTTCTCGCATGTCACACTGCAAAACAGAGAGGGAACATTCAGTAAATTCAGGTCATTTCATGTTTATCTGTCAGGCTATATTTTTAAATGCCACAACTTGTCTTCAAGGAAGAATGACTGGACTGACAAAGAGGCACGTGTAAAAGCTTTGGGATCCTCAAGCAACTACAGTGAGGAGCGGGATTGTGAAGAACTTAGTAAGAAGAGTAATGTTTTGCCTAAAAAAAGGATGCAAATCTCAGGATTGGCAGGACTCTATCAGTGCCATTGAGGGCTTCCAACCCGCCATGTAGCCCCAAAATTCACCTTAGTGCCTACAGCAACTCAGAGTTGAAAAGGCACACGGTTGATTAAAAAAAAAAACAACAAACCAAACACAACAAAACCCATTCCAGTATGTGAGAATGTCTTGTTCTAAAAGTAAAAGTGATGGCACAGGCACTGCAGTATTTTTCTTCCCCCTCTGTGATTTTGAACATTTTCCTGAATATAATAATCTCTCATATTTGAAAAATATCACTGCATTGCAAAGGCAAGCCAACAGCGTGAGGCCCCGTGGCCTCTTAAAAGCAGGAGTTCCTGGAATTCCCTGGCAGCATCAAAGCAGCAGCATACGTAGCGTAAAAGAGGTGTCCTTTGGGGAGACAAATCACCAGCAGAAATAAAACTGATATCTCATTTATATGGCATTATGCTATCAGTCTCACCTCCCATCACATCTAAATCACCCAATGTATGGCCCTAAATTTCCCCCTTATTCTTTCGGAGCAGTGCTCGACGGTAGCTGTGCCATTACATGGAAGCACTGCTTAGTGGCTTCTTTTCCTGAGTGCTAAAACACATCTCTAAGGGAATGGCAGCTTTTCCACTGCTCCATCTCGATGCCTCACAAAGCTTTTGGCCATTTGTGGATCAAGAAGGCAACTGATGTAGGTTCAGAGTTCCTTGTCATGTGTCTGTAGGTGTGCCTCCCATCCTAGTGCATCCATGATACAGCTCTAACCTCAGCAGTGACTCCAGAACTACTGGAAATAAGTCAACAGTGAAAGGGCAACATAGAGTGTAACAAATCTATAAAAATAACTCTGTGAATTGGATTGCTTGCACAAGTAAAAATTGAAGATGTAAGAAACTGTCATCAGTCCTAGAGGGTATTTGCCTTATACGAGGTTATATTTGAATAAAAGTAAATTAATACTTTTTTACTTGTTAAGAAGATGAAGTTTGATTTACTCACAGCTACTCCCCTCTTCTCCAGCTCTTTAAACACAGATTTGATTGGAAGGGAAAATGACAGAGTGAGTTGGCATCCTCTGTCCTCAATCCGAGATGGTGTGATTATTCTTACAGAGGGCTTCTCTGGATTTGTTTTATCCTCACTGTAGTAATGTTTTATCAGGTATTCCAAGTAACCAGTGAGCAGAATGGATTTCCTCCTCAATGCTTTCATCGTAGTTTGACTAAAAACCTGTAATGATTTGAAACCATTAGAATGACAACGTGTTGCTGTAGAAAATGAAAAGGAAATAAAGAAAGACTAAAAAGGTGACAGATTTCTCTGCACATTATCACTGGAATTAAGTAGTAATACCAGATAGGCATTTTACATAAACATGTCAGGACTGGGCTTTGGAAAACCCAGGATAATGTTATGCTTTAGATAATGACAGATATTTGTGCTTATTGTTTAAAAGTTTCATACACATCTATGTCTGCATAAATGAGCTTGCATACAAAGCCAATTTGCTAAGAGAGCATTCATCTGCATGTCTGAAAATGATCCATAAATCCTCCATAGATGCAACAGTGCTGCATGAAACTCAATATCACATGAAAATTTTTCCCTTGTGTGTACCTTTACTACAGACCTTATCACTCTCTACAACTCCCTGAGGGAGGGTGTAGTCAGGTGGGGTTTGATCTCTTCTCCCAGATAACAAGTGATGGGAAAAGAGAAAACTGCCTCAAGTTATACCAAGAGATGTTTAGTTTGGATATTAGGAAGAATTTCTTAACTAAAAGGGTGGTCAAGCATTGGAACAGGCTCCCTGGCAGGTATCACAGTCCCTGGAAGTGTTCAAAAAACACATAGATGTGGCACTTGAGGACATGGTTTAGTGGTGGGCCTGGCAGTGCGGGGTTAATAGTTGGACACCATGATCTCAGAGGGCTTTCCCAAACTAAATGATTCTACTAACAAAATCCAAGGGCCAAGACTGAAACATCATGACTGATGTACAAATCCTTGACTTAGAAAGCACAAAATGTGTACTAACGTATTGACTTTGTAGCCTTAAGTCCTGTATAGGCTCCCTCTCTCCTAAACCACATGAAGAAAAAAAAAAATATTCACTGAATTCTTTTTCAGTAGATCTGTGCTCTTGCACAGCTACAAGAACTGGTGAGCTTTACACACTCAAAATATCATGAGAGGTGTAAAAATGACTGCTTGAAAATGGCAGTGCCATTTGACCACACAAACAAGATCAGTGTGGTAGAGGAGTTTGGAAGCAGAAGGTGAGATAGCTTCTTCTTTTACTCTGGAAAGGTTCCATTACAGGGAATGATGGAATAAGCAACCCCAGAAATAATTTACCCCTGCCTTCCTCAAATCTTCCCTTTCTTTCTTCTTATGGAATTGGCTGCAGGGGAAAATGACAAGATACAGACATGCAAGTGCCCAACAGCCACTTCAAATCACATCCTGGCACATCAATGCTCGTGGACAGTTCTCTCTCCACTGACTGCAGCTGCAAATCAGAGGCAAGGCAGTGCCCTGGATGACAGTCCATGATCTTCACTCTCAAGAAATAACTGTTTCACACAAGAGAAGTAACAATTTTAAGATTACTTATATCATAACCTGGAAAAGCATAAAGAGAGGTACCTGAGAAATCCTACTCAAAACACAACAGTCTGGTTTCCAGCAGCATCTGGGAATCATTCTTTTGTAGAACATCCCAAGTCTCACTCCCTGATGCTATCACAGCCACTAGATGCTGCACAAAACCAAGAACCCCTGCATTCGTGTTTGAGAAATGAAATATGGATGCTGTAAGACAGACTTTGCAAGGGAATGAACGTGACAGGGACCAGAGCCACCAGAAGTCAGCACCTGCAGAGGCCAACAAAAAATCTAGAGGTGCTTCCCTCTCCACCCAGGCAGGCAGAGCAGACACAGGCCTATTCAGTGCGTTACTAGAGGGAAAACAGAGACCTGCCTCCTATTCCTCCAGGATTTGCAGGAGTATGAGGGATGGATCTCCTTAGGCTGCATGCAAAAATCTGTTTCCACAGGCTTTGTGCAAGGAATATTTGGTCTCCTGGGTGAAATTTTTGAAAAAGGTCTTTAAAATGTGTCTGTAGAGCGCTCCCCTTTTTTCCATAAAAGGCAGCAGCCAGTGCCATAACAGTCACTTTAAGCATTATTGAGGAATAACATCCATTAACACTTGCAGCTTTCATTGTTTCCATCGGAAACACTGCCTTCTGCTTAATGTGTCCCAGTGAAGGTGGCATGCAATTTCACTAGCCATCTATTGCCAGACATGAAAACTATTTTGTTTCCCACTGTATTAGAGCAATTAGCACTGGGAAATCCTGGCTGTGCCAAAAGGTAATGTGGGCAGGGAAAGGGGAGGCAATGGAAACTGCTCAGCCCTCATTGTTCGAGGCTCCCTGCAGTGGGCTAAATGACACCAGCCCACACAAACCCGAGCACTGACAATCTGGGTCATAGCAGAATAGCTTTCAGCTTATCTCAAAGGTCACATAAAGTTTAAAACAATATATTGGATGTTTAAGGACTAAAAAAATAAATTGTCAGGCGGAACAAGAAGCATGACTGTGCCCTTTGCAGTCCTTCAGCGTTACATGCAGGATGGAGAGAGCATAACTGGCAATTTTCTGACTTTGTTTGCTTAAAATGCTGTTTTTTCAATAAATACTGAAGAGGGATGTGGACACTGCTCTTTGTTCCAGCATCAGCTCAGTCATTTCACTAGAATTAATGGAATGCTAAGCAGAAATAAATTTCTGCCATTTATGCTGGCAGCAAAACCTTGCTACCCAAGGCTGCCTTGAAAACCAGCTTAAGGATGATTTTAGAGCAGAATAATATACTGCATATAGCAGGTAAATCTGAGTAACACCCTTTTGAGCCACAGAGACCCAGAGTCCTGATTTCAGGGGTGAACCATCCTTAAGAGGAATGCTGGAACATCTTGATGTGAAACCCAGGTGTTTGGGGGACAGCTCCATGCCCTCAAAGAGGGATGGGCTGTGCTCTCCAAAGTGGACCAGAGGCTTTCAGCACACGGATCACACCTTTGGAGAAAAGGAGGAATTAGCTCTGTATGGCAGGACTGCTCTTTCCACAGCCTCAGTGTCAGTGATTCATACACAGATAGGTCAGAGATGGGGCTCTGCTCCTTTGACCACCAGAAAACTAATGATTCTATTAAAAAAAGGCTGGAGTTATGCCAAACTCATGAATTCCCCTTTTAGGAAACATTTGCAGAGAGCTTCTATCTCTTCTGTTTGTAACCAAAGGAAAAAGAGGTTCCCTGAGCCACTGGATTGGTTGATCCAGGGCACCCAGGATACATAATTTTCTTTCATAAAGGATGTAAGTCTGCTTTGCTCATGGAGTATAGGAAACAGCAGCTCTGGATGCAACTTTCCAGACCTACATGACTCCTCTGTAGGAAGATGCTGAGCAGAATCCTTCCCATGAGTAGCACTAAGACAAGTCACTGATATACTTGGTGATCTCAGAGATCACTTCCAAATTTTTCTATTATTTCGAGCCCTGAATACTTCCATAGGATAAAGGTGCTGTTTGTACTGAGCCCCTAAAAGCAGGAACAAATGCAATGCCAGAGTTCAGGTTTGGAGGTGCAAACCTCAAATACTCTGCATCCTCCAGCAGTTTGTGAGAGACATGGGGAGGTGAGTATATTCATTAAAGCCCTTGGTCCCTCAGGGCTGTGGGGTTATTTTGTTTGCTTTTCATTACTTCTCCCCTTCAATTTTCAAATATTTCACAGATTTCTTTAAGGGAGACAGCAATAATACAAGTAGCATTCATTAAATATTTTTATACTCCTAAATTCACGCTCAAAGTAAAGCAATTACTTACCTCTAAACTGGCATGCAGAGCACAGACCAGTAAAATTGGAGGATTTGATAACCGGAATCCATTAATTCCTTCACTTAGTTGTAATTCTGGAAAATGAATAACTTATATTAGTGTTTTTGATTTCTTCATTTTAATGGATTGGACCTTATCTTGAAGTCTGTCCTCACACAGTAAAATATTTCCCTAATGTGGCCTGTAGGAACGGGTCATTAAAAGGAAATAGTAATCTATTCCCAGCTAATACTTTCAACTTTGAGAGAAGCCCAATTTTATCCAGCAGAAGACCTCATTAGCAGCTTCATGGGAACCAGAGAACTGCAATTAATTTGTTTAAATGGTGTGTGTTAAAACCACCTTTACACTTGAATCTCTTTTAAGGCTGGCACGAGGCTGAGAAATTCCAAGTCAGCAGAGGCACGCTCACGCGGAGCAAGGAATCACGTTCCTTAACTTTATTGAGCTGACGAGACACATGGGAGGCTGCATATGCAGCTAAGTGTAGCTTCAGGCCACGTAGAGGAGTTGCCTAGACTTTGGGCTGTGAAATTTCACAAAATCTATTTAATAAGTCTACAAAGCCTCACTGTAAGTTCTGTGTCACCGTTCATATTTCACGCTCCAGCACCAGAGCAGGAGGATGAAGCGGAGGAAATGCTTTTCACGCACAGCAGACCAACTAATTTTATAATGCCCAACTTCTCCCCTGTAAACTGCTCATGGAAATGAATAAACAATGTTTTTCTTCTTCTAGCAGTATTTCAAGGCAATTTGTGTCTCCTGCTGGCTTTCCATCGTGCCACTCTCTTGCATTTGGTCGAAAACAAAGAGCAGACTGAGGCTATTAGAGAGGTGCTCTCCAGCCAAAGCCACATCAACAGGCACCGCCACAGAAAATTAAAAATATATTAAAAAAAAAAAACAACCAATCAAACCAAAAAGCTCCTTTCTCATCCTGATCCCTCAGGATATTCTCTCTGCCATAGTTTAAACTGGAACAGTCTAGCTGTCAGATTTGGACAGGAGTCCTCATTATGTATTGGAACAAAAACCACTTCACTATTTCAGAGCAGGTTTGTCTTACAACCCATCCTTCCCTAGTGCAGGAAATTTGGAGATGCTGAAATGTAAGTGAGATTTCACGACTTATGCCAGCTTGCCTTACCTTTATTTATATAATTTCTCATTAATTCCAGTGGAACTAATCCTGAAGAAAGATATTGCCCCAGTGAATGTTAGCAGATCCTTGCTCCTCACAGACTTATGAATTTAATTCACTGAGATATTTTGAAAGTTTCATCCATATTCTATATCTGCATTTTGAAGGTATTTCAGCAGAATATCAAGGAGCAGACAGTCAAACCCTTATGCCCAAACATACATTTATTCCAACATTTATTTTGTTGACTGCACTGCATTACGTATTTGGGATGAGTTTAGCCTAATGCCTTTAACATAAATGAGGAAATGCAAAGTTCTGTCCTTGTCAAACTGCTAAAAAAGTGAAGCTGGTTATACATAAATAAATCAAAAAAGGTAAAATTGAGAGTGTATGAGTACATACTGTTTTCCATGAGGAATCGTGTTTTGAAGTCATGGCCCCACCAGCCGATTAGCCTAAGATTTTTTAAAGAAAATAAATTAATAGAAAACTTAATATCTTTTAATTTAGCTTAGAGTGTTAAGAATTATATAAGATTGAGCAATATATATGTTTATAATAATACATTTTATTTCTAACAATGACATAAAAATGCAATAAATTCTATAAAGAGTTAGCACTAAAAACTTAACATTACCATTTGAGAATTTCTCTTTTACTGCAAATGATAAAACACACCACATCTTTCAATTAACTATTGATTTTAACAATATCCATTCTATGTGAAGTCACTTCACAAAACAAAAAACAGTGCAGAAATATTTCCACTGTTTGGTTCCAAGGCATTAAATTCAAACCATTCTCCCCGTGCTCTTAAACTTAGTTTAATGAATATTGAAAGCTAAAAGGAGTTATAAAATCTGCTTTAGTTTCACCAAGAAAAGCACATTTTGGTGAACAGCAAGCAGACAACAGGACCTTGGAAAGATAATTATGTGGGCATTGCCTCGTCCTTACTGTGAGACCAGTGTGAATTCTGCATACACTTTCATTCTCAATGAAGTAAACTTACTATTCAAAATCTTTCTTTAAAATAAAACCCAAACCAGTTTAATGCAATATTACTTTTTTAAAGATCATCTCCAGAAAAAAAAAAAAAAAATTCAATTATTTAAAAAATAATATGTCTGAGCTTAGACATTAAAATGACACTGCATTATTAACTCATATCTAATGGAAAATATCTCCAAGGACATTGCTGTATACAGTTTTCTAAAGCAGCTGGATATACTGGATCACCTACTGCCAGGGCACTGCAGATAAAACCAGTATTGCAAAATCAAGGAGTCTCTCCCCACCTCCCTTGGGTTCTCCACTTCTTAACTCAGCACACAGTGATATCAGTGATTAATAATGCCAGCTCCACTTGAGATTTCCCATGTATCAATGCCTTTACAGTATCAAGAAGTCACCATCACAGACTCCTTCCAGAACTTCTCAGCTCTGCAGGACTGGACACATTGGACACCATTTCTGCCAAGGCTTTGCTCAGTTTTCCCTATGCCAGATAGCAAAGTCGTTAGGAGTGAAGCCTGGCAGAACTTGTAATGATAAAAAGGTCTCTATGTAAAAGTCATAGTAGATCAGCCTTCCTGGAAGCAAACAGGGAAAAGAAAGTCACGGCCCCTCCCTAAAGCAGGAGCATTTTGCAGTTTGCCTAAAAGAGCTGAGCTCTGCAGGATTAAGACCACATTTGAGTTAGAAACTTGTTATATGAATACTGCAGAGTGTAAAATAAAGTAGTTCGTATTTCTGTATAACAACACAGGTTTTATGTTTACTTCTGTGAGCTGCATCTAAACAGAGGCTCTACAGAAAAGGCATGGTTTTTTCTTTATTGCTGCATGATGTTTTTATTATTCTAAGAGCCATGAAAATTAATAATGCAATATACATCCATTTTAAATGAGATATTACATTGCCAAAATGAATACATCCCAAATAAAGCACAACGGAGCCTCTGCCCGACTGACTCCATTGCTGATGCTTCAAATCATAAAAGATATTTCAGTTATTTTATAAGAACTCTATAACATATAGACAACATTGGACTGTAACCCTGAATATTGTATATTCCTGCAACAATCTACTGATATCAATTGCACACACATTCTATGAATTTCAAAAGTTTTAAGCAGAAAAAAATCCATGGGAAATAAAACATCTGGACTAATAGTCTGTGAGAAGGAGAAAACAACACTATGTTCCACTTGGACCACACCCGAAAATCAAAGACAAAATACAGATCAATCAGATCATTACCCAGATCCGGGCTGATGAAAAGCTCTCTGGTGACACTTTGAATGTTCAAAACTTGCTAATTCTGAAGTTGGCTTCAACCCAGATCTCAGCTGCAGCACCATGGAGGCAACTTGGAAAGTGAAATTTCAAAACTTTTCCAAAATGACAGAGTGAAGGATTTTTTTTTTAAAAGACAGTTTTAGATGTCTTGCCCTTTCCTACCATAATCTGACAATTTGATTTTCCTCTTTTTTATTTTTTCTCTTTTGGCTGTTCTAGAACTTCAGAGGTGTCACTGCAGGATGTGCACTTTGAGGCAGCTCTGGTCCTACACTCTCATTGATCTAATGGTCCATATGGATGTCACGTTATTTGACATTTAAGTTGACAGGCTTCAAAGCATGGAAATTAACAAAATCTTCACAAATTATAGCAATTTGCTGTTTACAATTTTCTGTGAAAATTTTGAAATGAAGGTTGCCACTGCTATGCCAAATTTCAACCTGTTGTGATGGGAAAGAGCTATGGTGTTAAACCCCAAACATAACGCTTTATAAATGCTCACTAAAAATAATAGGCAATAAAACTGCACATTAACTTAGTGCAGTAAAATTTCTTATTAAAGAGTTGTTACTCTGCATGCAAAGTGAGCATTTTGAACCGCAGTCACCATTTCAACTGTTCCTGCTTCAGAAACAAAGGCACCAAGGTCTAAATGGATTCTGAATTCCAAACCATAACTTTTGGCAAAATACATAAGGTGGAAGGCTCTGAGAAGCCATATATGATGTGCTTGTAATTAAAAACACCTTAAACATGTTAGCAATGGGCCTGTCAAGTTACATGCTTTCTATGGCAGAGAAAACCCATTGTGGGAAGCGTGTAAAAAATCAGTGTCTAAGGAGATAAAGGTCTAATTTAGCAAATGTTCCACTATAAATTTAAGAATGCAAATTTATCCGAACTAAGCCCTTGTCTTAACACATCACTAAACAAAATTGTTATCTCAGTGATGGATAGCTTGTGGTTGCAGCATCCTGCTGCCAGTCCCAGGTACCTCCAGCAGCCTCCCAAGGCTGCTCAGCGAACATGTTCCTGGAACACCTCCACAGAGAATCTCTCTCCATCCTGGAGCAAAACATATATGAAATCTGTTGCAAAATCATGCTAAAAAGGAGATTAAATTAGTGCCAAACTAGCTGTGCCTTTTTCTGCAAGGTGAGCATGTTCTTACAAGCCCACTTCTATTAGAAAATAACTTTTAAAGTAGATTGTTCCATTCTATGCCTCAAATAAAACCACTGCCATCATGGAATGGTTTGGGTTGGAAGGGACCTTGAAGAGAACATCTTTCCAACCCCTACCATGGGCAGGGATACCTTCCACTGGACCAGGTTGCTGAAGGACCCATCCAACGTGGTCTAAGTCCTCACAGTTTGATAACTCTGAGCCTTTCCCAGGGAAATCTGCAGTTTCCAGTCTGTACAGAATTTTTACATGTGCCGCATAAAATTTATAGCAAACTGTTACTAGCTCGGCTTCATGAGGCAAGTAAGAGTATAATGAAATATTGCTGAAAGGTTTGCAAATTCCTTATTTTTTTTTTACCCCAAAATGTTCTCTTGTTTTACAAACAAAGGTTTGCTGGGCTGGAAAATGACTGCAGAGAGGAACAGTATCCTCTTATTTAGTCATACTCTCTTTAAGGACATTTACACCAGGGAACGATCCCTTCAATAAGTATTTTTATTTAGCTCATTTTCCTCCTTCCTATCTGTCTGCATTAGACTGAAGCACTGGTTGTTCATAACTTGAGTCATCTCGTTTGTAGTTGCATTAATGATGCAGGAGTGCGGGATATAATGATCATGATGTATGTGCAGTGTAAACATCAAAGAAGATCCAGTTATAGAACACAGAAAAAATACAAAAAAAATTCCTTTGACCTTTGCTTCGGCGTTACAGATGATCATGCTACTCATTTATAATTTACAGCCTGGAGCAACACGGGTCTCATTTTCCTTCTCAGAAAGAAAGAAAGGCAGAAACTCTTGAGTAGTGGTACAGAAAACAGGGAAATACCACTAATGTGGCCCAGCTTTTACAGTCCAGGGCAATGTGCTGGAAGCATCCTGTCATTATATTGTGTGAGATAATCATTTCACATCCAGGAGAAGGCAAGTTGAAAAGCTTCAGGAATACAGTGTGAAATTTGTAATACTTGATTTTACATCTTCCAGCTTCCTTGGGAATGAAGCAGTTTGTCTCCTCTCCCTTATCAGGTCACAAAGCAAGCTGGAAATTTCATAGCCCTTATATAGATTATATTAGGAGCATATACCAGCAAAGCATGTTATGTTTATGAAAGGATGGATTAAGCCAAATCATAAACAGGCAGTTTTGGGGCAGGCTGTGTCTGCAAAGCAGCTGATGTAACTGCTGGGTGGCAGCTAAGCTCTTCATTCACACATTGCTTTAATTTTGCAAAAGCATCCAGGTGTTGCCAAAGATTTGTTTGATTTTTTCATGCTACTGTTCCAGCCATGAGAAAGAATCAGTTCTGAGGAGTTAACGAGACTTGTCACTGCTCCCAAAGTTCATTACACAGAGCTAGGCAGATCTTATGCTATGCCTGCAAAGGCAGCTTCGTGCAGGGAAAAGAATGAAAGGGCCAAAAATAATGATTAAGTGCAGTTTCTTGCAGTCCTTTATGTCCATGGCACAACTGGCTGGTTGAACAGCACATCCAGGTCTGAGGACACCCTAAAGACCTAAGATGGGCAACCAAGAGGCCCAAGTGCAGTGTGACACAAGTTTAGAGGACAGAGGGTAATTGTGACTCAAATACCGCTCTCTTAGCAGGAAATGTGCGACAAAAACACCCATGACATCTTAGAAATTAAATTACAAAAGAACATGGAAAGCCTGTAGGCTGGAGGCAGCCTGGAGCTAGGAACAATCCACATCTGACCATGTTTGACCATCATCCTCTGCCTAGGAGGGAGTGGTGGTACCACAGCACTGGTGCCACATCCAAAGTCCAGCTTGCATATTTTAAATGCCAGGATAAAAAAACAAAAGAAAAAAAAAAAAAGGTACAATCAACTCCCCAAACCCAAAACCATTTCTAAACGTACCTTATATCCATATACGAATCTCCAGCTCAACTGAAAGTTTAATTCCATATTTTGAGGTACATTGCTCCAGTTTCCTGGGCTCCATGCAATGAAATACAGATAGAAAAAGCACCCAGGACTCAGGCTCTGAGCAGGAGCATCTCCAAATGCTGCTGCACTCAGTCAAAGGTCAGTCCCAGAAACCAAAGTCATGGAAAACAGTTCTCTAACCCCCTCAAATCTACCTTACTCTCACCCAG
Source organism: Corvus moneduloides (assembly GCF_009650955.1). Lineage (NCBI taxonomy): Eukaryota > Metazoa > Chordata > Aves > Passeriformes > Corvidae > Corvus > Corvus moneduloides. The sequence goes on along the minus strand of NC_045482.1, from coordinate 35,442,950 downwards.
ATCTACAAACAACTCTCCACAACCTCTGAGCACAGACCTGGTCCCCAGGTTCAACAGCTGGGCTCAGGTCTTTCCATTCTACTCTGTATTAATTTTATTGCAGTTTTCTAATTGCATTTTTTATACATTTTAATTTAATTTCTATGGCATTAATTTTACTGCAAGCACATGAGCATGATTGTATTTCTTTGAATTCAATGCCAAAATTCAGAATAAATAGAATGACACACACACACATCAACTAAGAAAACAGAAAAACCTGCTCATTGCTTTAAATGGCATATTTTTGGCTCACTGGCTGGAGTTTGAGAAGGAGTTTCAATTTTCTTTGCGATCACAGACTTGTCTGATCATTCATGAGTCATTTGGTCTCTCCATGCCCCAAGCCCTCATCTCTAGAAATTCTGCTCAGGACTGCCCTAACTCTCCAGTGAAGGGTGAGAATATATCTGTTAAAATGTGCTCATATATTTAGCAACGAGGACCATGTAAGGATGAAGAGGAAGATTTATTTGGAGCATCTTATACAGGAGATTTTGATATGCACATAAGGAAAGGATATGTGGAAGTAAAGTTGATGTAATTGGTGTCTTCCCCCTCCAGTCAGCCTTTCCTCAAATTATCACCTTGCCCTCAAAAGTTGTTGCCAGTGCTGTGTTTCTATTCAGTTCAGAATCCTCAAATTATCACCTTGCCCTCAAAAGTTGTTGCCAGTGCTGTGTTTCTATTCAGTTCAGAATCTTATATTTTTCTTGATCTAGATCACTTAAGTGGCATTTCCAATAAGGTAAAAAAAAAAGGTAAATTAAAAAAAAAAAAATCAATATTTCTATTGCTTAATTCCACATGGTATTTTACAGCTATGCTGAAAAAAAAACAAGCCCAAGAGGCTGGACAAGGTTATTCCACTCCACCCTCTCCACACTAAGCACCCCAGCAGGGTCCTGCTCTGACCCAGGGCTCCCCTGCTGACAGCTCACTGGAAGGGAGAAAAGACATTTAAATGATGTTTGGGATGATGAGGGGTCTGTTTAATCAAAACAAAGCATAAAGGAAAAGTAGCTCCTGGTTTCATCACTGAAATCAAGAATTCAATGATTTTAACCTCCTTGTGTAGGTGAAATTCTTCACATACTGAGAAGCTGTCAGTTTTGGAGAAGCCCCACAGTACATACCTACAAGGGCTAGGATTTGCATGGGGGATTAAGGGAGTTATAGCAGCTGTTATAACCCCTGCTAGACTTTAGCAGTATTTCGAACCTAACTCAACCAGTCTCCTTCAGAAAACCTTGCCAAGATTGCCAGAAGTTATATTTAAAGGCTTTTTTTTTTTCCTCCCTTATATCTATTTAGATATCCTTTATCCCAAATGGTAAGCTTGGACTTGTTTCATTATTCTCTTCTGTGCAGCGCCTGTTAATTTTAAGTAGGATCTGTTGTTAGAATTTGAAAAGCTTTTGAAGCCCAGGTAATTATTAGCCTCAGACTTCTGTAGTTTAGGACTTGCACACACTCTGCTGCTTTCCTTACCCTTTTCAACTCATTACAAATGTTTCCTAATTATTAAGCATATGTGACTTGTGAGCAGCGCCATACATTATTAATGGACCAGTCTCTTAGAGCTCAGTGGAAAAAAATCAAAACTCCTTATGAAAAGTTGCTACTGTGAAAGTAGTAACTTTTCATATTTAATATCAATGAGGCTTTACTTTGTCAAAGGACCAAAGTAATGTGATTGTATTAGAGGCTAATAGCATGACATTTTTCTTCTGTTAAGAGGCTTGCATTTTCAGTACCATCTAAAGGGAGACAATTTTTCTCCTCTATTTTGAGGCTTGTCTTGGTTAAAAAATAGCTAAATTCACTTTCTGCCTAGCAGCAAGTTTTAACAGCAAAGACCCAAATCCTGAAAAACAGTCTCATAATTCAAACAATGACACTTAACTATGCAACTGCATGGATGGAATTAAGAAACTTCTAGATTTGAGTAATCACCCTCTTTCCAAAAGTAGCTGGGTAGCTCTCAGCTCCCTGAGCTTTGCTATTCTTCGAGGTGGGAGATTTAACAAAACTGTTTCCACAATTAGAGAGGCTCTTTGGTGAAAAACCTGGGCTGTTTGGTCAGTGGAGTACAAGGTGATTTACAGCTCATGGGTCCTTGAAGACAGAGGGTGCACACGCTCTTCCTGGATTGATTTTTACCTTGTTAGTCTTTTAGGCTCGGCACAAGTGGGAATACACCAATTTCAACACGTCCATACATATTACCCCTCCAGGTCAAAACAAAAGGAGATTGAGTTCACTTCTGTAGCAGGAAACAAGTTGCTGTGGTCAGGGCATGAGGAAGAGGAATGGCTGCAATGCTGCCAATCCAATCAAGGCCCTTTGGAGCCACGCAGAGCTCTCCACCAAACCTCTGAGGCACTTGCGATAAGGGATGATAATTTCATTCGCCATGATCAGGCAAAAGAAAGGTAGGATCCAACAGCAGACAAAATGGGAGCCTAAATTAAATCCCAGGAGAAGATTTCACAAAAAACAAACCCCCTGAGGCTAATGAAGTTGAATTAAAAACTGTTAAATCAGCTTACGAACAACTATTACCACAAAGTGCTCATATAACACTTTCACTGGCCAAATATCAGATATATGAAAAGGGGGAATACAGCCAACAGTATGTTCACACATTTAGTAAGGGGAAATTGAATGTTCTGCCTAACATCAGAAATTAAAAATCAAGCAGGGAGCCAATTTACTCATGGAGATATTAATAAAGCTCTCAGTGATTTTTATAAAGTACTGAATAGCTCTCAAATATTTTATGCTGATAAAAAAAAAGCATGTTACATTCTTTAAGAATTCAGTAATTTTTTTTCAAGGCTGTTTCAAATAGATTAAATTAAACAAGTGAAAGCAACAATCCCTCCTAGAGCTACTTTTAAATGTGAATTCTGACTTAAAGGAGACTTGGATAGTTTTGATTACTATGATGCGTTTACTGAACTATACAGTTTTTACAATCCCTTGAATAAATCTTTCAGGGGAGGATATCTAGATAGATTTCTAAATAATAAATGTATCTGACTGAACTATAACATAAAAATTTTAAGATCTGGGAAGTTGCACTTCCTTGGGTCTTTGTTGTTTTTGAATAGAGTAATCACAATATTAATGCAAGACTTTTATCATACCAGAATCCTAATTAGCTAAAATGTAAGTTATCACCTCTGCTCTTTGCCTGAAACAAGAAGCAAGCCACATTATACAAGATTTTTTTTAATGGCAGTGTCTAGAACTAATTGAATTCATAGTTTCATGTGCAAATTTGCCACAGAATCCAGTAGGTGTGTTACAAAACATTCACTAAATGATACTCAAGGAGGAAAACTTGGATGGGGTCTTTTCAGCTGAAGTCTAAGACATGAAATAATTAGGGGAGAACAGAAATGGGCATCTCTCAGAGTTGTTTTGAAGAGTGTCTCCTCAAAAAGACTAAATTTCATCCATCAATAGAAAACAAGAAAAATGTGACTTAGGGACCTTTCTTTATAGGGCCCAAATTTTCAGTAGCCCATAAACTAACAGTCTTTTGGGGTCTAAAGCAGATCTGACATGAGGCCCAATATAAGCATGTCATGTCTGACATGAGGTCCAACGCTGGTTCCAGGAGCCCCAGGCTCTTCTCACACCAGAAGCAGGTGAGAAGCCATCAGATAAGGACATTTATATGGACTTATTCTCCTGTCAGAAAATAACTGTACCTGCAACTCTGACCTTCAACACACACTGACAAAATCTCCCTGCACTTGCTCACAAAGGGTTGCTAGAAAGTCATCTCAGAAAACTGTCAGTGGAAACAGAAGGATGCCGAAAAACTACATTAGGAAACAATTCAATTTTTGGTCAATAATCTGTAAACAGCTAAAGAATATAATAAATAATTATTCACACTGAGCAGCCATTTTTCATGGCCTGGGACAGAAAGAACCTAACATTTTCCCAAAACAGTTGCACTGGTGTGATTAGATCAGTGAATTGATGTCATGCTGACTGAGAAACTAGGGTCAGGAAAAGGAAAGGGAAGATTCTGTGTTCCTCCCAGCTTCTCTCTGGAAACCACTCCTCAGACCCTTGAGTGAGCTCTCTGTGGCTGCAGCTGCCCTGCAGTTTCCACACAATGGAAGGCAGCAAGAGGCAGCTGCCAGCGAGCACTGAAAATTACTCCGGTGAAAAATGAGGAGTAGTCACTGTGACAGTAAAAATTTACCAGCAGCGACAAAGAGGTGTGAAAGTTTCACAAATGGAAAATGAGAGGAAGGATGGCTTCCAGCGAGTGGGCAAGAATAGACAATATATGTCATGGAGGCCTCTAGGAAACTCCTGATTCAGAGACGTGGAAATGAGTAAGAAATAAAAGATAGCAAGATGTGCATGTCCTTTGCTGGACTTTGCAAGATAAAATAGATTTGATTAAGGAAGATGAAGGAAGAAGACAAATATGAAGGTTTCTGACCTGGTGAGACCTTATCCTGGTTGAGTGCTGGAAAGAAGGTTCAGCCAGGAGAAATAGGGGGTATGAGGGCTAGAAACCCTGCGAACAGGTGGAAACAAATAGGCACAAGTGGTAAACCAAGCAAAAAAAAAAAAAAGAAAAGCCTTTCATTATCCCCCAATGCACAAACCCAGAATGCCAACTTAGCAAAAAGTAACAAGACTGAATTATTTCCTTAACCTGAGCAATGACCTTCCAATGACCTTTGAAAATACTTACCGTTTGAGCCAGGTTCTGGCTGAGACATGAATCACAATATGAGCTGTATTTGTGACCCCAGAGCTGCAGCTAAAGCCAGAGAGGTGTTCAGCCAGGTCAGGGACACGAATAGCTCTGGGAAACATCCCGGGCACAAAACCCCATCTGAACCCATAGCTGACAATTACAGGAACAGACTCCAGGGGACTTAAATGGAGAGAAAACTGGTGACTATAAATGGCACAAAAGCATAAAGGCTCTTGCTGGTGTTTTCAGCTTAGAGCAATTTCAAGCCATACCATGACCTCAGAGCACACTCTATAAGGAGAAATTAGAAACAATTCCCCACTGTGGTCTAATGAACCAATGAAAAAGCATGAGCAAGTCTCATTTTTAAAGGGCATGTGCAGACTGAGAGGTCTGCAGGTTTAACTGAGAATCTTAGGAGGAAAGCTTCATAGAAAGTTATGAAATTTCTGAAGTAGAAAAAGTGAAAAATGATCAAATACTGAAAGTGAGTCAACATCTACTAGGAAATCCCAGATGCAAAATTGCATTAGTTCCAGTACATTTCTGCACAGAGGTAAGCGAGGTCTTAGCAGAAACAGCAGAAGATTTACTTGAGGTTTTTTTGTTAAAAATAAACTCTTTCCTCCCTAAGATAGAAAGGATCTCTGAGGTGGTTACAGAAACACACAGATGAATGGACAAGAATAAGAGGAGAAATAACGTCCCTTTTTGTGACTTATTAAAAAAGCAGGCAAAGAAGGTTTTCTTTCCATTTTCTTAGAGGTGTGTGACACCAGTACGAGTGCAGCATTTCTGGGAATTCATTCAGCAGGAAGGAAGCTTGCTGCTTTGTCTTATTGGGAAAAATCAAGACACAGCAAAGTGCTTTCAAAACTACCTGCCTGGAAGTGGAGAACTGAGGCACAAAGAGCAGGCAGACGATAACACACGGCCTTTGAAGTGCGGGGGAAAATCACAGCAACCATCCAGACTCCAAGGAGAGCCCCAGGATCCCTTCCTTGCTAGTTAACAGGATGCAAGAGTCGCCCTCAGGCTACATTCACCTTTCCATCAGGCTAAGCCTGTTGCTTCCTTTCATGTGTTCAAGCAGTTGTATCTTACGCCATCTGATGAGAAAGTGGGAGGAAAGCAAATCTGCAAGGAACAGAGCCATCTCCCTCTCATTCCCAAGGCTGGGAGTGGGACAGGACCACGGCAGAGCATGCAAAGTGATGTCCCTTCAGTGTGATCCAGGAGGAGAAATGCATGGGGGTGCACTCAGGGAATGAGAACAGCACATTTCTTCCACACTCACCCCAGCTATCCCATAGGTGGTGCAGAGTTCACACACAGCACCTTTACAGTCACCGTAAAATCCAACCAGGGCAAAGATAACAAAACAAAAGGGAAGACCTTGAGGGAGGAAGGAACAAGAAGGTTATTTATAATGAGAAAAGAGGCAAGATTGCTTGAAGGTACAGCTTAATTACAAGGAAGGATTTGAAGGAAGAGAGAGAGAAAATGCTTGACAGAGAACAAGGAGACAATCATGAGAGCCGCATAAAAGGAGCCGAAGAAATCAGAATGGGAATAGATGATGTGAGTGCACATTAACCTCTCTCATTTTTTCTCCCAGAGACTCACTTCAAAGTTAAAAAATGCTCTTGGATATTTGCCATGCAGTTGGTGAATCCGAGAACACACCCCTGCAGGCCCATCATGGGTCTAGATTGGCCTAATAAATCACTTGTCCCAAGACAATGCAATTAAGCCTAATTAGCCGATAGCTTTATTCCTAAACAGTCTCTTCCCAAGGGAGGTTTTAACTTTTGGTTTCTAAATTAACTCAAGGAGCTAAATTGCTCTCATCTCCTTGGCAAAGCAACAGTTCATTCCTACCTTAGCACAGGATACTTCATGCACTCGGGGGACATGTGTTCACCACACGAGTAGTTTATTTACATTAGCCCACAATCTGAGTCCAGTAGGACCAGTGAGAAGCTCTTCTGGAAACAGCAGCATGTTCACTGCCATCTGTCACCACTGACTTTCCCACCTGGCTGCACTCAGCACAGCTTCCCTACAAGTCTCTACATTGCTTCTCCTGATCCTCTCCTTGACCAGGACAAGGTGCTCTGTTCTGATAAAGCTTTCAGCCGTGCTGAGATACTCAGAGGTGACAAATTCAAGGAGTCAGTGAGAAACAGACCATCTTAGCCTACTACCTGAGTAAAATCTGAGTAGAAGATTCAGTTTGAGTAAAGAAATTCTTCCCTGTGAGCATGGGGAGGCCCTGGCACAGGGTGCCCAGAGCAGCTGTGGCTGCCCCATCCCTGGAAGTGTCCAAGGCCAGGTTGGACAGGGCTTGGAACAACCTGGGATAGTGGAAGGTGTCCCTGCCCATGGCAGGGGGTGGAACAAGATGATTTTTAAGGTCCCTTCCAACTCAAACCTTTCTATAACCCCATGATTCTTAGAAGCATTCTCAAGAAGAGCAGCATTAGCTCTTTCCAGTACAGCAGATATAAAACAACCTCCCAAATCCTTTTATGACTGTCCTTTGCTCCCAACTCACAGTCCTCCAAAGTTACACTATTTTCAGCAGTTTTACAGAAGATTCAGCTCTTTATTTTGGGGATTATGTGACTCTAATTCAAAAAAAGACTATATGTCATATCTCCTCATAAATCAAGAAAACTAGTAAAGAAAAACTCAGCAAGAGCTACCAGTCCTCGACGGTGTAGAGTAACCTCTTGCAGAACAGAGTTACTGGAGAGAGAAGGTTTGCCCTGGAGCAGGATGGGGACCCAGAGCACCCAGGAAAAATGGGAAGGCGGAAGTATAAGGAATTGGAGTAGGATATTTCTGTTTATCTGATGCCAGGGTTAAAGCTCACATACAAAGAAAAAGCTGTGCAGGTCTCTAGAAAGAAGTAGCAGGAAGCTATTTGTGCACTGGCATTTTCATTGGCATCAAAATGCTGAAAGGGTAAATGGTCTAAGAAAAAGAGCTGATATCTCACCTCTGTCTATGAAGAAATTGGCTGAAGATGCCTTCTGTTCCTCAAAGGTAATATGAAATAGTTACCTTTTTGCTTCTTGTTCTTTTAAGCTTTTTTTTTTTTTTATGCTATAGTAAAAGCCAATATATTCTTTGGACATCAGCTGCTTCCTGCACATGCAGCATTTCTTCACATCACAGAAACTTTTCACTTTTAAACACTACCTGCTGCTAGTGTGGGCTAAAGTCTTGATAAATCCTTTCATTTTAAACACTGTACAGTTTTCATTTAATCCTCTGCCAGCGTTTATCTATTATTTTCCTGACTGCTTTATATACATTTATTTCCCTTTCATCTGTTTACATTGTGCCTTACTTTTACCTAGCTTACTGTCTTGGGGCTCTGCAGCTTTGTCCTCTCCTGTCCCTTTCACCCCTGACAGCAGAGCTGAGACCACTGACCATCTACAGCTGCAAACTCCCTGCTGGGAACACCTGACTCGTGCAACTTCTCCCCCAGGTGCTCACAAACATTCACATTTCATTACAGCTAAATTGGTTGGTAATTCAAGTTATCCTTTTCATAAATGGAGAATTAGGGAGAGAGAAAAAAATTACAAAAATTAAAACGGGAATTATTCTGGAGCCCAAACAGCTAGACAAGCAAAATTTCAGTATTAGCAGGTCACTTCAGTGCTCTCTGTGTCTTGGAAACCTCCCCTCTGCAACCCTTACATGGAAACCTGGTGGCACAGGCTCAGCCTGCATTGACCTGGTGGTTTCAGTAGTATTTCATAGCTCTGCTCTCTCCAGGTCCTTTTTTTTCATTTGAAACATTCCCATAAAGAAATCACTCTCACACAATTAGCCAGGAATATATTGCATTGTGATATATAGAGCAGGTATTAAAAAAGCTATTTGAGTATTAAGAGAGACTTCAAAGGAGGTGAGATCATGGAAGAATGGGGATATATCGGACCCATATATGCCAGATTGATTCAGTTTACTGCTCTAAGGAGTGAGATGGGGACCAGCAAAGGACTACCCCACATGCTTGAGTAGAGATGTTAATTGGGCTGGTTACAACGTGTCACTTTTAGACCCATGGCCCCTGCAGTGAATTAGAGAACCATCCCAAACTAAGCCAAGCTGCTTGCAGGACATCAGGGTGGTGTTTGCAATGACACAAAATGAGAAGGGGACATAGGAGACTGCATCACCCTCAGCTTCCCTCTGATCTAAGGGTCAAGCCCTGCCCTTAGGCATAAATCCTTTCCCAAGATACTGAATTACCAACTTTATAACTCTTGTGGGAAGTTTGCACTTCCATGAAGAGTGTGACTGGCTTTCCTTTTTGTCTGCTGGGACATGCCATAGTATGTCTAACCAAACCAGGTTTGGGTTGTGGAGGTTTGCAGTGAGGCAGCCCCAAAGCAGAAAACAGCTCTGGCACAGCCTCAGGTACTGATGGTAAAGCTACTAGACACTTTAAATACTTTAACAGCTCTTCCTCAAGCTGCATTTTAAAAGAAAGCAGCAAATAAATATCTTGTTGTTGAGGGGAGCAGCTGCAGGGGAACCCAATTTCTTAAACTGGGCATAAGACAAAGCACACTCACAAAATTAAGGGAAGTTAAACCAAAGCACCTAAATTCCTTTAGTGCTGTGCAGTAGCTGGGTTTGTGGGGTTTAAAAATGAAATTTTGGACCGAGCTGTTTTATTTGCAATAAGTCTTTTTGCCGCAGCCTCAGACAGTAAAAGGCAAATGTTCTGCCTCTCTGAATTACAGTCAGAACATGCATTTTCCTATTAAGACAGAGTAGATTATTCCCATATAAAAATAACTACCTAGTCGATAACTTGCAGGAAATATGAAGGATGAGACAAATTAGAGAAATTTATACAGCTGGGTAAAAAGTGACTCACCTAATATGGGCCGTGAGTTAAAACACTATTTCAGACAGTTCAAACGACAAAAGGGTGTCGGCTGGATTGGAATTTAATTCCCTGCTTATGTGTGGGCTGAGGTGCAAAGAAACAAGTGGTTGGTGTTTCTGTTCTTGACTGAAGTTGTGCGGCCACTGGGTGTCATCCTTGATTCAGATGACAGCCAGAGACTGCAGCTACAGTGCAAAGCCGGCAACTTCCCCAGCAGTTAAATTCCACTCTATTTGATTGTACAACATACAGCAAATTGCTCGGCATTTAAATCAGCTATAAAATTGAATACTTTGACATAGACAAATTCTCCTTTGTCTCAATGCCTTATTTGGAGACCTGAAATGGCTGGTTGATGCAGGAAAGAAAGAAAAGTAATGGAACTGGGGCATAGGAACTACAAACAATTTGATGAGTGATTATCAAATCTCGGGAAATATGAAATAACTATGATTAAATAATGCAGAGGGTCGATGCAGGAAGTTCGGAATTATATCCCTAATTGGTCCCCAGGCTGAAAAAGCCTATTCCATATAGGTAATTGCATTTAAGATATTCAGTATCCAGATTCAGTACACAAATTAATGACTATGTATGAAGGAGCTGGTTCAGGAAAAACTAATTTAAACTCTTACCTACAATACCAAGCTAGTACCCTCAGAAAAGTTCCAAAATGTCACCAAAGAGGTAAAAAGACTGAAAGTCCTTGATATTTTATTCATTCCACCTATAGATATTCTATAATTTTTCACATTTTTCCCACTGTTCAGCATCTTCCCAGCTCCCCACAACCAGCATCCGTGAGAGCCACACAGCCAGGTGTGGCCATGGGAACAACACCTGCACCTGGCTAACAGAGGAGCAGGAAAAAAACTGTCCAGAAGAAATATCCAGATATCTGGAACGTTTTTCCAGTGTTCACATATAAGGATCGAATCAGCTCACAACAGGTCATATGTCATCCTAATGAGTTTTCTGTTATGGGTGACTGAGAAGAACTTATCAGCGTTATTTTGTTATCTCCTAAGAGTCTAGACAGTCTGAAACCAGCACATAGTGCAGCAAAGCTGCTTATTATAATACTATTTGTCTCTGAAACCTGATTTAGTTTGCCTTCTTCAAGCTAAAATAAAAGAAAGTGCCAGAAATTTCTCCAAGTATTACAGCCAGAAATGTTTACATTTGTCAGTGCATTAAAAGTATTAATTCCACTGTTCTTAATATACATAGGTAGAGTACAGCCATATAATGGCTTAAATAACAGGTGTTTGTGTTAATGCAGCTAGCCTCAGCTGATAGCTCAGCTTTCCATGGATTATACAGTCTTTCAGAACAGGTCTCCATGTAATACTTCCTAGCTTTACCTGTGGATATAATTTTAATGAAAACATGCCACTACTAAAGAGCTATTAGGCACAGAGTTGAAAGTGTCTTTGATTTTGCTCCCCAACCAAAGACTTTAATGATTATTTTAAATCCATTTTTAAAAGAAGATGTTAAATATTCTCTTTACATTAAACAGCCTCATAGACATGATGTAGGGTGCTTGTTTTTAATATTATCAACACTTTTATGGTTCTATTTAGTTAAGAACTGATAGCAGGCTTAAAGGAGGAAATGCATTTTAAATGTAAGTATGTGCGTTAACAATTTCAAAATTTACTAAAGTTAGTGTAAAACAACCCATCTGAAGTAACAAAATCAGATAACCAAATTGTCTAAATGTTTACTACTCCTTTCATTGATGCAATAAATCGGTAACAAATATTAGCCCAGTGAGTTTCTCTTGAAACAGGAATTTCCTTCTGTTTCTATAAATATATGCATAGATGCACATGCCCATATTCCGTGGCTAGGAATTTGCACAATTTCACTTTCAGGTCTCAATTCAAAGGGAAGATTCTTTCCCGTTTAAACTTTGCAGCACCTTTTATTTGGGAATTTATTCTTAGAAAAATACTTACGCTGGTTTAATACTCTTGGAATGCTTTTCATGAATGTAGGCACCAGCAAGGCCTCCTGCTCCAGAATTTAAATACTGCAAAGAATAAAACAACGTATTATCTGTAAAGTATCACTTTCCTTCCCTCACTCTGATCTATAAAACAAACCAATTTTAACACTTCTAGTGGTTTCTAGATGGAGATCTTAGCATTTGTCACAAAGTGCTGATGGAGGTAAAAGCAGATATATTTTTTCAGATTAGTTTTAAAAGTATCTCTCTTGGCTTACGTACGGTATTTGAAGTCTAACAGGCCAGAAAATTGAAGTACATCTGAAACAGTTCCATACCATAATATATATAGCAAAGTCATCAAACAATTCATCTGACTATGTCTGTCAAGTCTTAATCTCACTAGGAGTCAAAGGAACTAAAGGTACCTTGCTCTGTGATCTGAAATTATTAAAGTTTAGACAAGAATATTCCCTTATTTAGGGACCACTTCATAAATTATTATATCTGCAAGACCTTCTTGGTGTGAGAAATAAGAGAAGAGCTCCTGATCTCCTGTCCACAGGGCAGATGTTTAACCACCACCAGCATCCATCTCACATTCACAAGACCTTGTCGGTCATTGCCACTATTGTTTTTTGGAACCACTCACAACAAAGGCACCACTCAAGTCAGTGTCCATCTCCTCCTTGTGGCCAATTCAAAGATTCAGCCAAGTCTTGCTCAACGGTTCAGGCGCAGTTCTTATTCACCTGACCTGTTTGCTGACCCGTGAGATAAGAGACATTAGGGAAAACAGTCTCCAACAATGAATCTGCTTTACCTTGTAGGAGCACCAGCAGGCAAAATCTACTCCCCAGTCATGCAAGTGAAGCTCTACATTCCCAACAGCGTGAGCCAGGTCAAATCCAACAAAGCATCCCTGCAGAAAAGAGATGATTATTAGGTCACTTATTAAGATTATCATCACTGTGAAATTTTGAAAAGAAAACCTTCAGAGCTGAATTCCCTCTCTCTATAGGCAGGCCATCTAGTGACTCTTTACAGAGGCAGAGATCGGTAAGTGGGAATGAATTTAAACTGAAAAAGGAGAGATTTAGGTTAGATGTTGGGAAGAAATTCTTTTCTGCAAGGGTAGTGAGACACTGGAACAGGTTACTCAGAGAAAGTGTGGGTGCCTCATCCCTGGAAGTGTCCAAGGCCATGTTGGGTAGGGCTTGGAGCAACCTGGGAGAGTGGAAGGTGTCTGCCCATGGCGGGGCAGTTGAAACAAGCTGATCCTTAAGGTCCCTTCCAACCCAAACCCTTCCATGATGAATCTATCAAGCCCCATATGTTCTGAGTTATTACTAGAAACAAGTTTTCTATGCTGTAGATACACAGAGAAATCATCAATTGTTCTGTGCTTTCCTTCAAGGGTGCTTGGACAGGGTGTAGATTGCTGAGGATTTGATTGTGCAGTGAAGTGGAATCACTTGAAACAAGTATCCAGAACAAGTGTATAAATACAAACACTTGTCTGGCACAACAAACCTGTTCCAGTTTGGGCAAATTTAGAAATATATCCTCTGAGAGAAGGCACAACCACCCCTCCCCCACCAGGTTCGGGAAAAAATAAATTTTCCTCGAAGGAAAGTGAAGAAGATAAAACTATTTATTTAACAAACACATGGGAAGGAAAACAATGTTAGATGGTAAAATCTTTCGCGGTAGAGGAAAAAAACCTGGGAAAGTGTTCGAGTCCTCCCTTTGGTCTCCTCGGAGCTGGGGCTTGGGCCGGGGCCAGGCCCTCTGTGCCCGGTGGAAAGTCCTCCCGATGTGCTCTGATGTTACAGCAATCAAGCAGGCCAGTAGAAAAGGGGAAAAATCCGGAATTCCAGAGAAGGAAATCCAAAGTCCAACTCTCAGTCTCTCTCCAGAGAACAAGAAGAAGAAAAAACTGGCCAAAAACTGACTGGAAAAAAAACAAGCCGGGTGCTTCCTCCCTCCCCTGCCCCAGCTAGGGAAAAAAAAAAAACCTGCTATCTTTTTGTAACCTTGAACGAGCTGCAAACTGCTTTGAGAAAGTTTTGCTCAGTTTTTTCCTTCCCCCTTTCAGGCTCAGTTTAGAGGCATAGAAAGGCACAAAAATTAATTTCTGGGCATAGGCAGCAATATGGGATACACATCATAAGGTCACCCCAAGACAAAACCCCAGGCAGACAAAAAGCAGTAAGGGACATAATGATGCCAGTTACCCATGAACAATTACATTCCAATATGTATTTATGCTCAAGATGCCCCTGGTATTTAAACGAGGAGGACCTTGCTCTGTGAGAATCCAAATGGATGAGATAGCAATTTATGCAATGCCTTGATCTTTAAGGACTTTTATTCTTGTCCTTCAAAAGAAGGATTCTGTCATTTCTCTGTGAAAAATCTTGTATTTGCCATAACCACAGTTTGCACAGGACACTGGGAAAAGGGGGGGGGGGGGGGGGGGGGGGGTGGAACTCAACATCGAAGGACAAGAGATTTCTAGATCTAAAAGTAACAGTTTTACACATGAAATAACCACTGGATGGCAGCATTTTTAAACTAAAAAATTCTTCCAAGCTTTGCTATTTATTTAAGAGCAGAGAAATAAAACTGTGTTTTGTGCCTGGACTACAAATTAAAATGCTATTTTGCATTTTGCTTTTAAAACACAAACAGCTTGCTTGCAAAGCAGCAGGGTAGGAATAAGAGTGAGAGCACAGGCTTCAGAAAAATCAACATCCAATAATAAAACAAAGGGGGTTTTTTTTAAGAATCTCCTGCTGTTTCTTGCATGGAGGGAGTCTTAGCTAAATTATTTAAGCAGTACTTTGGTATATTTAATCTTCAGTATAAACTAGATAACAATTTGAACAAAGCAGCATTTCAAGAAGATGTGACACGTTAATTCTAATGGAGACATTTGTGAAGTTATCAGCTTGAGAAGTTGCTCCAAAACGATGGGAAGAAAACTCACTGCCACAGCATTTGCATGATCTAAACGTTGGAATCAGAGTCCCAATAAATAGCTGTGGTGGCTTGATTTCACAGGGACACACAGAACTGAGTTAAGACAAATCAAATGAAATGGTGAAGGTAATGCAAAGAGGCTGGGGCACACTGAATTCCAATGGGAATGCCCTCATTCAGGGGTAAAATGGCTTTGGATCAGAGAAATAAGCTATAGCACACTAAAGCAAATTGCCAGTGAATGAGGAGGTTCTTGCTGGGTTTTAAAGCATTTACTTCAAAACTTCTGTTGACTGGATTTAAACCTTAACAGGTACATACATCCCACACAAACTTGTGGAAGCAATTCTATAACAGATTCACTGGTTTCAGTGGAAACCAGGAATAATACAGTGAGAGTCTTGCAGAATGTGTGTGTCTGGCCATATATTAACAGAATTGAAACAAATTAAAAAAAAAAAATGGAAGTTGCTCATAAAGAAAAAGCATTTAAGAAATTTAATTCTCTAAATCGTGTGCCTAAAACAGTTGTCTTTTCCCTGTCAGTACATCTATAAAAAGATATGTTCAACCACACAATGTCAGATTATGAAAATACAGTAGATGGGAGGTAGGAGGAGACACCCTGGGACAGTGGCAGGTTGGATGTCCTCACAGTAGTGAGGCTCCATAACCACATTTACATGTGTGACCTTGACGTGGACAAACTTTCTTGGGCACTGACAGTGGCTGCAATAGATCAGCTCCAACCTGCAGTTCAAGCTCAGAGCCCACAAAAAGGAAGGTCATTGACGTAACACCCATGGGTCCTCCTCCTGAACTCCTTTAGCTGCTCCCTACCACTTTGAAATTGGTTGGCAAATCCTACTGGGCATTGATTAACTGAGTATTGAGGCACAGCCTGGAAATTCGGGTTCGGTGCTGGCAGGGTTCCTGCATCGTCTCAGAAACGCCCACTCGCTCCAGTTTGTTCGAGTCATCATCTGCAAGATGGGTTGTGCTGGTTTGCTTTCACAGGGAGGTGTCTGGCACTTGAGTCACACAAACAGCAAATGTTTAGCCACACAGATTGCATGGAAAAAGTAAAACAAACTGAAGCAGCTCTCCCTGCACAAGCCACGCAGAACCAGGACTGCGTGGGAACGGCACTTCCCCAGACTGGGGGGAAAACAGAGCTCTCCATCTGCTCTGGGCAAAGGAGAGGACATGTGCTCTCCCCTGCCTCTTCCATTTTATTCCAACATCTAAAAGTCATTTCTGCAAAGTGTCTGGGTAGCTGCTGATAACCAGCAGGTAACAACTCAGCATGGACAATGACATTTGGAGAGAGGGAGAGAAATGACAGCTTCACGCCAGCAAAGCTGGGACATTTAGAAAGAGACAGGAAAAGAAATGAAGATGAAGGATCTTAAAGCTCTTCCTACTGGGACTCAAGAGATTAAAATATTTTACATAACGGTACAGAGTCAGTGGAAAGTACAATTTAACTTATGAAATGAAAATTGTGTTTGAAAGGTAGAGTCTCCTAAAAGTCAGCCATTTCTTCACCTGTAGAAAAAACAACTCAGCCTCCTCCATCCTCTAGAGCAAGCTTGAAAGTATGAAACAAGGAAAACTGTTACATCCTCCTCAGCCTGCTGATGAGTCTCTTGCACAATATGTAGTAATTTTGATTTATCTGAGAGACCTTAGATGGAAAAATAGCCTGAGGTAATTTTTCAAGCTTAATTTAGTTCATTTAATATTTAATGACTTAATGAAGCTGTCTATGTGCAGAGCTTTCACTCTGGGAGGAATCTTAATGTACGCAGAGAACTTAGGAAATTGGCTTAAAAAATGTAAAAGGAAATCAGTAACTTAATTCATAAATGATTGACCTCAAGAATCCTAGGACATTTTCCAGGCCTCCAGAGCTCACAGCTCGAATCTCTAGCCAAGCCCTGATAGGGCACAACATCACGGGATTTTATTTCAATTGTACATTAAAAGAATTATCAAGACCTTCTGTGTAGGACTTCTCTCTGACATACTGGCTGACAGGTGATTTTTTTCCCTCTCTTCTCAAATGACATTTTCACCTTGTATTTTCCCCTTCTGACTCATTTGCTTGTCAGCTCTCCCCACCCTATTTTCTGTTCAGGAGCACAGGGTCATTTCACTACCCTTCATCCTTGGGAAGGAGAACCTTGTATTTTTGCTACAAACATGACTTTTCAGTCTTACCTGTTTTTAAAAGGACTTTCAGCCTATCTGTGACAATATGTTGTCTATAAAACAATGCTGGTTTCATCAGGTCCAGAAGTTCTTGAAGGAGATATGGTCTGTAAGTCCAATTAAACCTACAGATGTATAGATGCTAATGACTGCTTCAGCAGTTGCTTTGGTTCTCCTCTAATCCAACAGCAGTTCCTAACCCCAGCTCTGGCCTGGGAAAAGAGAAGAGGATCCAATTGCTTTTGAAGACCCCACATTTTGGGCATTTTGATAACCAGAAGCTCTGAGTCCAAGAGAAGCAGCAGAGAGCAGAAATGCCTCTTACCAATATTAAAACAGAAGCTCTTCATGAATCAACGATTTTGTGGCTGTTCAAGTAAATATTTGTCATACGCAGATGCTGAAGTGTGGTGTAACAGTTTGTTACAAAGAGGATTTGTATAAACATATAAACATCACTTAACCCGGGGGCAGAATCTGTAAGGACACTGAGCTGAGTGTATCTGACAGGAGAGAAATAAAAACACGGCTGGCTCATGCTTTTCAAGCCTTAAGGGTACTCAAATGGTTCTTCAGGTTGAATTAATTTTGCTTTTTCAGTTTACTAATGATATTTTAGTTCACGAATCTACCTGGATCTCAATCCTGCACACTCAAACCACAAAGACACTAGCAATTCAATTTGGTGGGGTTTTTTTTTCTCTCCCTTGAAAAATCTGTGGAAGAAGAGATTCATGTCTACATTATGTCATTTCTAACAGGCATTCAGGTGGAAACAGGCCTTTGACATCTACGTGTTCCTACTGGAATGCTGAATTGCTGTCACAAATTGCTCTGCTCTTTAGGAACATGATATAGTCTCTGTGTAAAGTGTGTGGTGTTTCTGTGTGTATCCCTGTGGAAGCCCATACCCCTGAGTTAATATTATTATTATTATTATTATTTTCACTCCCTTACAGAAATTTTAATCTTTCTCCACCAAGTCCTGGTTATCTCCTCAGATTTTATAAACATCAAATCCATTTTCACTCCATGTAATAAGCTGTGAGTGTCTACTCTCTCCCAGAACACCACTTTGGGGCAGTTTAGAGCTGTCAGTGAAACTGCATCTCTTCCACATATCCAAGTGTGCAGCCCACAGTCCAGAGAGTATCTTTAGAGAGGTGGTAAAGTGATAGGCTTTTCCCAGGTTGTTCATCTTTCTGGAAAGGCAGAAAGATTTCTCTCTCTCTTTCTCAGACACCTTTCAGACACATCAAGGAGCAGATTTCTGGGAAGCAGCACTGAAGACATGTAGGTGTTGGCAGCTGAACGAAAGCTCTGCTGCCACCAGGAGAGAGCGAGAGTAGAGCAGTGGGTGGCATCATCCTGTTAATAACCTGTCTTCCCTTTCTAACATTCCAGCATGGTGTAATTGTGATGTTTTGTGGTCAGCAAAGTACTGGCAGACACTCCAGGAAAGCACCATGACAGTGTTGCTTTTGGAGCTCCTACGCAAACCCACTTCCCTTGCAGCTGACTCCCCACCTTTCTTTTCACCCTGCTTTTCTTCATGTGTGTCAGAAGTTGGTTTTGTTTTGTACTGTTTTTAACACCAGGTGCTGCTCTGTGAGAACATTCCCTTTTTATATCCCATGGGCCCTGCGCTAGTTCTCACACCTGCTCTGCTCTCCCAGGGGGGACTTTACCATTGCTTGCCACCAGCATAACTTACGCCCAGACGTCCAGAAAAAATTCCACTGCCAAACCTACAGCTACAGAAGATGTATAGTGTGTTGTGAGGTAGGAACCTCTCCAGGGAGTTAAACCATTAAATATAAAGAGTTAGCTGGTTTGTCAAAACTCCTGTGATACTAAATAAGTTTACCCTTCAGTGGTTTAATCTTGTGTGAGATAAGGTGCATCCAGTAAAAGGCTGCCACTATGGAAAGTCTGGTGACCTCCTGTTGATAAGACAATTTAATTAAAAACTATTTTCTCCTGGATTCCTAAGGCAATTGAGATGGTTAAAGAGTTTTACAGCTATGTCCACAGAACACACTGCCTGCAAGCTCTGAAGGCTGAGTCATCACTAAAATACACTCATCTTGTGATGTTGATGTGCTCCACATTGTGCCTGCCTCTGGAAAACTCATCAGTGGAGTCTGAGTGGTGCTGGCTCCACAGGGAGCTCACCCCCCTGCTCATGGGGGCAAAAACTGCCATGGTATGGCTGCAGGAAAGGAGTGAAATCATAAAAGTCTGTCAAAAAAGCTCAGAAATCTTACACAAACTAACTTTCAAAGAGAGATTAGAGCTGTGATTGCCACCTCCTCCTTCTGCACTGAGGCTCTTGGTATTCTATCCTTCAAGACAAGCCATGTCAAAGTTAATAGCCATGAATTACCTTTTCCAAATAATTTAGGACTTTTCTGCCTGAAATATTGTTCCCACAGGGGTATTTCTTCATGCAGCACACAGTCCCCAAAGGGTCTGGGCACAGAGTGCTTTTACATTTTACCAGAGCCCCACAGATTTCAGTGTTTTGTTCTTAAAAAAAAAAAAAAAAAACAAAAAAAACTGACATTAAAAATATTTCACACAGAAAACTGATCTAAAATTGTATGAAAAGGACACACCTGGTGAACTCCTACCTTTTTTTGGCCAGCCTTTGTTATTCTAGGGATGTCAAACAACTGTCCTGTGTAGTACTGCACCCCACTGAACAGAATGACAGCAATAGAGTCCCCTTCCTTCTCAATTACAGCCAGGATA